>NC_050578.1:105582885-105905942 GCF_011100635.1 Trichosurus vulpecula | reverse complement strand
ACTTTGATTTTCACTTGTAGTATTTTCTCTTGACTTTTTTAAAAAATCACTACTTTGAATGCCACTATTATTATAGTAAGATTTTTTTCTCCCTTTATCAGATACCCTTAAAAAAGACACTAAAGGATTGAACACAGGACACATTCCTTGGTTCAATTCCTTCCTTCAATTTGATCTACTGTGTTACTACTCCAGGCTATAACTCACAAGTTTCTCTGTTATTAGGTCACCTAGGTAACAGCCCAAGGAACTCTTTAAACTGCTGAGGGCATCGCTGGGATTGGAATAGAGCTGTGTAGCAGTCCACCTAGAAGCCCATAAAGCCTGCCTCTATTGCCCAGAAGAGAGGCTATAATAAGGAGAGAGGTAGTATAAGAGGAAAGAGAATAAGAGGCCAGGCCAGCAGTTGGAAAAACAGGGCCATATAAACACATAAGGGAATAAACTGCGAGACTGTTTGTTACCTATTCTAAATGTACATTATTATAACAACTGGAATAGTTATACTTTGTAAGCACATGTTATTCTAAGACAAGTGGTTCTTAACTTAGTCTATGAATTATTTTAAAAACTTCAATAACTGTATTTTCATATATTGGTTTTCTTTGTAATTCTATATATTTTATTTTATGCATTTAAAAATATTTTGGGGACAGCTAGGTGGCGCAGAGAGTAGAGCACCAGCCCTGGAGTCAGGAGGACCTGAGTTCAAATTCGGCCTCAGACACTTGACACACTTACTAGCTCTGTGAGCTTGGGCAAGTCAATTAACCCCAATTGCCCTGCCTTCCCCCCTGCAAAAAATATTTCTACAAGGGATCCATAAGTGCCACTGCCAAAGGGGTCCAGGAAACAAGAAAAAAGGTTAAGGACTCCCCTACCCAAGCATAAATTTTAGAACTCAAATTGAATTTGGGTATTACCTAACCAAATTCTTTCATTATAGAGGGGTAAAGAGAGACCTAGAGAATTTAAGTGACTTACTCCAAGTCACACAACTAGTTAGTGCCAAAGCTAGTCCTTATTCAAGGTCTCTTGAATCCCAATCTAATGGTAACTTTTATTATGTCATTAATTGCCCTAAATTGAGGACAACCTGTGATCAATTTCAACAAAGCAGGAAGAATTCTCTCTTCTTCTTTAGAGCTGAGAGCAGAATATTCTTTAATCTCTATCACAGATGACAAAATGGAGAAAGGACAAAGAAAGGGGATGGGGTCTTCTGACTTTGGAAGGGTAACAAAACAAACATCTTTAATGGTCACTAACCATTAACCTAACTTTATCTTGGGCCCAAAAACTACTATGTTGGGGAAAATGTGATTAAGGAAATTTCTGATATCTAAACTGAATGTATCCCATCAATAAAGGAGGTTCTTCTACTCACACAAACAGGACTTCTTCGTCTTTCAGATCAGATAAGAAAGCCTTGGGGTTTTTCTGTTTTGTTTTGTTTTAATGAAGTTCTAACAAACACCACCACCACCACCAAAGTTGTTAAACAGACAACAAGGGGTACAACAAGGCTGATAGCCTCAAGAATTTCAGAGTTGGACTTCAATACTCTCCCTGCAGTTAGGAGATGCATCATTCAGAAGACTCCACTGTTTTGGCTTTGGTTTGGGGTTTGTTTTTTTTTTTTTACATGGCTTCAATAGCTCAATTCTGAGATTCATGGCAAGGAGAAGTTTTACAGGTGTTAAATACAAGAAAGAATATCGAACCACTGCAGTATACCTACACAGATCATTTCTGTAGCTAGGAAAATGAGTAAACCACTGAAAAACTAGGGACCCAGTGCTCTACATTTCTAAAAAAGCTATTATCTGTGTCCACATTCATTCCTGCAAAAACACAGGATCTTTAACCTTCTACCTCTTCCTCTGCCAGATACATTCATTTTTATTCTTGTCTCATTTGCAGTAGCAGCTCACACTACTAATTTTTTTTAAAGAAACAATTCAAATGAGGAAATGGCTTCATAAAAAACATTATTATTTTTACTTTCTATATCATAAGAATAAGTGAAATTCTTTTCCAATTTGAGAAGAATATATTGAGAGACTACATCAGGCTTAGGTTGTCATCTTAAATTTTTATTTATTTGACTTTAAAAAAGACCAGTTTCTTCATGAGTAAAATGAGGAGTTAGCCTAGAATAGATGATCTTCAATGTTACTTCCTAACTCTGATATGGTGATTCCATGATTTTATAACATCACAACAGTATATTTTCAAAAATTAATAATTTGAAATACAAATTAAGGAAAAAAAACTCATTTTAATCTCATGAAGTGTAAACCAGTCTAGATTTTTAAGGGGAAAAACACCACCTATACACCTGCTGCCAGGGCTTGGAAGAATACAAGGCTAGTTCTTTAGTAGTACAACATCCAAAAGGTACCAGATGAAAAACTCTGCGTGTTCACCCAGAAGACAAGAGAAACTTGAGGGTATAATTCAAGAGCAAGCAGGTAGAAATAACTATAAATGACCAGTAAATGTCCAGTGCCCTATTGCCTAGTAGCTCACAAGTAAAGGAAATATTTAGAACGGTCAGTGAATTAGGGTCCTGTAATTTCAAGAGTGTAGGGAATTAACCTTCTGTAAACAATCTGCCAATCCAGACTGGCAAATCATCTGTACACTGCAGTCTCAGAGAGATACCTAAGGCTCTGAAAGGTTAGGATGCTTGACCATGTTCAAACCACCGAAGGCAGGATTAGAACCAAAGTATTTCTAAGGTCAGTCTTCCCCTAGATCATACTGTTACTGTTCCATGGCAAGAGTAGGAGAAGGAAGGGAAAGCCTGTTGGAGAAAAAGGGGACTTATTGTCAACAGAGTTATTTTGCCCTATTATTTTGGTCATTTTATCTTTATTATCACTGTTTTAGAACATTTTTTAAAAAAAACATGTAGTTTTATAGCTTTAGAAGCCTTGAGGAAGTGTGAGAAGATGGAAAGGGCATGGATTTGGAATTGGAATCTTTGGGATTTCTTTTATTTTTAGCTCTAAGACTTAAGAGCTGTGTGACTGAGCAAGTTATGTCACTGCTAGAGCCCTCAGTTTCCATATCTGTGAAATAGGGAGAATACAAAGATACCTCACAGGGTTGTTTCAGAGAATGTTTTATAAAATAATGTGCTACATAAATATTTGTATCCTTAGCATATCCTTTATACTATATTGGGGTCTTCCCTTTATGAGTTTAGGAAACAAATGCTCCCCAAGATTAGATTAGTAGGAATCAATTTAACCCTGCACCGGGCATTCCCTGAATAGCTGTGCTAAAACTCCAGATTTTTTTTTTCCACAGGAAAAAAGAAAATCATTTTTAAAAGTCTCTATTTCAGGGACTTTGATGACCCAATAGTCAATACCTTTTTTAAAAAAAGTTATTTACTCCCTTAACAATAAGAAGCGTCTTGTGTATTATTTAAAAATAGATAACTTCCCAATTAGTAATTCATACAGTTCCATATAGTGCACAAGTGACAACTCAGTACTTTTTAAGAATTACATTGGTTGAATGCTGCTCCTAATGATCAAGTTACAGAAAATGCAGAATGACAAATCCTTGTGCACATGGACAGTTTTGCTTTGTTTTTATATCCTCAGTACCTACCATGGTACCTTACAATTAGTAGGTATTTGTGTTTTTGTCATTTATTCAACCTTTTTTTAAACTGAATTGTGAACATGCATCAATGCACTAAAGATGCCATTTGAAACATGGAAAGCTGAATTACAAAACTACATTTTAAAATAACTTTCTATGTAAAAATCAGATTTGAGAAATTTGTTTGTAAAATATCATTTCTCCCAAGCCATACCTTTATGGCCATTATTTTCCATCTTCCTATTACATTTTCCCAGGAACAGCTGGTCCCAAAAGTTCCCTTACCTATATGTACAAAAATATTTATAGCAGCTCTTTTTGTGGTAGCAAAGAATTGGAAATTGAGGGCATACTTATGCACAGGGAAAAGACTGAACAAGTTGTGGTATATGATTCTGGTGGAATATTATTGTGCTGTAAGAAACAAGGAGCATAAATTTCAGAAAATCCTGGGAAGACTTATATGAACTTGTGCTAAGTGAAGTGAGCAGAACTAGGAGAACACTGTACACAGTTAATAGCAATATTCTAAGGATGATCAACTGTGAAAGATTTAGTTACTCTGATTTAGACAATTATGCAAGACAATTCTGAAGGACTCATGATGAAAAATGCTCTCCACCTCCAGAGAGAGAATTGATAGACTTTGAATATAGATTAAAGCATAATTTTCACTTTATTTTCCTTGCTTTTTTTCGCAACATGGCTAATGTGGAAATATATTTTACATGATTTCACACATAAAAATTGCCATCACATGGCTTGCTTTCTCAATGGGTGGGGGTTAGGAATGAATTCAGAACTCAAAATTTTTTAAATGAATGTCTAAAATAAAGGTAGTTTAAAAATAAAAACTTGTCTGAACATGTCTTTACAGTATCTTCAAAGTTAAAATATCTAAGCAGAAATGGTTCTTTAAAATTAAAAATTTTCTTTTATTCAGTTTTGATTTTTAGGGCAGAACTAATATCATTCAAGATAACAGGGTCACTAAATGCTTAATATTCCTCATAAACGATCATTATAGGCCTTAGAACTAGAACAGAACCTTTTCTTTTCTCACTTTAGAGATAAGCAGTAACTGAAGCATCTTGCCCCTGGTCTTACCAGTCTATTCTTCATAACAAAGCCTAATTAGTATTAGGAAAGCCAGTAGTTCAAATGCAGGGCTGCTCTTTCCATTCCACTGCGATGCCTCAAGTCTCTGCAATATTAATCCAACTGGGAAGGGACTAAAAAAAGGGATCACATCACCTTAAAATTTATACAATTTAATACAAAATGATGAAATTAAAGATGCAAGCAAACAAATTACTGCTTCCTATACAGACAACATCTAATTAAGCACATTTTTTACTTCGGTAGTTTTTATTTAAAACAGGTACATTCAGATCATCTATTATAAAAACAGAAATTTAAATTTTTTTACATTATTTAAAAACTACAAACTTTGACTTATAGTACCATAATTAGCATTATTTTGCTTACTTTCATCTGAATTGATTATGTCTAATTTCATAACTAAACTCAGGATTATTCTTAGCAATAAAGTAACCTCATCATTTTTCACATAACTATTTTCATCCCACAATTCATAGTCCAGGCAGCACTAAAAACATTTATCAGTGTTGTTTTAATTGAGTTTTTGTAACTATGAATGTATTTTCCCTCTTTAAAAATACATGTTTAATTGATGCTTTTTTTTATGCTACTGTCACTTCCCCAAACAACCTTTTCCCACTCCCAAACATATAACCCTGCCTCCCTTGTAACTAACAAGGCAAGTTAATGAAAACAAAGAACCATTGAGACCAAGTCTGAAAGGATATCCCTTCTTCCACAGCTGTAGTCCACTGCAGCTCTCTACCAGGAACTTGATCAGTCTTCTGAAGTCAAGACACAATGATAGATCAGAATTCTATTCTTTCAGTGGTGTTTTCTTTTTTTTTAAATCGTAATTGTGATCTTGGTTCTACTTACTTCTTTCTGCATTGGGCCATATGAGTCTTCCCAAGTTTTCTGAAGGCTTAAATGAATTCATTTATAGCACCTGACTTGGAGTTATGAAGATATGAGTTCAGACCTTGCCTCAGATGTCACTGTCACTTAACTTCTAGCTTCAATTTTTCATTTGAAAAATAAGGATAATAATCACACCTACCTCACAAGATTGTTGTGAGCATCCATCGAATGAGGTGATGAATAAAGTGCTTTGCAAAACTTTTAGGTGCTAAATAAATGCTGGCTATTGTTATTATTAGATACAATATTATGCACATTACATTCTTAGGCCAGGCCACAGAAAATGTATTTAGCCAATAGGATCAAATATTTACATCTGAAAGAAGCAATATAGTTAATCAAGTCCAAATGCTTCTTCTTACAAATGAGGAAAAGGAAGCCTCAAGAGGATAACTGACTTTTCCAAGGCCATATGGATCCTATAATAAGGTAACAGAGCCAGGATTCACATGAAAACTTAATGACTCCTAGGCCAACTCTCCATCTCAACCCCAAATTACCTACTAATGCTCCACTAACAGAACTATGGAACCACACACATAAAATGTATATACTCAACTGCTCCATTTGGGGATGACAATTTTCATTATCCTATAATGCATGCAGGAATAACCCCCACATTTCTCCTCTCCCTTTCCTGCCTGGTAATTCAAGCTGGTTTTGAACTTCCTACACCTGAACAGATTTTTGTTTTACATATCAGCAGCTGCAGTCTCTACTAACCCTTTCTTTGACTTGTAAGCATTTGAAAACTCTTGACAGTGTGGGAAGAGTATATACAAATTCTGGTTATAAAATAAATAGCTGCTAACACCAGGCCTGCCACAGCTCACCCTATTCTGGACTGGCACTGGGGTAAAAGTAAGAAGTGGCAACTGGGTGAGAAGAGTTGAATTGTCCCAGGTAAAAGCAGGAACCAAGTAGGAAGGATTTAGGGAAATTCCAGAAGCAAAAAAGAAGAGTGACCACGAGTCTTACTTAAGGAATAAGACCACTTAGAGAGAGGCAGAGGGTGGATAGTAGTGATCTGGAAAGTGGAGAGGAGAAGAAGATAAGGGTAGCTCCCACATTCTCTTTCATTTTTGCCATTTCTGCTACTTCACTTGAAATGTAAGGACACATAATTCAAGGATTGTTTGCACTATAAACCACTGCCAGCTGTCAATTTAAGACTTCCAGGATAAGCTAATATAATACTAAACTATTAACATCTGTGAATGACACCGAATTCTCACATTCCAAAATGGGCATAATATTTATTAGCAAAGTGATTTTATTTTTTTAATTTTGAGAACTTGATTTATCAAGTTAGGTTAACGGGTTTTTTTATTGTTAATTTCTTTCAAACAAACACATTTAACATTTTAATCACTTCTATAATCCTTTTGTTTTCCATTTTGTCTTTGTCTTTTAATTTTCAAGATTTCCTCTTTTGTGCTTATTTGCAGTTCATTTATTGATGGACTTCTTCCAGTTTTAAAAGCTATATTCCTGATGCATTAATCATTTCCATTTCTACTTAGTTGACATGTTTCCAGAGAAAGAGTTTTTCCTCTTAGGACTGTTTTACCTGAATTCCACAAATTTTAGCATACTATCTCATCATCATTGTCACATACTAATTGTTTCTGTGAAAGAAACTCTGAAGAATCTGAAAAAGTCTCTGAAGACATGAGCGACTACAAGGGCAGAATATTGCTTATACTGTCTAATATGTTTATATTAGTTATTTTGCTGAACTAAAGCTCTTTCTGGCTTTCTTTTTAAAACTACACAACCCAAGATGGCTGTGGGTGGAGGATGGGGGTGAATTAAAGTAACTTATGTGATGAAAAAACAAAAAGAC
Source organism: Trichosurus vulpecula (assembly GCF_011100635.1). Lineage (NCBI taxonomy): Eukaryota > Metazoa > Chordata > Mammalia > Diprotodontia > Phalangeridae > Trichosurus > Trichosurus vulpecula. The sequence goes on along the minus strand of NC_050578.1, from coordinate 105,898,453 downwards.
AACAAAATTTTTCAAAAATAGAGTGGGGGAGGAAAAAGTCAGGAGACAACTAATTGTCATAACAAATTCATTAAATTCTTCAATGGAGAGTTTAAATATTTTAAATCATTTTAATTAAAAACCAACTTTGAGGTGCTATTTTGTACTCATCAAATGCGGAAAGAGAATTAAAAGCAATGAAAACTCCGTGCTGGTGTGGTCAAGGAGAAACTGGTGAATTCATTTAGAAGTAGTAGAATTGCATATTTACAGAATCTCTCTGGGGAGAACCTGAAAGGAAATAGTAAAAGTTACAAAAATATTCATAGTCTTTGACCCAGTTGTTCCACTGTTGTGAATATCCCCTAAATTGTTATTTAAAAAGCCAAGTTATCTATTTAAAGATTTTCCTAGCAGCATTATATGTAACTGCCAAGGGTCCAGGGTCACACAACTGGTACATGTCAGAGGACAGACCTGAAACCAGTTCTCCCTGACCAGCGGTAGGCTCTCTACTGAATACAACATCTTGCTATTAAAAAACAAACACAATTCTCCTTAAGTCCTAATTCTACTCATTACCTAACTTTAGCAACTGTAAATACCACAGAAAGGCAGAGGGTCTGCTGAAAAGACTATTATAATACAAGTATAGAGGAACTCTAGGAATAACAAGGAGGTTTTGTCATTTAAACTGAATTTCTTGAATTCATATTTTATGTATAAGCCCCACATGATAATCCTTATGGGGTACTTAGAGAAAAAGTCACTAACTTTGATAAGCATCACATCCCAGAGGAGACAAATCTATCTTATATCTATAAGAATATTATCCAAATCTAAATCTATGTTTTTACATTACATGTCCTCTGACTCCAAATCCACTATTTGTTCCACTACAAAGCAGACTTAACAACTTTCTGGGTCTGTTTATCTATAATCAAACTCATATTGCATGTTTCACAGGTTTAGTGTAAGAATCAAAATAGAATGATATATGTGGACATTAAGGGAGCCTGAATTAATATATAAATGTAAGCTATTTTTATAGTGCCTTAAATTGTTATATTATCAAGACAATAAATGCAAGGAAACTGACAAAAGGCATAATTCTCTTATATCCTCCACAGTTCCTATTACATAGGAGGTACCTCAATACCTACAATTAAATTGAGTTATTCAAGAAAGCAGATTTCAAAGTTCAGCACAATGGCCCATCTTAGATGATTTCAGGTGTTCTTCAGGTGTGTTCAACTCTTTGTGACCCCATTTGGGGTCTCCTTGGCAGAGATATAGGAGTAGGTTGCCATTTCCTTCTGCAGCTCATTTTTACAGATAAGGAAGGGGAGGCAAACAGGGTTAACTGACTTGCCCAGGGTCACACAGCTATTGTCTGAGGCCAGATTTGAACTCACAAAGATGAGACTTCTTAAATTAAGGCCCATCACTCTACCCACTGTGCCACCTAACTGTTCTATTTCATTTAGAAATGTATAATTTTATAATTGAGGAGAAGAATGCCTTGAAAGGCAGAATTGGCCAAATGGAAAAGGAGATCCAAAAGACCATTGAAGAAAATACTACCTTAAAAATTAGACTGGAGCAAGTGGAAGCTAGTGACTTTATGAGAAATCAAGAAATTATAAAACAGAACCAAAGGAATGAAAAAATGGAAGACAATGTGAAATATCTCATTGGAAAAACCATTGACCTGGAAAATAGATCCAGGAGAGATAATTTAAAAATTATTGGACTACCTGAAAGCCATGATCAAAAAAAGAGCCTAGATATTATCTTTCAAGAAATTATCAAGGAGAACTGCCCTGATATTCTAGAGCCAGAGGGTAAAACAGAAATTGAAAGAATCCACCAATCACCTCGTGAAAAAGACGCCAAAAAGAAAATTCCAGAGCTCCCAGATCAAGGAGAAAATACTGCAAGCAGCCAGAAAGAAACAATCTAAATATTGTGGAAACATAATCAGAATAACATAAGATCTAGCAGCTTCTACATTAAGGGATAGAAGGGCTTGGGATATGATACTCTGGAGGTCAATGGAGCTAGGATTAAAACCAAGAATCACCTACCCAGCAAAACTGAATATCATGCTCCAAGGCAAAATACGGATTTTCAATAAAACAGAGGACTTTCAAGCTTTCTCAGTGAAAAGACCAGAGCTGAATAGAAAATTTGACTTTCAAACACAACAATCAAGAGAAGCATGAAAAGATAAACAAGAAAGAGAAATCACAAGGGGCTTACTAAAGTTGAACTATTTTATTTACATTCCTACATGGAAAGATGACGTGTATAATTCATGAGACCTCAGTATTAGGGTAGCTGAAGGGAATATACATATATACGTATATATGTGTGTGTATATATATATATATATATCATATATATCACATATGTATATATGATATATATATTATATATGAATAGACAGGGGGCACAGGGTGAGCTGAATATGAAGGGATGATATCTAAAAAAAATCAAATTAAGGGATGAGAGAGGAATATATTGAGAGAGGGAGAAAGGGTGAGATAGAATGGGGTAAATTATCTCGCATAAAAGTGGCAAGAAAAATCAGTTCTGTTGGTAGGAAGAGGAGGCAGGTGAGGGGGAATGAATCTTGCTCTCATCAGATTTGACCTGAGGAGGGAATAACATACACACTCAATTGGGTATCTTACCCCACAGGAAAGAAGGAGGAAGGAGATAAAAAAGGGGGGACGATAGAAGGGAGGACAGATAGGGGGAGGAGGTAAACAAAAGCAAATACTTTTGAAAAGGGACAGGGCCAAGGGAGAAAATTGGATAAAGGAGGATAGGATAGGAAGGAGCAAAATATAGTTAGTCTTTCACAACATGAGTATTGTGGAAGGGTTTTGCATAATGATACACATGCGGCCTATGTTGCATTGCTTGTATAGGGAGGGTAGGTGGGGAGGGAAGAGAATTTGGAACTCAAAGTTTTAAAAGAAGATGTTCAAAAAAAAGTTTTTTCATGCAACTAGGAGATAAGATATACAGGCAATGGGGCATAAACATCTATCTTGCCCTACAAGAAGGTAAGGGAAAAGGGGATAAAGGGGAATGGGGTGATAGAAGGGAGGGCTGACTGGGGAATGGGGCAATCAGAATATATGCCATCTTGGAGTGGGGGGAGGGCAGAAATGGGGAGAAAATTTGCAGTTCGAACTCTTGTGAAAATTAATGCTGAAAACTAAAAATATTAAATAAGTAATGATTTTAAAAAAGTGAAAAAAATTATAATTGTGATCTTAAATCATCACGAAAGGGCTAAATTATTTTGAATATATATTTAAAAGGTAGGTGTGTATGATACCTTAGGTTTTGACTGAAAAGCATTAATAAGTTCAGTCATCTAGCATTTGTCTCCAGGGTGGATCCTACCTATATTAACACTAAGCAGTAGGTTTCAACCAGAATGGGAAAAGGGGTCACAACCCATCCCCAACACAGCTAGAGTTGGGCTTGTCTCCAACACATTTATACTACCTATTTAGACACTTCTCTACTCCCTCCTTCCTGCTCCCCCTCCCACAGATGGGATCCATGGGTAATCCACGTGTAAAGAAGGGTATAACTCTCAGGGTAGTTCTAACCTAGTCTGACCAAGGAACCTAAAGCATCTGGTGGGCAAATTTCCAGTAGCAGTGTGCTGTGTTTTTCTGAACAGTGTCTCAAGAAGCAAGCTCCATTATCCCATACCACCCAACCCCCAAACATACAATTTTCATTTTCTGGTAGTAAAAATAGAGGGGGAGGGGATGTGCTGCAATTAAATTATCTTTCTCTCTAATCCCACTCCCTCTTACGAACTTTCCTATTTCCATGGAGGGGGGCGCTACTGTCCCTCTAATCTTTATGGCTGCCATCCTCCTCCTTATCCCTGATTCCTCACAAAACTGAAACTGCTCTTTGAAGCTACTAATGATTTCTTAATTGTCAAATATGGTCTTTTCTCAATCTGCATCCTTGAGCTCTCTATATGTAGCATTCAACAGCTGGTCACTCAACTTTCTCTGAGTTGTGGTATTACCCTCACTTCTCCTCCTACCTGCTTTGCCAGCCAGTTCTCGGTCTCCTTTGCTTTATTATCAGCCATATTATAAACTTGACCTGAGAATGTACACCAAAGCTCCTATGCCCTCTTCTCTTCTCTCTGGTAATTTCATCAACTCTCAAGGGTTTAATTATTTCCTCCATGTAGGTAACTCCCAGATCTATATATTAAGCTCTAGTCTCTCTCCTTTGCTCCAGTCCTCCATCATGAATTGCCTATTGGACATTTCCAACTGTATACTGTAGGCATCTCAAACTCAATATGTGCAAAACAGGAATCACTACCTTCTCCCCAAAACCCACCCCTCTTGTGAACTTCCCAACTTCTATTGGGCATACCAACACCACTCTGGTCACCCAGGTTTTCAAACACGGTGTCATTCCCAATTCTTTATTCTCGCCTCATATATCCACACAGTTGTCAAAATTTGTCCTATCTCCACAACATTACTAGCATATTTTCCCTTTCTCTCCACTAATATATTCACTACTCTAGAACATGCACTCATAATCTCTCTCTGTCTCTGCCCCCCCCAAGGCAATTGGGGTTAAGTGACTTGCCCAAAGTCACACAGTGTCAAGTGTCTGAGGCCAGATTTGAACTCGGGTCCTCCTGACACCAAGGATGGTGCTCCATAATCTCTTATCTGGTTACTGCACTAGTCTCCGAATTAGCCTCCAGTCTCTCCCTACTCCAATCCTTCCTTCCCAAAGCAGCCAATGTAATTTTCTTCAAGTTAAGACTTGATCATGTAAGTTCCCTATTCAAAAAACTCTAGTTTATTGACTCTAGGATCAAATATTTTATCTTTTATCTCATCCTCCTGTAATTTCTATCTTTTGTTACAATATATATAATTATTAGGACAAAACTACACACACAAATGTGTGTGTGTGTGTATGTGTGTGTGTGTATCTCCAGCTATATCTATATAATTTGTAATTAGGTAAATACATTTATATCGGGAGTGTGTGCATAAAAAATTTCTTACTAGTAGAACACTCCCAATGTATGCACTTATTTAAAAAGTTATTAACACTTAATTGTTCAACTAATTTGATCATGATTGTATCTAGCCAAGCAGGTAAATTTGATTTTTTAAAGATCTTTTTTCTTGAAAGAAATGCAATACAAAAATCAAATAAGTCAATAAGTCAGTGAATAAGGAAGTTTTTTCAGCTTTAGTTGTGTTTCTCTGAGGATACTTACCATAATACAAAATCAAGCAAAAGTGAATTATTTCTGCATTCAACTTAGCAGAAAGTTTAATATAAATCCATTTCTGCTCACTACATGGTTCTGCCTACTAAATAGTACAATACCTTACTTTCCTATTCACATCTGGATATTTTAGGTGTGTTTTTTTAATGAGTGTTAGGAACAGCAAGAAGGTCAATTTGTTTGGACTGTGGAGTATGGGAGGGGAAACCAAGAGGCTGGAAAGACAGGGTGGGGCCAGGTTGTGGGGGGTTTTAATGCTAAACAGAGGAGTCTATATTTTATCCTAAATCCCAGTAGAGTGCTATTGGAATTTACTGAATGGAGGAAAGAAGGAAGGACAGGTAAAAACAGAGCGAAGAGAAGGGAGAGTGGAGAAAGGAGAGGCTAGAGGCAGGGAGACCAGTGCAACAGTCCTAGTGATATACAGGTTCTATGAGTAGAAAGAATTGGACAAATGATGTTGTGGATATACAAATGAGATGTGGCAACTACTTTAATATGTGTAGTGGTCCTGATAAAGAGCTGATGAGCTCAAAAATGCAGAATGAGACATATTTTTGGACATGGCCAAATGTGGAAGATTTGTTTTACTTGATGACTCATATTTGTTACAAGGATTCTATTCTTTTTTTCTTTCTCAATGGGGGGGACAGGAAAGAAAATAAACATAATTGGAAGAATAATTGAAATATGTGTGGTGAGGGAGACTGACAAATAAAGGAAGACAGTGAGGCTGCAAACCTGAGTGAATGGAAAGAGAAGTCATGGAAATTGCCTGTCATCATGCCTTTTGCTCATCCAATGGGATTCACTCTGTCCCACTCATAACAATAAAGGGAGGTGGCACTATAATAGATAACTGGTCTTGAGTAGAGCAAAGAGCCTGGCCTTTGAGGAGCACCTATCAAAGTCATGAGATGATCTCGGGGTTAGGGATGGGTTAGGGATAGGTTGTGGGTGAGGATTTCCCAATGGCACCTGTGTATCTGCTGCTGTGAATATCCTGTTGTAGTTAGATCATAATTGCTCTGAGTAGTCAATATCCAAGCAGTGATAGGAAAGGGCAAAGTGGCAAATGGTAGGTATGACTATGTCAGAGACAAGCTCCATGACTGGATATCCCAGAGGGTATGAGATTCAATCCATCCTGCCCATCTCTAGTTGGCTGATCACACTACCTCTGAAATCAAGCCAGGCTACCCAAGGAGCTGAAGTCCCAACTTTGGAGACCTAGACCAGAAAAGTCAAACAACTGCAGCCTACAACACTCCTGAGTATGGAGGAATCTAATTAAAATGTAACTGGGAAATACTGAACACAATAAATAAAAATACAATAAAACACAGATAATGTTAATGTGTGGTTTTCTAAGTCAGCATGCAGCCTGCAGATATCCTTACAAATCCTTTGGCTCTTTTTGAGTTTGACACTAATGATCTAAACTACCAGTTATTTCATCACTGTGGGAATTCCTTTTTAAAAAATATCTATATATTGAAGAGCCTCCACCCACTCCTTGACCATCTTCATGAGTTGCTGTGGCCACACACATACATACACACAAACATACAAACTTCACAAAAAACCCCACCCTGAAAATTTAGACCACCTGGTTCTCAGGTGAGAGTTATTGACAGACTATACTTGAAAACTTTTTCGGTAAATTTGCCAGACTTTATATTCAATTCTCATAGTCTTTGAGAATCCAGGGCCACCTCCATGCCATGCCATGATGAGGCATTGCTTTGTATAATTATTTGAGCAATAAGCTATAAAGATATTTACTGATCTATGGCAATACATACTGTCATTGCCAGCTAATATAAAATTATCTATTGAATTAATGTCCATAGTAGGGAAGGGGAATTACCAAATCCATTAATTTGCTTCACAGTTATGCTCTTATCTGCTTAATTTAGCCTTTCTACATAAGTTAGAAGTATTATTCAGAAAAAGGATTCAATATAACTAGCTTCCGTCTGTGAAATTCATGATTTGTGAAATTCAGGCACACTTGTAAAATACAAATAGCTTTTATTTACTAATGGCCCATAATCAAGGTACAACCTCTTACCTAAATCAACAAACAATTTGCTCTCCTAATAGAAATGTACATAAAAAGCTCACAAATCTCACCATTATCCTTTTCCATTATATTTAGTCTTTGGCTACATTTTCTCATATAAAAATTAAAACACATACATAAATATTTAAGTACAATTCGCTGGATGGATACTTACTCAGTTTTCTAAGTGCATCTAGACTTTTTTCCTCTCCCAAGGAGGCTTTGATAAGGGGATATTCAAGAATAATTTTTTTTAAAAGATAAGAGTAACATGCCTTCAAAATTTGTGCACCTTTTCTCCATGCCTCACATATAGGATCTATACTGTATCTCTCAGGCTTAAAAAAAAGGTCCAACTTCTTTTCTTACCCCAGCAATTCCCAAAGCTCGATTTTATCTTCCCTTTGGACAGCAAAAAAGCCTTGGGAGTGTTTTTAAAGAGGACATCAGCAGTTGAAAATTCTAAAAAGTGGGGTAAGGGTTAATTAGGAAAGAGGGTGCTGAGGTAAGACTGCTGGAAACACCTGAAAAGAGAAGCAATGCACCATTGCCTAAAGAGTATACTAAAGGCACTGTGTGCAGCAAGGATACAACAAGGTCCTATTCAAGTCAATACTGTTTACTTTGTGATGTGTTGACCACAGAATTTAGTACCATATATCAACTTACCATGAACTAAATAGGCACAAGATGTCTTATTCTTTGTCAAAATGAACTCAATCTTAAATACAGGGGGAAGTTTTGAAAAATCTGAGCCAGCTCTTTGACCAAAAAAAGTGTGCAAATGGTTATTAAAAGATATATTTACTTATAAAGGTTTTTTTAATCCAACTACTCAGAATATCACTTTCAAGAATGAAGTGAAGAGTTGATTTTATTTGGTACACCACAGTAATTTGCTATAAAGGTTTATGAAACAGCTAAAATAGTGTTACAGCCAGAAACCAATTGTTGCTAAAATGCATTCAGCTAAAATGGAAAATACAGAGAAATAAAACACTATAATTGTCTCTCATCCCACATTGTATATTATGTTGCTAAATTATATACTATTACATCTTCTACTTTTTAATATACTTTCCCATAGAGGAATTGATAACATAAGGAAATGATTCTCTGGTCTTTCATCTCTGAAGACCTAAATAATATCCCACGCAGATTTATAAACCAAACAGGGCTATAGCCTCTTATTAGATCCCAAGGGTTATAAAATCTGTTTGACAAAACCGCCACATGTAACAATGCATGAAATAGCTAATGCAAATAGTTTTCTATGCCATTTCTTACTTGTTCACAATTGGGAATTATGCCTTCAAATTCATCTGTAATACTATACAAAAGAAAGAGATAATCACTTTTTTAGGGTTAGAAAAATCTTTCTGTAGCAAGTTACATAATTTCTTTGCATATATTCCATACTCCTTATTACTCCATTACCTCTCCTCAATATTTGGTCTATAAAAAGCAAAATTTTTTCCTCCCTAAATACATGCAAGTATTTTGCGGGCCTGATCCAAATTTAACAAGATATTGACAAGCTCTATATTTACCAATTAAGTAATATATGATTTATATTATTATTATTAATCAAAAATAATTATTTGAATCAATACTTTTGGGAGAAACAAGATGTATAAAGAATTTTAATGTTTAAGCAAAACACTCAAATTAAACTTAACCAAGTTCCTGAAAATGATCAGTTTCCAACAAGAATACTAAATGCCTAAATGTCTAAGGAATTTGATCTTAAGAAACTGAAATCTGATATGGAAGAAAAGACTCTGCAATGCTTATCATAACCCATCCACATCTGCTCCTCTATCCTCTCCAAAACAAAACAGGATGAGGCTCTAATTCAAAAATCACCATCCCTGAGTTAGCCTCTCACCTCCTTGGGGGATGGATACCTGTCACAGCCACATAATGATCTTGGGGGAAAGGATGGGAGAATTTTTCCCAGTGTCTCTTTTGTGGCTCCTGCTGTGGCCATCTGTACTAGAATAACTATTTCAGCAACCATTTATTAAGCACCTAAGTACAAGGCGCTGTTCTGGACTGTGAAGACAAAGCTGTGAAAACCAGATATTCCCTGACCTCAAAAAGCTTACAATAGTTTGGAGAAAAGAGAGGGAATATTGCATGTACATCAGTAATTAAACACAACAGAACTTAAGGAGGGAGAGTAAGGGAAAAGGGAAGATTAAGAAAGTCTTTTTACAGCAAGTATTAACTATGCTGAGAGTAGAAAGTCTAAAAAAGAGGGAATAAGTAGGTAACGCATTCCAGCTATTGTGATAGGCTTTAGATAGATTCAGCCAAAAAGGCCAGTTTAGGTTCAGTGTACATAAATAGTAGTAATATAAAATGTCTGGAAAGGTAGATGGAAGACAGATCTTGATCGTTTCTCATTCCTTTTTCTTACTGTCCCTCTGCCAGGATGATAGGTTTGCATTTTATCCTAGTGGCCACAGGAAGCCAATGAAGGTCATTCAATAGTAAAGTGCTGTGGTTAGCCTTTTATCTTGTGTTCAGTCGTTTTTAGTCGTGGCCAACTCTTTGTAACCCCATTTGGGGTTTTCTTGGCAAAGTTACTAGAGTGGTTTGACATTTCCTTCTCCAGTTCATTTTACATATAAGGAAACTGAGGTAAACAGGGTTAAATGACTAAGAACACATTGGAGCTCAAGTCCTCTGGACTCTAGGGCCAATACTGTATCCAAAAATACTTAATTATAGATGTGGGGCAAACCAAATATAGAGGGGAAGATATTATAATCAGGGAGTCTAATAAAGAGACTATTACAGTGGTCCTAGTAACTGAACTTGGGAGGTATGGTCTTATGAGCAGTGAGAAGGAAATGTATCAGACACATTGTAGAGCTTGAATCAGGAAAATGTGGCAAGTGGTGAGGGACAGGAAGAGTCAAGAATGATTCTGAGGTTACAGACTTGGAAGAAAGTACAGTAATGCTATTTAGAGGAAAGATGAGACTGATAGAGATAATGAATTCCTTTTGGAAAAGTTGAGTTAGAGACACCCAGGTGAAGATATCCAGAAGGAAGATGTGACTTGGGACTGGAGTTCAGGAAAGATGTAGGGATAGGTATGTAGTTTGGGTAACCAATTGAATAAGATGAGATCACCAAGAGATCTCAGGATAGAACCTTAGGAGACACTCCTGCGAAATGGGAATAAAAAAGATGATAATTCAACTAAAGGGAAAGAGAAGGCACTCCTGGACAGATATGAAGAATACCAGGAGAAAGCAGTGTCTTAGAATCCAAGTGAGGAGGGAGTATTCAGGAGGATGAAATAGATGACAGTATCATTACTATCTGGAGCTGACAAAAGGATGAGGACTGAGAAAAGGCCACTGTTACTTCTAAAACATCAACTTTTGAAAGAAAAGTTTCACTGGTGGGGTCAGAAGCCATTTTACAAGGTTAAGACAGTAATACATTTACAGATAAATGAGACTTAAAAGTTTACCTAGTCAAACGCTCTCCTTTTAAAAATAAAAAATGAGCCTCAAAGAGGTGAAGCTACTTGTTCAAGGTTACTCAGATAATAGGCGGCAAAGACAGGATTCATCTAGTAAGCTCCTACTGTGTTCCAAACACTAAAGATATAAAAACAATTGAAATGATCCTTGCTCTCAGAGTTTACATTCCACTAAACAGAATGTGTACATAATCAGTAAACATGAAATATATAAAAATAAATACAACATAATTGACAGGCAACACTAATAATGAAGGGAAATCACAAAAAGTCTCTTGAAGGTCAGTCATAAATGGCATCTGTGATTCCACAAGGCAGAAGGGAGGACAGAAAGTATTCCAGGGATGGAGAAGAGCTTGTACAAACAGAACAGAACGGCGTATATGGAGGACAGCGACAGTTCAGTCTGGCTGGAAGACTGTGAGAAGGGGAGTCCTTCAATATTCCATATGCCCCAGTATATCCTAATGGTTACCCACCTTTCATCCCTCTGTGACTGGCCCATTTCCTTGTCTAAACATATAGGGAAGGAAAAAAGATAAGCATTTATATATATATAGAGCTGCTACATTCCAGGCACTGTGCTAAGAGCTTTACAAATACAATCTCATTTTATCCTCACAAGAACGCTGAGAGGTAGTTGCTGTTACTACCCCATTTTACCATTGAGGAATCTGAGGCAAAGAGAGAGGTTAAGTGACTTGCCCGGGATAGCATGAGTGTCTGAAGCTGGATGTAAACTCAGGTTTTCCTGACTCCTGGCTAAGTGCTCTATCTACTGTACCACACAACTGCCTCAATATGTATAAGAAGTGGTGTTAAACATATGTCAGTCAAGAGATATGTGATCATTGCTAACTATACATATCTCTACTTCCCCCAGATCACCCAGAATTGGATTATTCAGTAATTATGCTGTTTTATGATTCATTGCCATACACCACAAAAAAAGTTAAATAGACAGGTTTTTGTTTCAGGAAAAAGTTTGCTATCCATGAAACACATACAATTTCCCAAATATAATCAAGCATAATTTCTCTCCTCCTATCCAACTCTGGGCACAGCTTATGGTCCATCTGCAATACTGATCCAACACAGTATCATAGCCTAGATGATAGGCATTCCTCATTCACTAGGCTAAACTCTTTAGATTGCTTATACATCTCATTAAGGAAGCCCTGTAATATTCTAGGGTATAATACAGTCAGCTAAACACCATATGTAAAGAAAGAACATTCAGAGGCTTCTAGCATCCATAGACAATCCTTCTTCCACTCAGACACTCCACCAAAGATCCACCATGACAGAGGCAAACACTCTTAGGGCACAAGTATGTCCCAGTCCTATGCTGTACTTAACATTAATAATCAGAGCATGGAAGAAAATTATCTCTACTGTTGCATCTATCAAGGAATCATATATGATCCCAGAAAATGCTGCAGGAAAGCCTTTAAGGATGCATTTTGCTCTTCCCTTTGATAATCAAACAAATATAGTGAGATCTTGTATCATCTGTACCTTTCAATCATTTTGTGACTGAAGCAATCATGTTTCAGGAAAAGCCTATTACATTCTCCCATTGTCAACAAGGATATTCTCAATACATGCCTATGAATGTGAGATCATTCTTATAAAGAGTCTAAATAAATGGAAAAATAGGTATGTGGGTTCATAGTTATTGACATCCTTTCAATTACCTTTTCTGGTCATAGTAACATCTATGATTTTTTTAATCTTAAGAATCAATTCTTTGGCTCCTTCCAATTTTCTGTCATTTTCCAGAACAGATTTCCTCTGTGTATTTTTGGACTGGCCCAGCTACTTTTCCCATATACATATTTTGTAGTGCTATTTACAGAACTGTTCTTAAATACAGTGTACCAGAAGATAGTCTGCTGGTGCTACCTGGCCCTTTCATTCTAGTCTGAAGTTTTACAACCACCATAACCCCCCTCCAAAAAAACCCCATAAAAAAGCAAGAACAGCTACCAGTGACCATCAATGGCCTAATCCCAATACAAGCATATTCCTTTGAAAACACAAAGTATTTAAACATTTGCTCTCAGAAGGGGTTGACCCGTGTAACTTTAGGTGTCTATTTCTTTTTAAGCTGATGCTGTTTCCTTTGTTAGTCTTTATGAGGTGGGCCATCTTTTCTTTCCAAAGAGAAGAGTTTGTCTCAAGCATGCTAAAAGAATATTATCAAACATTTCCACTAGTAGATATTTCTGTATGTTTCCTTAAGTGAGCTATAGCTGTAGTTGTGATAAATTCAAGTTAAAAAAACACACACAGAGGAAAAGAATAATTACCCCCAAAATGTACAAAGTAAAGGGCAACAAATTCTTTTCTTTCTGTCCTTCAGATATCCCACCCTGGCTTTTCTTCATAGACCTTCACAAAGGTGATAAGTATGAAGATGAATGAAACAAATGAAAAATGCTTTACATTTCTCAGAAGCTAAACTGAATAAATTCAAAGTTCAGTCAACTCTCGATTATTCATGCTAATAAATGGGACTGTTATTTTAGATACTCAAAAACATCAGATAAGCCACCCATCTGGTTTGGAGTTGAATCCATGGCTCCCCAGGGCCTGGAAACTTGGCATAAGAAGGAACAAAGAAGTTTCAAACCAGATGGAGGGCTCGGTGGTTGAGAATAAGGGAAAGGAGAGTAAGCAACAAGGCATGTGCCTTCTTTCGCTAAACCCTTAGAAAATTGAGACCAAAAGTAACTAGGAAGAAAGGAAGACAATTTTTCTCTCTAATCCATTTATACCCCTTTAAGAGAAATAAATTTTCAAAGAGAAAAATACTTCTACAAAAGAAGCCTTGTCCCACTTTTATAATGTATATCCAAGGCAGCTTAAAGTTTAAAAATAAGGTGAAAACTAAAGAAAACAGCATCTTTTGAAGGAATATTCCAAATACCCCTGGCCACTGTAAATTTAATGAGATATTCCAGTGCCCAGGTCAAGAACTACAAGATGAATCCTTAAGCCAGTTTTTTGTTGTTGTTTTTACTCAATATATTTTAAATAAATTTTTATTGGTATCATTTGTTTTTTATATCACCTACATTTTTCAACACATCCCTCCTCATTCCCAAAAAAAGGTATCATTCAACAATTTTTTAAAAAGAAAAACAAAAGGTCAGCAAAACCAAGATATGTTTTTAAAAGTCTGACCATATTATATACAAGTATACATATATACATGCTATACATATACATATGTATACATATACATATATACATGCTATACATATACATATGTATACATATACATATATATATTATATACGTATTACAAACACATATGAGATATCTCCTCACATCTCGTCTTTGAATCCAAGCTTAGCCATGGCAGCTTTGCAGTAGTCAGTTTCAATAGCTTTGCTGTTCTTCAGTTTCCCAATTACATTGTGGTAATATATTACCAGAATACTACCACTTGGTATTCCTATTTCCTGGTTCTGCTTATTTCACTTGGTATCAGTTCATAACTTCCCTTGCTCATTGCTCATCCTCAGTTTCTAACAGCATGACAATATTCCATTACATTCATGTCCTAGTTTAGTCATTCCCCAAGTGCTGGGCATCACTTTGTTTCCAGTTCTTTGCCAGTCAGTCAGCAAGTATACTAAGTACTCACTACTGCCAGCAACTGAGCTAAATGTTGGTGATAAGAAGGAAAGGCAAAAAACAAAGTCCTGGCTTCTCAAGGAGCTCTTATCCTAATGGGGGACCACATGCAAAACAATGGAATGCAAGATATACACAGTGTAAATGGAGAATAATATCAGACTCAGGTCACAGGGGGAAGAAGAGACTAGAAGGTGGGATTTAAGCCTGAATCTGAACAAGCCTAGAGGTAGAAGTGAGGATGGAGAGACACTGAAAGAACAAAAAGTCACATGAAAAGAGTATAGCATTCAAGGAACGTTAAAAAAGGTCAGGATTAGTCCAATTAAAAAGTACTGCCTCACTCAAATCCAATTCACTGCAAGTCAAGACATTACTTTCCTGATATCTTTGGTCCTCTTGGAGAATAAGGGACAAACAAAAACAATAAACAAACAATCTATAAATATTTTAGAGTGTAGGAAGCCTTTCTTTTTTTCTTTGACCTATGAGGTATATGCCTAGCAGTAGTCACAGGAAAATTTTACTTATTTTCATCATATAAATCCATAAGCCAACTTTTATGATAAGATCAGTTGAGAGGGGGAGAAAGGATGGTAAAAGCCCTTAAACCTCAGATTTTAGATACTCTATGATGACATGAATCCCAAGATGCCTATTCTATCAAGGGAGGAGGTGAGGTAGAAACAGAGAATTCAAGCTATAAGGCCAATGTGGTAGTAATGCCACTGCTGGTCTTGGCAACAGGGAGTTCGCCTGGAGTATAACCACCAGGTTTCCTCTTTTAACTATTCTTGCAAACAAGGTGCTAATCTCAGTTGTTTCTAACTGCTGAAACAGTACAAATGATGTGATTGTTCTCTAAATGTGGGTGACCTAGAGCAAAGCCCAAGTCATCACAACCCATTTACAGCTTGGCAAAGTTCTGATTTAAGAGATTCGGGAGCAGGGTGAAGAAATAACTCCAAAGAAATATCTCCAATAACTCAAAAATTTTAAGGGAAAATACTGTATAACTCTAAATAACTAAATCAACACTCATTAAAACCATCATCATCATCATCATCAATTAACAATACATCTTCCTATCTCTCAACCTGTTTTCAGACAACTTCTTGTAGGTTATGAATAGAGGCCAAAGAGCATAGGTTCTGGAATCAGACGACCACTTTGTTTTTGTGTGACCTTGGGTATATCATTTTATCCCTACGGCTTCATTTTCCTTGGATAGAAAATTAAGGAGTTAGACTAAATTGCTCTTGCTCTATGATCCCATGAGCCATGTGAGTATCACAGAACTCCTAAAAATGCACACATATTGTGTAACTCACACTTCAGTGGTGTTATTTTAGGATGGGATTTATACTACAAGAAACAAAGTTTGACTGTCACACTTTACAGATGAGAAAACTGAAATGCAGACAGAGAAAATAATTTCCTCAAAGTCAAACATATTAAATAACCGAACCAGGCTGTGAACTTTGGTCTTCCACCCACAAATCTGGTGTTCTTTTTCATTTCACTACTTTTACTTATTGTTGGACTTCTGTATTTTTAATATTAGTTCCCCCCAAAACCCACTGTAATATAGCAGCTGACACTTAATTAGGAAGAAAAGATAAAATAGGTTTCCACCGTAAAACCAACATTCATTGTACCATATAGTACAAAAATTTCAGATAGCATATCACCTATTTTCACCACTCCCAAATGACTATACATGTGACTAGGGTATTTCTGAACAAACGAAAATAGCCATATTTTTACATGATAATTTTAACATATGTTTAAAAGAAATAGCATGTTGTACATAATAGATTTGCAGTTTTATGTACAATCATTTTTCCTATTCTACTATGTTATACAAATGCTTGTTTAATTAAGTTCAGAATAAAAAAAATACTGACTTGGGAATGAGAAGTCCCAGGATTAACTATATGAAATAAGACTTAATAGCTCTATGACCTTCTATTTCAACAAGATTATCAGGATTTGTTTGCATATATCTCTATTCCTCAGAACCCTACAATACCTACTTTCATCCCATTCTATTATATATTATAGCTTGTAGTGACTTATAACTTAAATAGTGACTCATATTTGGGATCTATAAAAAGATAATTAGTCAGGAAATTCTGTACCTTTCGTTGAATTCCTGTCAAAATACTACTGTCCTAAAGAATATGGTTAAAATGTCCTAAACAAAAAAGGTACAGTACTTAATAATAAGAGGCAGCTAGGTCAATAGAGTGCTGCACACAGAGTCAAGAAGACTTCATCTTCCTGAGTTCAAATCCAGCCTCAGATACTTATTAGCTGTATGATCCTTTGCAAGTCACTTAACCCTGTTCGCCTCAGCTTTCTCATTTGTAAAATGAGCTGAAGAAGGAAATGGCAAGCCTTTCAAGTATCTTTATCAAGAAACCCCAAATGGGGTCACAAAGAGTTGGAAGCAACTGAAACAACTGAGAAAAACTTAATAATAATGCCTCTTGTTCCATTATCGTGTTCCTAAATTTTTTCCTCCTCCATCTTCACACAAGTTGACCCCAAATTAGCATCTAAGCTAAAACCTAGGAGTTAAGTTCACAGATTACAACATCGCAACTCAAAACTTCTCTCAACTGCTTAAAAAGAGTCATTACCACATGCTGTCTTTGGTTAGTAGCTTTACTGCTTTGTTTACCAAAGAAATAAAAAAATAACACCACCCATACCTTTAGTTTCTTCTGGTTCTACAATCTACTATTATAGAGTACTACCTTACATGCTCCTCAATGACAGTTGTTCATAGAAGCATACAAAAAATTTATAAACTATTTTCTCTCAACTCTTAACAAGAAAATCTCTAGTGCACATTCACAATTTCCCTCTAGGTCTCAAAACACCACTTTGGATCATTTAATTACCATAATTAAATAAAAACAGCAGCAGAAATAATTCTGAAATAATTCAATTACATGTCACTTTATAGTTTACAAAATGCCTTATTCACAACAATGTGACAAGGAGTAAAATTCTCTTCCCTATTTTACATAGGAAAGCATTAGGTTTAGATAGTCTTAGCCATCATAGGCTATGTTAATGAGGGAGCTGACAGTTCTCCTGTATTCTGCCCTTGTCAGACCCAATTTGAGATACTGTGTTTAGTTTACTGTGTTTAGCCTTTAAAGGATACTGACCAAGTGTTACAGAACTAAAAGAGAGAAGACCAAAATGGTTAGAGGTCTAACAACCATGCCAACTGAGAATCAAATAAAGGAAATGGGAACATTTTACTCAAGAGAATTGGTCAGCAAGCATTTATTAAGTGCCTAGTATATTCCAGACACTTTGAATACAAAGGAAAAAAATCTTTGCATTCAAGCTTATATTCTTTACAATTAGAATAAACAACTGACAGCAATCTTCAGGTACTCTGAGAGCTACCCTATTAAAGAGTGATGAATCTTGTTCTGCTTGGCACCACAGGAGTGAACTAAGGAGGATTTAGCTCTATGAAAAAGAACTTCCTAAAAATTAGTACTGTCTAAAAGTGAAACGGGCTGTTTCAGAAGGCAGTGAGCTTTCCTATCACTAGAGATTTTCAAATGGAGACTGACTAATTGCCTAGGATGTTTCAGAAGGGATGCATGGGTTAGCCTTTAGGCTATTTATAGCCTCTCAGATATTTTCTAATGATAAAGCTGTATAACTGCATGTCACGAAGATGCTTAAAAACTAGTTAATGTCTGACAATAATTAGCAAAGTTGTAGGCTACCTCTGTGTTGACTATGACTTTCCTAAACCTGATGCTTTCTCTACTTAGCTGATGGTGGACATCCTTGTTAGTAGGGGATGAAACATAAAAACAGTGCCAAAGTTTGGCTGGAAAACATAGGAGGAGCATATATTCTAGATAAAGAAAAATGAGAGAACTACCAGAAGTGTGAAAAATGTTTATAATCAATATATGGGTTCCTTGAACAAAGTAATGTTTACTTAGGATGTCACTTCATCTTTCTTGGTTTCAATGTTTTCATCTGTAAAATGAGATTGACTACCTGCAAAATACATTTATTCTCTTGCTGTTTTGTATGCCTAGCTACTTGTAACCCACGAGAAGTGTCTAGTGGAGACACTATTAACCTATCTTTTAATTTCATTATATATTCCCTTGAGTTAAAACTCAAACATTAACATTTCAATAATTAAGAATTGTAAATCCTCTGAATGACATATTAGCATAAGCTTTTTTAAAATGAATGTATCATCTTCTTCTAAAGAAGATATAAGAGAAAAACTTTAACAAGTCATCTACTGCACCAAGTGAAGATTTTATGGAATGACCATAATAATAGAAAGGTAAACAATTTTGAAAGACTTCAGAACCCTAAGTCATCTATGATAACTTATAAGTTATCTATCATATATAGTTATATATATCTCATACAGTTATCTATCATAACTTTGGGGACAGGTAGGTGGCACAGCGGATACAGTGCCCACCTGGAGTCAGGAAGACTCATCTTCATAAACTCAAATCTGGCCTCAGACACTTACTAGCTGTGTGACCCTGGGCAAATCATTTAACCCTGTTTGCCTCAGCTCCTCATCTGTAAAATGAGCTGGGGAAGAAAATGACAACCACTCCAGTGTCTTTGGCAAAAAAAAAAAAAAAACACATCCAAATAGGATCACAAAGATTCAGCCATGATTGAAGAAAGACTGAACAACAACAACAACAACCGTAACTTCAGGAGACAAACGGTGAAGCGGCCATCCTCGCAGCGAAGAGATAATGGACAACAGGGACACAACAGGATGTGCATTTTTCAGAGAAGAAAATGTACTGATTTCTGTTTCTTGAGCATAGTTATTGGGGGGTGGGGCAAGTTAACTGAGTAGTCCAGGAGAGAAGAAAGGAAAGAAAAGGGAAAGAGGAAGAGTAAAGGAAAGGGAAAGGGGTAGGGGAAGGGAAAAGGGGGAAGGCAAAGGCAGAAGGCAAAGGCGGAAAGCAAAGGCAAGGGGAAGTGAGGAGCATCAATAAAACAACACAAAACTCGGAAGGGAATAAAAAGGGCAATTTTGTTTGCTCCTTGTTAAATTTCATATATACTTTAAAATGTTTAACAAAAGTTCTTGGGTTCATGTAAAAAATTATTTTTGTTCTTTGTATTTTGAAATGCTTTGATGTTTGCTAATTTTATAATTTTTTTAAAGTTACCTTCTAAAAAGAAAAGAATTAAGACTGTGCCTATGTGTATGTTCTCAAGATAATTACAGTGATATGAATAAATATAGTGCCTCAAATCTAAAAGACCACTGAGAATTCAGCACAGCAAAACAGAGTAATATAGCTCCAATGAGGAACTCATATTAACATCTCACATACATGGACATAACAATCGAACCATATAAAATGTAGCCCCAAACTAGGGAACATGGGGGAAAATGTTATTTAAAGCAGAAATGCCTGACACACTAATGCACCAAAGCTCATATTTTCTAGCTCAATGGGGGCCTATTTACTCTTACTTTACACGCAGTTCTAATAAGTTGGCTAAGATTGCCAGCCTATCACATAACACAATAGAAGGAATGAATTATTGGGAGACAGAAAGGCTGCTTAAAGTGTAGGCAAAGTGATGGTAGAAAGAAGTTAATAGTGAAGGATAAAATAAATATACAATAATATATAAATATAATAAATATATATTTATATATACTATAAATATAATAAATATATGTTCATATATAATATAAATATAATGAATATATTTACATATACTATAAATATATTTTTATATAATATAAATATATACTGTAAATATAATAAATATATATTCATATATAATATAAATAAATATTATATAAAAATATAAAATAAATAACTTGAAACACGTTAGATCAGTGGAAAATTGTCCACAGCACTGGTAAATTAAGTGATTTGCCCAAGGTCAACACTAATCCATTATGGGGGCGGGGGGAGCATGAATCCAGATTTTCATGATTCCTAGGCTTGTTCTCTCTGAATATAACAGCAAAATTATAAATCAACAAGACAAAATTACAAAAGTAATCATAAACTCAAATGTTTATGTGCATTCAAAACATCAAACTTTATTTTTCCTAGGGATAGAGAGCTTCTTAATCTTTTATGTCAACAGTTAAATGCAGTTTTAGGAGAAACTTAAAAATATACCATATATAGGCACACACACATATACATTCTCTTCAACATGGTACAATGATTTCTAACCAAGTTAGACGTTTTAAAAGTAATTCACTTTTGAGGTACTGAAACAGAAAGTTAATTTTTATGGTAAAAGGGCCTTTTTAAATATTTGAGTAACTAAATTAGAAAAATAGCTTCATCTATGAAAAACAAGTATTTCTACTTTCATTCTATGAATTAGCATGACTAATTTGACCAAAATGACAATATAAGGGATGAACAGAAGTCCCTAGAAACAGATTTTTATAAACTACTTCCTTAGGCACCTTAATAACCTGGATATTTTGTTAAGGCATTCAAGAATCATTTTAAAAGTGTGGCAGCTAGGTGGCACGGTAGACAGACCACCAGCCCCAGAGTCAGGAGGACTGAGTTCAAATTTGACCTCTGATACTTGACATTTATTAGCTGTGTGAGAGACCCTGGGCAAGTCACTTAACCCTGAATGCTTCGCAAGAACAACAAAAAAATTATTTTTTAAGTTTGCTTTAGTGTACTCATGGAAAAGGGAAACTTATTCTATCTATATAGGGTACCCCAAAAGTTTTAGTGAAGTTTTTAAGTCAATGAACAATTAGCTAAAAACAATGTATATACCTTCGAGTAATTCTGAAGAGATATGGGGGATCTTTTCATTAACTTCATAATCCAAACCCTTTATTACTAAAAATTTTCCCAACAGCAGGGATTCAAGTTCTTTCTATGTCCATTGGGCATTTAAAAAACAAATATTTTATCTTTAAAAATTTTTTTTATCATTTCCCCTCAAGGTTTTTATCCCTTACTGATAAGTCGTCTGAAAGGAAAACAGTTAAAATTCTAGTAAATATAAAAACGATGCCTTCTATAGTTGCTCTCTAAATGACTAATTCTCAAACTGAATTTTCTACCAATCCTTGGGTGAAAGATGCAGCCTTACAGGCCTTATTTAAATCCAAAATTTTGCACTCTTCTCTGAATTTTTCCTAAGTGGATTATATGCCATGTTGTTGATGCAGCTGTTCTTCACTAAACATCCAACATAAAAATTAAATAGTCGAGCATTCCTAAATTGGGACTCAAATCTTAGTTTTCTACTTTCTTCACTCTGTTGGTCTCAGTCACTAGATTTTCAATAGGCCTCCTATCACACATTTTCCCCCCTTACTCTGGGAGCATAGCCAATCCCCAGTACTGCAGCTGACTTTCCCCACATCTAACTAGAAATATGCTAAGGATGCTATTTATAGATGCTTAGAAACTCAGTCTGGAACTAGCCAACCAAATTTTTCCATTCTTTGCTCCCCCAGTACTCTTATTTCCCTCTATCCTCATACATACACTCTAGCTCCTCCAGCTCCTCCGAGTTGAGCTGAGAGTCTGAGTTACATGCTACTCCAGGGAAGTAAGAATACACGTGAACATTTAAGACACTGGATCCACAGTTGTTTCTAAAATACCAAGCTTGCCCGCAGAAAACCTAATATAAAATTTATAGTTTATGCTAACATACTTTCATCTTTCAACCTATTTCAGAACATACTGCTACTGACAAGGGAGATTTCTTCATAACAATCTACACTGGTAACATGACATTCTCATTGCTAAAAACCACTTATAAAGTTTAACTCTCTCCCCCATCACTTGGCCTGTACTGTCCCTAAGTGAAAAATTCTCATCCTATCTTCTTTGTAGAATGTGTAGGAGTAGCGAGATCTTTTTTTTACTTAAAGTTTAAATTATAAATAAATATCTTCTAGATCCAAATTACTAACTCCAAGGTAGGAAAAATCCCTTTTCTCACTTATGTTCCTTTTTTAAGTGACAAGATTAGTTGCTGAACAGGACAGAGCTCCAAAACATCCCAAAGTTCTCTTAAAGACTTGTAATTATTTCTTATTTCATTTACATCCTTCAAAGCCTATTTATATTACCTCTTATGTTAATAAATCCAATATGCTGACTATTTTCAGATGCAGAATAATACAGTACTTTTCACATTTGTCCTATATGTACCTCTTTCAATGGATGTTCCTTCTGATAGGATTCTAGAATGGATTCTTAAAAAAAGTTTATTATACTTCTCTTATCTATGCCCTCAAGAATACTTTCATGAACTTTGATTCCCACTCTGCTCCAAACTCCATCTTTCCATACTACTATATAAGAAAAACTGACAACAATTGGCCTCTTGAGCCTTCCCCTAACAACAGCAATGGCACTTTAAAATTTACAAACTGCTTTAGAAATATTAATCTCATTTGGTCTTCAAAACAACCCTGGGAGCTAGGTCCTATTATTATCCTCATTTTTACAAATGAATAAAATGTGGTACACAGTGGTTAAGGACTTGCCCAGGGTCACACAGCCAGGTAGCAAGTATCTGAGGCCATATTTAAGCTCAGGTCTTTACAACTCTAGCTCCAGTGCTCTTGGCTGTAGTGACCATAACTGAACAAAGTATTATCATAGATGAAGAGGGATCATCGTTGTATATAAAATTAATTTTTTCCTCTTGTTAATTTCTGGTATCCTTCCAGTATATTGTTTGATCTTTTGGCTTAAGTAGCATTAAAAGCCAGTGTTTTTAAGCAATGTATTAAGGAGACTCTTTTAAATGCATCTCCTAACTCATACCTGATAGTTTGGTGACTGCTCATCATCCTAAAAGTACATGTTAAAATAATAAAGTATTTTTAAAATTCTTGTAGGGAATCCCTCAATTTTTTCAAAGTTCTATTTTGCATAAAATTTGTCATTTTGCAGGCTTCCTTGTTTTTATTTGAATATTTTTTTCTCTTAAAATTAAACAATTTTGATTTTTTTCTTCATTCTCATCTCTTTTTCTCCGTCAACCATTCAGGAAATTTGTCAAGAAAGGGGGCATAATGGAGAGGGAGCAGGTCTTGAAGTCAGAAGTTAAGGAATTAAGCTTTGCCTCTCACACATGCTGGTTATGTGACCACAGACAATCACCTGACTTGTCTTCTATGAGCTTCAAGTATCCGTCAAACACACCTCTTTCTTGGTCTTCTAATCCTGTATATCCAAGTTCCTAAGGGCCACTTTTGTTTTATCAACTTCTCTCTCTCTCATCTCTCTTTTTTTCCGAGAGTCTCTCTCTCCTCACTCCCTCCCTTTAACTGAATAACTGCATGATGAATTTTTTTTTCCTGTAAGGATGCTGCAGTTAATTTTTTATATCATAATAATATAATGTTTCACCCACAGATACTGCCTGCACCAATTCCTATTGAATACTTACACACTAGGCTCTGTCTATGGTACATTTCCCTGCTCCATAGATTCTAAAAATATAAGGCATACATCAATCAGAGAATGACTAAAACATACTGGGATATACGAACATAATTGAATATTACTGCACATTAAAATCGTATGAATTTGGGAGACTTCTGATTAAGATGATATTTGTTAAAAGCTCACAGAGGAGCTCAGCTCTCCCACATATGATCAAGTAATCCAAAAAGAAGAGTGACTTCCTTCAAATAGCCTAAGACTGCACAGAAAGTCAACCAGAACCCTGCAGGGACTGGGAATGGGTTCCATAAGGGAAGCCAGGGTAAGAGAGCTCCAGAGCCATCTGAAATCCGCATATCCTGGTTGGGGAAGTAGCCCAGAGTGCTGGTACATGGATGCTGAGAGAGGAGGGCAGGGAAAGCGGGCAGGAGTGGGTGGTGGTGGTGGTGATGGGTGGTGGTGAAACCCTCAACGTTCTAACCATGGATTCTGACTCGGAATCAGCAGTGGTCTGAGCACTGCCCCAAACATAGCAGAAGAAAACTCCTTTTTTGAAGTCCTTAGTATTCATCGGCAGACTTAGCTCATTTTGGGCAGGCATTATTCTCATCAGACTATGCTACTTTTGTATTCATCCTCAGTAACTTGCCCACCAAACTGGCTCTAGTTTACCCTGTTTATGCAAATGTACAAAGTATGGGCAATATAGACATCTGAGGTCATGGGCTTTATTACTAACTGTTTTTTTTGGGTTTTGCCTCCTCTGAATTATTACTCCTCTCTTCTGCTATTCTTCCTATGTTTGTAATCTCTATGGCATAAGGCTTGCAGATCTATAGGGTCTATTTTCTTCCTGATCAATTTATAGTTCTCTTAACAGAAAAATGTCATGCTTGAGGAAAGGCATACACTTTTAAAATTTTCTACACAAAGAACAGATATGAAGTTCTAATAACTATAATAACACAAACATAATGAAATATTTTTCTGCATTAAATTTAGTCAGAATATGACAAAAATGAATCAAAACAGGGTCAAAAGCATATACGAAGCTTGTACCAGAAACTGAGGGTACCAAAATTAAAGACCTTTAAAAATGTGTTTTTTTTGTGACACAACTGATAGTCCTTTCATATATTTAACATGAAAGCTTTTAAAACATATTAAAATCTTTATAAATTCCAGAGATAATTTATTTTCATAAATTTACATATAAATAATAATGCATATATATTAATTTGTAATAATAGACAAACCAGAAAATTCCAAATTATAATTAGGATATTCTTTCCCATTATTGATAGATTATAAACAGAAGTAACACTTTACACCTGGGATTTCCAAACTTTTGGGGTCCCCATATCCTTTGGCTTTTAGTAAACTTTTATGTAGTCCTTACACAGCATAGAAGGAAATAAATTGTATAGTTTACCATGCATATGCACATTAGGAAAAAAAGAGATTAATTTCAATAGAATAGTTATTTGCCAAATAGACCCTGTACTTCCTTGACAAGATTCTCATTCTCCAGACTGGGAACCTTGGCTTTATAGGATAAGTCTAGTCCTAAAATGTTATTTGTAAACAGAATCATGTTTTAAATGTGCTAACAGAATTAGCTGTTTTGATACAATCTGTGTTGAATGATTTTTGTAAAGTGAATAATACCTGCCAATTTATCTTGTACAAATCTATATTCTTATGCTAGGGTTTGTTTGTTGTGAGCTCAACACGTAATGAGTCTTAAATGCACAGGTGCTTGTACACAGAAGTACTTTAAAATCTGCATTTACAAGACAGACAAATTAGAAGTGGATCATCTGCATTACCGAATGGTTATTCACTTTTAAAAGGGTTTCATGATCAAATTCATTTAAGCAGAAAGGTCCCCTGATGGATTTAAAATATGGCTCAATTAACAGAAATTCTAACACAAAACTCTTCCAGAATGTGTCTACTCTATAACGGAATGACTAATTTCATTTTAAATGGTCAGAATTGTAATGTTTGGGCTAAAGAGTTCTTAGGTCACAAATCTTAAATAGAAGTTTTCAGCTACAGAAAAAGAGATTCAAAGTTGTATGGGATCGAGTATCACACTTAGGATGAGAGTCCTACAATGTTAATCTAGTACAACATATTTATTGTTAAAATTACCTATTTCCTAGGACTCATTAGCATAATATAGAGAATTTGAAGAGCTAATATTGTGCATATGAACCTTAGTGATTTGATTTTTCCTTTCGTTTTTAAAGGAAAGTAACATCTTGAGACACCACGTTATTGAAACATAACAAATATAACAGAAAGGCTAGCACGCTTAAGTGAAAACTTATGGTGGTATTGACAAAATCTAAGTAATATATTCTATTTACACTCAATTTATCTGTGGTATCCATTCATCAGAATGTATTACCCAGAGAAAAGATATCATAATCAAATTTAACTGACTTGAGAGTAACCATGGGAGGAAAAAGCAGTTATCAGAATCCTCCAAGTATACTAATTGAAATGCCCTTAAGGAGTTAACAGATACACAATCATAATTTCTTAAACACACACACACACACACACACACACCCCGAACATTACTCTTTGAAATTATAGCTTTGTTCAACTCAAACATTTTATACCTAAGATAACCTTTAATAAGTAAAAGTGCTCAATAAATAAGTCAAAGTCTTTTGAGCAAATGGAATCCATACATATACAGGTAGGTTAAAAGAAACTCACTACATAGAAATGCTTCATAATAAAGGTATTTAAATGGAATCGAATACTCCAATATACAATGTCTTCATTTCTCAATAAAAAGAAGTCTACACAAGGTATTAAACTGAGTTCTTTCCTCCTACTGTGAGTTGAAAAAAGTAAAAGCTACCTAAACTCACAAACCACATCAAAATAATATACATAAAGAGATAAAGAGATAAGGAGCTTAGGAGAGGGTTTAAGTGGTCTGTGTATGACATACCTTTCTCTTCCTGGCAACACACTGATTCTTTTCACTTAGTAATTCATTCCAGGGAGGTTGGTTACCTGTTCTTTCAGCTAAAGAGTGCAACTTTTAGGAATGCGTGAATTTTAATAAAACTGCATTATAACAAATTTTGAGTGGTCCATTTAGCTACTTACATTGGTGCTTTACTAAGAGTGTTGAGTCTTTCTGTCTTGGATTCTTTAAGTTGGGATTAAGTGAAATTTAGAGAGAAGTACAAGGGAGAATCAAGGGTCTCTATGGTACTAGAGGAAAGAGAGAGGGCAATGCCAAGGTTTAACTTGAGTAACATCGCACGTAACTGTGTTTTAGAGTTACTGAAAACAAGTTATTCTTATGCACTGGATCCTACTTTCTGACCACTAGGAATCCTAGCCCTTATCACTAGAACAAAGATGGTTTTAATTGTTATGGCTAAGAGTGAATTTGGTCCATGAGGCCCACCTGGTCTTCAGTTGCTAAGGCAATTCTGTGAAAGTAAGGCTTATCGAGAAATATAGATGCTTAGGGTTCTAAGAGGTAAAGAGGAATCTTGTTTAAGTTATCCCCGCTCCAAGGTTTTGGGGTGTTAGTTTTTGCAATTTCAAGCTCAAGTCTACTTGGCACAGGGGATAAGCCATTTAGGATCATAGTTTTGGAGTATAAAAGACCCTAAAGGTTATTTAGGCCAAGCTTACTTCCTTCTGACTTTACCTTCAGGAAACAGGGCCAGACATGTTATGTAACATGTCCAAAGTCACAAGGGTAAGTAAGTAGCAGAAATGGGATTATAACCCAGGTCATTGGCCCCTATATATGGTGTCATCCCCATTAATCACATTTTAATACACTCTATCAGGGTTCCAGAACATGCTGAAATAATCCAGAATCTACTAAAGATCAAGCAGATTCAATACAAAAATGGATCTGACCTCTATAAAACTGCTTGGCCAACATTTTACAGTAAGATTGTTTCCAATAAGAACTCTCATAGCACAGTTAAATTATTTCTGATTTTTTTTTAATGATTAGCATCAATGCAATTCATTAATTAGCTTCATGTACTCTGAGATTGGAAGGCTGATCTAAGACAGGTAAGTAGTAAGAGAGTGATTTGGTAATGGCTGTTCCAGCGATTCAGATTTATTGCTAGGATGTCACCATTTTAAGAGCTGCTGAATACAATTAACATAAATAATCATATTAAAGACAAAATGTCTCAAACCACATGAGTATATCGAGAGATGCTGAAAGCACAAGTTGACTAGGATGTACAGTGCTGGGCTTGGGCTTGGCGTCAAGAAGACCAAAACTCAAATCCTGCTCCATGATCTGGGAGAAGTTATTTAATCTCTCTAAGCCTCAGTTTCCACATATGTAAAATGGAGATGATAATATGCTACCTCACAGGATTGTTGAGGTAACCAGTAAATTGCTTTGCAAATCTTAAAGCACTAAATATTAGCTATTGTTATTATTATTTTAAAAAGTCTTTGACCAAGTACAAGCCTCATTTATGCAAAAAAAATCATTAAGTATAGATGTAAAATTATCTTTCTTTGAAATGACAAAAAGCTAGTAGTATATCCAAAGCGGAAACACTGGAGGCTTTCATTCAAACTACCAATCCCACTCAAGAGCTATGTAGATATAATCAAAAAATGTTTCTTAAACAAAGAATGACTTGAAATAACTGGAGAACTATTCAGCGCTGATGGATGGGTCATACCGATATAATAAAAAATGGAAATACTATCAAAATTAAATTATAGATTTAGTCACATACCAATCAAACTACCAAAAGGATACTTCACTGAGCTAGGCAAAACAACGAAATGCAGTTGGAGAACAAAAGATCTAGAATATTAACAGAAATAGTGAAAAAGGAGTAGGAATGAAGAGGGGCTTCAGAGTATATTATAAAGCATTAATCATCAAAACCCTTTAGTGCTGGTTTTAAAAAAAGGAAAAGAAAATTAGACTGATGAAACATACTAGATGACAAAAATCAGAAATAATTTATCTCAGTGAATCAATAAGCATTATTAGGTACCTACTATTGGTTGATTTGATTATGGTTTAAGAAGTGAGAGGGGTAAAGGCAGAAAAAGATGGCTGGCAAATGAAATGACGTATTGCTGGGTGAAATGATATAGTGGGTGACCGAGGCAATAATCAGGTGGGAGAGTCCCTGGTAGGAGCTTGGGAATGGTATTAAAATGGTTAAGCCCTATATGTCATGGTGTGAGAGCGAAGAGGAAAGAGTACTCCAGACATTAGCGTAGCCAGTGCAAATGCACTAAGACAGGACATCACGCAGACCAGCATGGATGAAATTTTGAGTGCATGGAATTCAACGGGAATATTCCCTTCATTGGGATAGGTCATAACTCATGTATTCCCTTCCATCATGGGTGACTCTTGTCACCTACCATAAATCCTTCCCAAGGGAACCCATATAACATACCGATGACCTTTATAACCTGTCACAAACCTTTAGAGCGTAAAGGCTGTGACTTGGTTATCTCTTACTTTTGCTATAATAGAGACTTGTGTGCCATAACAGATAGGTCACCCCACTCAGAATCAGAAAAATTTGAGGTCAAATCCTGCCTCAGATACTTACTGCCTATGTAAGTCACTTAACTTCTTTGTTCATTAATTTTCTCATCTGTAAAACTGAGATTAGACCCAAATGGTATGTAAAGTCCCTTTCAGCCCTAAATTTATGATCCTCTGAACCTACTCACTTTGTGCAGTACCTACATGTCTGATGTCATCCTTAGCATTATTTATCCTGCAAAAATCTTTGTTGGGGATAGACTGAAGCCTACCCACTTACACATGCATCTCTGCATAGCTCACAACTTTGATTCTTCTGAGACTGTAGTATCACATGATTTACAGGTATATAACATTATCAGAAAAATATTAGTGCTAAAAGGGTGAACCTTTATTTCATGGAAAAGTTTGGTGCCATTAAAACATTGCACAATTTCTCAAAGGCAAGCTGCTCTGGTTCACTTCTTGTTCAATTATTAGCTCAGCTCAATCACAATAAATTCAAATGAGAAACAGTCTTATGAAACAACACTAGTTGCCCACCTAATTGCAAATGATAGTCTGAACAACAGGCATTCATCTTCCACCTAGATTTCCCTCTGTGAGCAGTTACATTAAAAATATTTTTAAAATGTGAAGCTCCAGTGTTCAATACTAACATGCCAAAATAAAAAAAAATAAACCAAACACATTTCTAACATTTTCCCTCAATAATTCCATTATTCAAAAAAGAACAATTCTGAAATAAAAGCTAATTGATGTTTGCTTCTCCATTCCGCAACTTCAGGATACTGGAATCAAGATAAAGATTATAGTATCCTCTACTTAAGTTAAATAAACACAAAATATCTCAGCGTAATCACCTCATTGTCATTTCTATTTTGAAGAGATGTGATTCAAAGATACATGGTTATTATGAGGCAGGAGAGTGAAACTGATCAAGAAAGATAGCCTCTAAGGAGGGAAGATAAGGATTCAACCCTGAGACTGGCTGTGTTAACCTGCGTAAGTCACTTAATTTCTCAGTGCTCCCTCTCAACTTCCTAATATTACATATTGTGAAGTAGTGACATCATGCTCCCTACCCAAATAGGAAATCATGACAGGTCAAGAGAGGGCAGAAAGTCACAATGCTGGAAGACCTATACTCAGGTTCTTATGATGGCAGTATATATAACATTACCGTACAAATGATGATTTATAGAACACCACTGTAACATTCAACAAAGAACTATGAAAAACATTCCATGTTAATAAAAAATAACTTTATTACATTACATATCACCAATTACATTTCATTCAAATAGATTAAGAGCTTTACATTTAGACTCTCTGGCCATAAACTGCTTACAAGGTCGTAAAAAGGTATCCTTTTCTGAAGGCAGTTTATCTCATATTAAAATGAGTTCATCATGCCTCCCAAACATATAATTAGTTTTGACTGAATGAGTTTACTTTTGTGAAACTTTATTGATTCATTAAATAGCTTATTCTCCAAATAAAATAGGGCTAAAGACTGAATAAATTACTACTGATAGGATTTCACTGAAGTTCCAAGAATACCAAATCACCATTTTCCCCTCTCTTCGCTCTCAAATATGATTTGCAAGCATATGCACACAATAAATTTAAATGAATGTAAATCACTCAAATTTACCACAGACCCTACTTCACTGGTATTCCATCCTTCTGAAAAAAAAATAATTAACCAGCAGATTTTACCATTAGTTAACAATCTTTTTAATTTAACAACCTTTTTTATTTCTAGGTCTTTTTATCCCTAGTTCTTTAAAAACATTCTGTAAGTAATCTTTCATATCCCCAAACCATCTGCAACTATGGAAATGGTGCCCAATTTTAAAAATTAAATGTAATATTGGTATTATAACATTTTCTTCCAATAAGAACATTCTTGGTGACAAAACATACAGCAAGTCTATGCACTCACAGCAGATATAATTCATCATAAATTCCAGGGGAAAAAAGGTCAGTTCTAAAAACAAAAACTGAAAGTAATTTTCATTACAAAGCTATGAAATGTAGTAGCTACAGTATTTTTTAAAATGTAACCCAATACACTATCTTTTCTTGCTATATACCAAGTAATATGTTGTTATTCCACAATTTAGAAAAACCCACTTTGAAAGGATGAATTTATACTTTTTATTAAACTTACATTACTCAATCATCCCCAAAGTCCCATTGCAGTGATTGCTTGTATGGAAGTGGCCCTGAGTTCTGAAGGCTCCACCAGTGCAGCCAAAGTGCTGGTAAGGCCTACCACTCTGGAAGAGCTAGCCAAAACAACAGATTGTGTGTGTCTGCTTTCTGAGGGCTAGCCTAGCTGAGGACAGAGGGGGTTGTCACCACTAGGCTCCCACGTCAGTGATGAATTCTTTGGCTAGGCCAACTCACGAGACAAAGAAAAATTCTGAGTGGCCTTCAGTCCTGTGTGGGCCCTCTTCTGTTTCAGCAGTGACTTGCAGAATGAGAAAAAAAGGGAGACAGTGTTAAAAATCACCCAGTTTTTAGATAATCTGCAAATATTAACTTAGTTGTTGGTACTAGAAACAAATCTGAGATGCTTGTCCAACCCAGTGAGGCAACATGCAAGAACTGAATCATAATCTGTACATTTTTTCAATGAAAGCAAACAGAAGACAGAAGGAAGTTGTACTAGATGAAAGGACAGCTCACACATCCTGATTAAAGAGGCAAATAAGTAGAAGAGTTGGTTTCATCATGAGTCCAAAGGCAAGAAGAAAGACCATTTTCATGATGTCACATGAATTAAATTACAAATTTAATGCTACATCAAACTACCAAGGAAGGTAGTTTAAAGAGATGGTCAAAATAACAACAAAATCATTGGGAGGAACACAATGTCTGGAAACTTAAAAGAACTAATGGGAAAAAGTAAGAGTGAAGGGAGAATAGTATTTCTATACCTTAAATTAGATTATAAAGCAGTGTCACTAAAATAGTTTAGTCCTGGCCTTAAAAAAAGTATCAGTGATACCGTTTTTTATCCTTATATCCTTATCACTAGATAAGGAAGGCTCACAAGCAACTGAACTAGAGAAGAATTTCCTGTCTAAGAAGAACTGCTACAAAAATCAGTAAGCAGTTTGGTAAAAGTTAGGTTAAGTATAAATTTTCATACCACATGCTACAATAAGGGCAAATGGACACACAATTTGAATATAAATGTTATGTCTGGGGGGGAATCCTTAACCAAACAAGGTATAAAGGCAACTACAAAAAATAAAAATACAATTTCAATTGTATGTAATTGGATAATTATATACAATTGAAAAGTGTTTTTTAATGATTAGCATGAAAATATTTTTTGCATTATTAATGGAGTTAGGATAACAAGGGAAAATGTCAATTAGGGAAAAAAAACCTTTGCACTGAATACCTCTAATAACGGTCTGATTTCCAATACTTTTAGAATATGAACTCACTTTCAAAAATGTTATGGAGAAGGATGGACAAAAACTATGAGCAGTATCACCTCAAAACACAGTGAGAGGCAATGAAATGAAAAAGGCAGGTTAATTTCATGCACACATAAAATAAAAAACCATTCTCCAATGGATATGGTCAAAAGATATCAAAAAATATCTTTATAAAGAATTGCAAACTTTTAACAATGTATAAAAGATTACTCTAAATCACTGACATTAATAGAAATGCAAATCAAAACGCCTTCAAGTTTTCACTTACAAAACTGGCAAAAATCACTGAAGATACAAATAATAGATACTAGAGGGGTTATAGGAAGACAGGAAAACTAATACACTGTTGGTGGAACTGTGACTTGGTCAAACATTCCGGAAAATAATTGGAGTTATGGTTAAAAAATTAAATTCAGGTCTCATTAGTAAATAGGATCCAAAGGAGGCCAAAGACAAAAACAAAGACCTCATAAGCACAAAATGAGAGGGAGAGGGAGAAGGAGAATGAGAGGGAGAGGGTATGTGTTAGACATGAACTGGTATCCTTCAATTGAAGAATGCCCAAACTATGGCATATAAATAATGGAATATTACCATGCCATGAAAAATTATGTATTTTAAGAAACATGGGAAGACATATGAATGATGCAAGCAAAATCCAGAAAACAATATATACAACTACAAAAACATTAAGTGCAAAAAAACAGCAACAACAAAATATAATCACTGTGCAATTACCATGATCAAACATGGCTGCAGAGGAGAGTTAAAGAAATGCACCTCTCTCCTTTCTCTCTGCAAGGGAAGGGGAAGGGGCTAGAACTATGAAGTGTTGCAAACACCTTCAGACATGACTGATGCACTGGTTTTGCTCAACATTTTCTCTCTCTTTTTTAATCTAAGTAATGAAGAATGGTATGTTATATAGGGGAGGGGAAAGAGATATATCTGGAAATGAGACTGATGTAAAATCTTTACATATGAATAAAAATAAGATGAAAAAATTTCACAAGGGCAACGAGTCGTTTCATACTGCAGCACTGCTCATAAGTATTTGCAAAAACATCACCATGAAAATCATCACAGTTTATGTGCCAACATCTATTGTAGGGGATAAATGACCTTCCAAATTAAATCAATGTACACTTTGATGTACATATGTTCTCAGTGATGACAAAGCAAAGATGGGAATGGGCAAGCAAAGTCAACTTTTTGAAATGTGGGAAAATACGGTCCAGGCATAAAGAATCAAAGTAACTCATAGATCTAGCTCCAAAACATCTCTCAAGTGAGTCCCTTTTTCTCCACGATCACTGCTGTACTTCAGGCCCTTATCACCATGAGCCTGGATGACTATAACACTCTAATAGGTATACCTACCTCAAATTCTTCTCCCCAATCCATCCTCCACACAGCTGCCAACATGACACCCCTTTTAAAGCACAGGTCTGACCATGACATTCCTATTACTCAAAAAGTTCCAGTGGCTTCCTACAGTCTCTAGGATAAAAGGCAAACTCTTCTATTTAGCATTTTAAGACCTTCACCAGCTGGCTTCATATTACTTTTCCACACATATCATACATCAGTCCCCTTGGCACACTCTGTGGTCCAAGCAGATTGTCCTTCTTGTTCTTCCTACTACTATTACTTCTTTGCTTTGGCATCACTTGGCTTTCATTTCTGGAATGTGCTTCCTCCTCCCCTTGGTCTCTCAGAAGCCCTAACTTACTTCAAAATTCAGCTCCAGTGCCCTACATGAGATTTGTCCTTATCTTCCTGCTGCCAGTACCTCCTTTCAACTGAAATGATTTTGTAATATTTTCTTCCTACTTATATATGTTGTTTCTCCATAAAAAGTAAGTTCCTACAGGTAAGAGGCTTTTCATTTATCTATTTTTAACACTAGCACCTAGAAAATTGGCTGGCACATGATAGGCATTTAATAAATGTGTGTTGATTGAAAAATTGGACGTTGATAGACATGGCTAGCACCAAATATCACCACAGATAAGATTCAGGGGAAAAATCACCAGTCAGATCTATGGATAGGAGAAAAGTTCATGACCATATGAAAGACAGAGACATTCATAGGAGGTAAAATAGACAATTTTTTATTACATAAAGTTTTTTCTTAAATTGCACAACCAAATCAATGCAGCTAAAATCAGAAGAGAAACATGAAAGTGGGAAAAATCTTTGGAGCAATTATTTTCTAATTGAAGGTCTCATTTCTAAGACACATAGGGAACTGAGCCAAATTTATAAAAATAAGAATCATTCTCCAATTGATAAAAATATGAATAGGCAACAGCCAAATGACATACATAGGCAGTTTTCAGAGGAAGAAGTCTAGCTATCAAGAGTCATATAAAAATGCCCTATCTCACTAATAATTAGAGAAATGCAAAGTAGATTAATTTTGAGGTACCACCTCACCCCCATCAAATTGACAAAGTTGACAAAAAAGGAAAATATCAAATGCTGGAGGGGTTCAGGAAAAACAGGAATGTTAATGCCCTGCTAGTGGAGGTATGAACTAATCCAGGCATTCTAGAAAACAATTTTGAACTATGTCCAAAAAGCTATTAAACTATGCATATCCTTTGATTAAGTAATACTGCTACTTGGTCTATACCTCAAAGAGATCAAAGAGAAAAGGTTACATATATACATAAATATTTTTTATAGGAGGTCTTTATTGTGATGGCAAAGAACTGGAAACTAAAGGGAAGACTGACTGAACAAGTTAAAGTATATGAACGTGAAATTACCATTATGCCATAAGAAATAATGAAGGGAATGGTTTCAGAGAAACCTGGGAAGACTGCATCAGTATGAAATAATGCAAAGTGAAATGAACAGAACCAGGAGAAAAATTACACAATAACAACAATACTGTAAAGATAAACAACTTTGAAAGAAACAGAAATTCTAATCAAGACTTAGGAATTCTAATCAAACAATGACCAACCACAATTCCAAAAAACACATGATATAACATGCTATCTACTCCCAGATAGAGAACTAACTGATGGACTGAGAGTGTGGACTGAAGTATTTTTTTTTCTGGACATGGCTAATTGGGGAATTTGTTTGCTTGATTAACATATTTATAACAAGTTTTGTTTTTCTTGTCTTCTCAACTGGAAGTAAAAATCCAATTTTAAAAAGAGGGGGAAAAGAGATTAAAAAACTATTTGTTATTGATTTCAGAATTATTCCTGAATCAGTCATCAATATAGAGTCAGATCACTGACTTAACAGAGCAAGGATCAAAATACAAAGCTAGAAGAATAAAATGTGAAGATAAGGTATACAACCTGACTTAAATTAATGATATAAAGGTAGCAAATTAATGGAGGAAAAGACATCAAAACTAATAACAAAAGTAACACAGTGGATGTAAAACAATTGCCATAAAATGGAGAACAAAAGAGCCTAAAAACTCCCTTAGTCAAACACTTGATTTACTTTACCAAACCAAGGAGACATGTCGCAAAAGAATATCTAGTTGGAAACATGAACTAACATAAAACCTCATGAAAATGGTAGATTATGAGCAGTATCACCTCATAAAACAGCGAACAGGAGAATGAAAAAACTGCTTAACATAAGCTGTCTAGAGGGACTACACTAAAAGTCATCCTAGGGGCATTTAAATATGAAATGTGAAGAAGGACAGACTAAAAATGTAAAGGATCCATGAAATATTTTTTATAACAAACTTATTTTACCACCAAGGACAGAGAATCAAACATCGGAGTGCCAGATGTGTGTGTCTAGGAGCAGAAATAGAACTGGAGAAAATAAAGATAGGAAAAGTAGATGAACCAGAACAAATATACACAAAGGAAGTTCATGCTAGAGTCACCACAGTTTTTTCGAGACTTGGGCATAAGTTCTGAAAGTATCTGAAGAATGAGAAGATACCAAAAGGTGTGTGGAGAAATCTTAAATCTTCTTATATAAAAATTACGGGGTATCGATTGTAAGAATGTCAATAACTACCAATCTATGGTCATACTTTCCCATCTACCTAAAATTCTTATGAGAATATTCTATACGCATACAGAAGACCCTTGACAGGAGTACTAGAAACAAGCAGGCAAGTTTTACAAGTGATATTCCATAACGGACCACACTGTTACTGACACACGTTACTCCCTGGAAAGTGAAAAGGGAACACAGGAACTCATTGTGCTTGATGAAAAAGAAAAAAAAAAACATTTGAGTTTTGCAGGAAATTTCACATGAATTTCTCATTCACAGTGAAGGTGGTGAAGACGAACCAGCTACTTTAAGAAAAATGTGACCAGAAAAAATAATGACTGTAACCTGACTTTGTTATTCAGCTTCACACAGGGAGATATGCCCAAACTTTTTTTTGGCAGATCTACAACAATCTACAAGTGACAAGTGCTATGTCACTGTAAACTTACTTCATGACCCCAGACTCCCACACCTATGTGAAAACAAGGAATACCTTTACCCTCTCTTCCTCACAAAACCTATTTCTTTTTCTTTATGGACATGCCTTGCCCACAAACCTGTTGCTTTTTTATTTTTAAATGTTTCCCTTAGTTTCTGTTTTCTACATGTCTCCTACATAAAACAAAAGTATACAGAAGTTTTTGAAAGATAAAATTGAGATAATGTTGTTTAATGACCAAATCTGATCATTAATATCAAACAGCACAAACAAGTTAGCTGTATGTGCACCACTTTCATGAAGGAGA
This sequence comes from Trichosurus vulpecula, assembly GCF_011100635.1. Taxonomy (NCBI): domain Eukaryota; kingdom Metazoa; phylum Chordata; class Mammalia; order Diprotodontia; family Phalangeridae; genus Trichosurus; species Trichosurus vulpecula. Next base: position 105,860,751 of record NC_050578.1, on the reverse strand, counting down.
TTCCATGTAGAGCCCTAGACAAAGGGAGATATCTTATTGATGCCCTTCAGACATTAATACTTGCAAATGACAAGGTTATGACGGTATCAAGTCCTGGAATACTGAAAAGCATAATCTACAAGCATTCTGAAGAGACTGTCTCAATCATATTGGAAAGAGTGGAAGAAGAATGTCTGCCATCTAGACTTTAGTATGTTGTTCACTAGACAATGAGTAGAGGTCATCCAAAGATATAAATGTTTTAGACAAAAAAATGAACAATGAGTGGAACCCAGAATTAAAGGAGACGAAGAAAAGTGGTGCTGAGCTTTCTTAGGATAACTGCAAACCTTTTAATGATCCCAGCTTCTCCATGAAGCAAAGGCCCAGCTATCCTTCTATTATTTTTGTTATGTATTCTATTTTTTTATTATTGTCATATTATTTATTTAATACTATGCTTCTAGTTTTGGCATATGGCTGAGACATGTGACATCAGTCTCTAAAGAATAGAAAATGAGGATCAACCAAAGGACAATGGAGACTCATTTGGTGGTTGCAATATAACATGGAATCATTAAGAAGAAGCAGGTAAAGGATGTCATATAAGAAATATTTGTATATACATATATATATATATAATATGAATACACATATATACACATATGTGTGTCAGTCACATGGCAGGAACATGGGATAACTCACTGACCAAGGGCTTTATTGGCATTCTCATAATTTCAGCATAAAATAAGGAAGGGCCCAGTAGTGAATGTATCGGAAGACATGATAGACAGGCGTGAGTGGGTTGCTATTTGCATCACTATACAGAACAATAATAATGATAACAAAAACAATAACAAACATGGGCAGTTAGGTGGCGCAGTGAGTAGAGCACCGGCCCTGGAATCAGGAGGACCTGAGTTCAAATCCGGCCTCAGACACTTGACACACTTACTAGCTGTGTGACCTTGGCAAGTCACTTAACCCCAATGGCCCTGCCTCCCCACCTGCAAAAAAAAAAAACCACAATAACAAACATTTTATAGAACTATTATAATGATTATCTCATTTGGTCTTCACAACAATCCTGGTGGAGTAGGGAAGTAGTACCATTACTATGCTCATTTTACAGGTGAGGAAACTGAGTCAAAAAGAAGGTAAATGACTCACCCAGGGCTACACAGCTAGTAAGTGTCTAAGGCCAAATTTGAACTCAGGTTTCCCTGACTCCAGGCCTGGTGCTTTATCCACTACACCACCTAGCAGTCTCTATGTCCACAATGATATCATATAACCATTGGCATATCTGGGTATTGAGTTTCAATGCATTAAAAAATGCTAGGACTATATACATTTGCACGCAATCGATTGTTCAGGAATGCTGTTTTATGGCACGTTAGTTTATGATAAAAACTTAGTACAATGTTTTTTTTTAGTCATGTTTAATGACTTTTTGTAAACATGGTCACTGAAGAATGTTGTTCTGTTTTTAAATGATTAACTTTTTAAAGCTCTGTACTACTAGAAAGACTGCATTAAATGTTTAAAATTTAAGCAATAAAATCAGATTCCTATGACTTCATCTACCGTAGAAAGTCTTACTACAGTTACTATCTTTAGAAAGATAAATGATAGACCAAAAATCTAGAGAAATTTAAATTAAATATTTGCCAGTCCAAACCCTGGCAGTTTAATAGGCTCATACCTCACTTCATGTAATATATGTGATACTTAAATAAAAGTTGTGTGACAAATATCTGTAATCTTTTCTCACTAACTCAATTTCAGAGATTCTGTATCTCTTCATTTCTAACTGATCTCTGGCTAACAATGGCTCTTAGAAGTTTCTCTGCTTCCCAGTCTCTTAATCAAGTTGGTAATGTCATAAACAAACATGCAAATACACCAGGGGACCCACTATGAAAACAAACTGTGGGCTGAATCATTTTGTAAATCAAAGAATCATTTTGTAATGTAAATAACATCTGTTTTATAAATGTAGATTTTTATATGTTGGATTTTCTCAAAGGGGTCACATTTTCATTTGTGAGGTATTTTTGTTGTTCAGTCAGTCGTGTTTGACTCCTCATGATCCCATGTCAAAGTTACTGGAGCGGTTTGCCATTTCTTTCCCTACCTCATTTTACAGATGAGGGAACTGAGGCAAATAGGGACTTGCTCAGGGTTACATACTAGTGTCTCACATATATATATGTATGTATGTATGCATGTATATATGTATGTGTGTGTATGTAGACACACACACACACATACACACATATACACACACACATATGTATTTTTGCTAGGTATAAACTCTAGGACTCTGAGGTATCTTTCAGTAATAATTTTCAAAAATGGTACCAGAACTGTCCATATTCTATCCCAAAGGACGTGGATATGACCCAGTCTTCAAATATGTAAACTACCATTGCTGTAATATTTTCTCATTCTGAACACAGCAATGCCACAGTAACCAACATGGTCCATTAATCTATGTTCTGATTAACTTCTACAACTTCAAAATCACCATGGTGCTGATTGAGTCCTACTTTACTAGGCACTAGATAGTTCAGGTTTATCATAATATCTTTACAAGTTTTTGTGGTTGGGTGAAATGAACCTTAAAGACCCTTTAAGAATCAGGCAGGTATGAGGGGAAGCTTCTTTGGGAACATCTGCTTAAGCTCCTGGCTAGCAACCAACCACACAAGTAGCTACAACTCACTTAGCTGCTCTGGCTTCATGCCTTAAGGCAGGGCTAAAAGACTAGGAAGGACCAGGCGCCAGGGGCAAGACAGAGATAGACAAAGAGACAGAAAAGGAGAGAAGGCAAGAGGGAAACAGAGGGGGAGAGAGAGAATACATATGTCTGTGTGCATGTTTAATGTACATTTATGCATCTGAATCATCACTTTAAATTGATTCATAGTTATTAGGAAGGAGATAAGGGTCCTAGAGTTACCCATCCCTCCACAGGAATATTAATCTGACCCTAACTAGAAAAGCAATACAAGCAAGTTTGGCTAACATTCAGTTTTCATCCCCTGTTCTCTTTCTATAATCCCTTTCCACAACATTTCATCTCCTCTCAATGCTTCTCACCACTAAGCAGATGTGTCTCAAATTTACATCTTGACTTGAGCCCAGTTCTCTCTCTCTCTGGAATTCTAGCCCTAAATTTTCCATTGCCAGCCAGACTTTTTACATTTATACATCCTGCTGTCACCCTCAACTTCTAAGTTGCTTCTACCATTACTGTCCTGCCTCAATCCAGAAAAAGATTCACCTACAGTCCTCTGAGTTGTTTCTAGCTATATTTAACGTTTTGTTCAAATCCACCTAAATAGGGCAAGAAGTACGAAAATGGACCACTCGGCAAACAATCTGTCACAGGTCTAGAGTTCACCAACTTCATTCTCTAGCACGTATGATGCTGACCTACTCACCTCTCAGATTCCGGAACCTACCTGCCCAGAAAGCCTGAATTATCACACGGCTTTAGTGTCTGCCAGACTTTTCTTCCTCAACTCAATTCCCACTGTAGTCAACTCCTGGTCAGCTGTGTCCATAACATGACAAGATTCAACATAAGATCATGGATGTCAGAGAACTGACAGGTCATGCAGTCCAATCTGCTCAGGAACCGTGCCCCACAGAGATTAAGGTAATTAGTGGCAGAGCCAAATTCCAACTCAAATCCCATGACCCCAAAGTCAGGGCTCCCTCCACTCTATCAGGCTCTCTCCTACATATATCTCCCCCGCCACTCAACTAGTTTTCTCTCCCAAATTTTACATTTCTATCAAAAGTCACCAAAATTCTACAAATTACTCCAATTTAGAACTGTGTCATCTCGGACAGCTCTTCCCTTTAGCACCAAAGGCAGTAAATCACTGGGTCCTGTGTATTCCTCCCTGAAGGTATTTCCTACACCAGTTTGTTCTTCTCTGTTCACAGTGTTACCATACTTCACCTCATTCCTGGAAGATCATAGTCTCCTAATTCATTTCCTATCTCTTCCCATTCCAATCTATTCCTCAGGATGCCAGGACATTAACCTTCCTAAGCTACTATTTCCATAATGCCACAGTTACCAGCTCCTCCTCCAGGGCAAAATCCAAACTCCTTTACCTCATATTAAAGACTTTATTCCTTGAACTCCAACCTACCGAGCCTACCCTGTTTCTAAACAAAAACCCTCCCCTATTCAGCCTGACTAAATAAATTCTCACCATACTAAGAGTGTTCATTGGGCTGATTCCATCTCCATGCTTTTTGCTCATGACTAATCTCCCCACCTGATATTCCCTCACCATTCTTCTCTGTTTTTCTAATTTTTGCAAATAGGAGTCACATTTTTTCTTAAACACCCCTACTCCACGGCAGTCATTCCTTCTGAATTCAGCCGTCTCAGACTCAATATACTTAAAGCTTAGTTCATGCTTTCAAAACCAAATCTTCATCTTGATTTCACTGTTTGTTGGTCTCTCCCCTAATTAAACCCCTTCATAGGCTTCTCATTGGCTAGAGAATAAAATCGAAACTCTTTGGCATTGCTTTCAGTGTCTGCACAATCCGACCACAGGCAATGCCTAAAACCTTATCTCCCACAATTTCCCCACAATCATCACACTGCTCCCTGAATAAGCCTTGCAAAATCAGTTACACATAATAAAACCTTGCTTGTGACATTTCACCTGCTTGAAATCCCCATCCTGTTATACTTAATTTAAATTCTACCTTGTTTACAAGATCTAACAAATTCCTCTGGAAAGTCTTCCTTGAACACACAAATCTAGAGTAGTCATTCTCTCCACTACATTCCTGTGGTATTTGTTTCTTCTACTCCTTAATACATCACAGAATCTCGGGATTGAAAGGGAGTCCCATAGGCCATCTATAGTCCAACCCATACTTGAATGAGAAAATCCCTTTTACAACATACACCACAAGTAGTAATCCAGTTTTCTGCTTGAATACCTCTAGTTATGGGGAACTCACTACACCTCTCAAAGCAGCCCATTCCACCTTAAGATAATTTTAATTGTTGGGAAGTTTCTCCATACACCAAACCTTCATTTGTCTCTTGAAAACTTCTACCCCTTGCTCTGAGTTCTGCCTTCTAAGGTCATAAAGAACGAATCTAATCTCTCTTCCATGTGACACTCCATCAAATAGCTTAATACAAGCTATAATGTCTTCCGAAGTCTTTTCTTTTCCAGGCTAAATATTCTTAGTTTCTTCAACCAATCTTCATATGTGGCATAAACTGTGCTATAATTTACTCATAGATCCTTTCTCTCCAAGTAGATTTTAATTTCTGAGGAACAGAAACAATTTCTTGTACTACTTTGAAGTATCAGAGCCCAAAGCATCATTGTAGATGCACAATGTTTGCAGGTTGGCTGACCTAAGAAGAAACTATGAGTTACTGGCACTGCATATAAATTTGAAAATCAGGAAGAGATAATACCAGAAGACACTGACAAATCATATCAAATACAGAACTCAGTCTAGTCAGTCAATATTTTGAGAAGATGCATAAGAAAACTTCTTGGGCAATGGGGCGGAATAGGCCAAGGAAGATCCAGAGAAGTATTATAGCCTGGCCAAAATTACAAAGGATAGCTGGATGTTTTCTTTTCCACCAATCTCTTACCTTTCCTCAGAGTCTCTGAGAACATAAGTATAAAACATTGTGGAGGAGATCTCAGGCAGGAGAGCAAGAGTTTGGTCTTGCAATGGTCTGGGAGCATTAACATGTCTTTTTTTAATTAAAGGCTTCATTTACTGGATCATAGGTTCACCAATTTGGAGCTGAATGGAACTTAGAGGGCGTAAGTCCAACCTTTTCACTTTACGTATGAATAAACTGATGAGAAAGAGAAGAAGGGAGAGAAAGGAAGATGAGAGACAGAAAGTAAAAGGAAGAAAAAAGAGAATGAGGGACAGAGGAGGGGAGGAGGAGAAAAAGAAGAGAGGGAAAGAGAGGACGGGAGGGAGAAGGAGAGAAGGAAAGAGAAGGAAAGGTAAAGAAGGAGGGAGGAAGAGACAGAAAAGGGAGGCAAAGAGAGGGCAAGATCAGTGAGGAGGGGGAGAGAGCTGGAGGAAAAAGAAAAAGAGAGGGCATAGAGAGAATGTGAGAGGGAAAACTGGGGAGAAAAAAGGGGAGATAAATACTGGGGTGGAATAAAGAGAGAAGTGAAGCAAAAGAGGGAAGGAAAGAGGGAGGGAAAGTAGAGGAAGAAGGGAAAAGAAAGAGGGGAAAAGGAAGAAGGTGAGGAAGGGAGAAAGAAGGGGAGAGAGAAACACAGGGGGAGAGGAAGGGAGGAGGAACAGGAATGAAGGGGGAAAGAGGGAGAAAGAAGGGAAAAGAAAGGGAGAGGAAGGAGGAAAAGCAGAGGAAAAAAAGGAACAGGGGAGGCAATGAGCATTACCAAAATTTATTCAAAGGAAAAGATCTAGAGTTTCAAGTGAAACAATGAAAAAAGTAGAAATGAAGGAAGCCAACAGATTTCAAACAACATTATAAAGCAGGAAATCACCAAAACCATTAGGTACTGGTCAGAAAAACTGAAAAGTAGATCATTAGAACAAGGCAGACAATTAAAACAAAGAAGTAAACATACACAGCAGCTCCTGCTTTCAATTAATCCAAGAGCACAAATTACTGGGGGAAAGACAATTCAAAAAGGACTGCAGGGAGAACCAGAAAGCTATGTTACTACTCAAATAAAACTGTTTTATCTGATGTTAGCGATAATATTCTAATGGATAGATCTAAATGGCCCTTCTTCAGTCTTAACTCTTGATATCTATGGTTTCTGACATGGTCTATCAATCACTCACGGACCCTTCTCTCCTTCTCTGGCTTCTGTGACACTGCTCTCTCCACTCTGATTCTGCCTGCCTAATTTCTGTCTTTTCCAGACACTTTTGGTAAACCTTGTCCTTCTGCCCACTAAGTGTAGGCATCTTGAAACCTCTTCTTCCTGTATATAGTTTCTTTCCTTGGTGATCTCATCAACTTCCAGGGATTCAATTATAATTTCAATGCAGATGATTCCCAAATCTATGTATCCTGAACACCAGACCTATGTCATCAACTACCTGGTTGATATTCCTTTAGGTACTTCAAAATGGAACTACTTCCTGCCAAACCCACTTTACTCCTTCCCTGTTTCTGCTGTTAAGACCACCATCCTTTCCAATTTTTTATTACATCACTGTTGTGTCTTAGACACCTTAGTCACTCTTAAAAGTTTACTTAATTCCTATCCATCTAGCAAGATTATGGATATAACTGAATTTCCTCCTTCCTCAATCTCTCTTTCCCCTCCAACCTTATCCTCCTGTGACTGAGAGGGAAACTAAGAAAACTAAAAATTTATGCAATAATTTTAGTCCTAGTTCTGTCCCTAACTAGCTAGATGACTTTTGATGAGTCACTTAACAAAGGGATGGACTAAAGGCCTTTTACAATCCTTTGCAGCTATAAATATCCTATGATTCCATGAACTCAAAAGTCACTTTCTGACTTGAGGAACAATAAGATATGTGACCTGGATTGTTTGATATATTAAAAGTTTATTTAGGGAATAAGTAATAGATTAGCTGATTTTACATATAAATGTTTTAAATTTTTTTATAAAATGGACTTATTAGAGCTAGCAACATTTTCAAAGTAGAATCACAAGTAGAAGTAAAACAAGGATGATACCCTCTTCTTACGATTATTTGACATCATTCTAGAATTATAGTAGAAATTCTCTAATATCAATGAGAGAACAAATTTGAAGGCACAAACACTAACAATGATGAAAGAAAGTATTCCTATATGAATAGGACATATTTAGAGAACCCCAGAAAATCTTCGATGAAACAAATTTAAATAGTTACAGCCAAACAGCAGGATACAAAGTAAAACTACAAAAATCATCAGCTTGTTTATACAACACTAAGGAAAACCAAGATGAAACCATAAGACAAATTCCCTTTGAAATAACTATAAAACAAAAAATATCTAGGACTCAGCCTCCCAAGACACATACAAGAATTAAGTAAATAAAACTAGAAAACACTTTATAGAAATAAAAGGAAATAAATAATTGAAGAGATTTTTCATTGCTTGTGGTCAGGCCATATATAATAATTATTATATTGACCAGGTTCATGGCTAATATAATTAAAATGGTAATACTTACTAAATCAATGTACTGATTGTTATACCAAATTAAGAAGGAGATTTCTTTGGTACTTGACAAAATAATATAATTCATTTGGAAAAACAAAGGATCTAGAATTCAGGAAAATAAGGCAGGGGAGAGCAAAGGAAAGGGGCACAGCATTACCAGAACTCAAACTGTATTATAAAGCAATGCTCATCGAAACTACTTGACACAGGTTAAAAACCAGAAAAGTTGATCAGTGAAATAGATGAGAAAAACAAAAAAGCTACCACTGCATTAGCCTGGTGTTGGAACCAAATCTTTGGAGGAAAGGATTCCTTGTTTGACAAGAACTATTTGGGGAAAACTGGAAGTAGTAGGGAAGAACTTAGGTTTAGACCAACATCTTAGACCATAATGCCAACAAAATAAGCTAAAATGGCTATATGGTGTACATATCAAAGCTCACATCTCACACACATACAACAACAAACAGAATAGAACAAAGTCAGGGAACTTTGACAACTATGGACAAAAGAAAAGTTCTTAACAAGGCAGAGTGGGGATCATAAAAGACAAATCAGAAAACTGTGCTACATAAAATTCAAGAGACTTTGCATGGATAAAATCAATTGAGACAAAGTTAGTAGAAAAATGGTCAAGTGAAGGAAATTATTAACATTAAATATTACCAAAAAATCTAATATTCAAAATATGCACTGCTGTAACTTTTAGCACCATTATAAGCTCTAATAGCTTACAACACTAGAGACTTGAATATATATATATATATATGTGTGTATATATATACACACACACACATACACACATACATGTGTATATATATATATATTCATGTATACATATGTGTACATATATATTCACACAGACACACAGACACACCCCACCATCACTATCACCACCACCACCACCACCATCATCATCACTACCACCACTACCACCATCACCAAGAACCATTCCCCAAAAAACAAGTGGTCAAAAGTTAGGAACAAATTTCTAGAAAAAAATCATGAACTGCAAATAACCACATTAAAACATGCTCTCCGGTCAGCTAGGTGGTGCAGTGAGTAGATCACCGGCCCTGTAGTCAGTAGGACCTCAGTTCAAATCCGGCCTCAGACACTTGACACACTTACTAGCTGTGTGACCCTGGGCAAGTCACTTAACCCCAACTGCCCCCCTCAAAAAAAAAAAAACAAACAGACATGCTCTTCTCATCATTAAACAGCAAGAGAAATAAACAGAAAATAATTCTGAGGTTTCAGCTCATACTATGCAAATCACAAAAGGTGGCAACATACGGAAACGATCAGTGTTCGAAGAGATGTTTACAGATGGGCACACTGCTACATTCTTCTTGGTGGAGCAGGAAACAAGTATCAGGATTGGAGTCTAAAGATCAGTGAAGTTTAAATCCTGGCTCTGGAATTTATTTCCTTTGCAACCTCGGGTAGGTCACTATGTAAAATTTAGTGGAAATTTGACACAATTCACGCAGTTTGATTCAATGTAATCTTTTCGGACCTCAGTTCCTCATATATAAAATGAAGGAATGGGGCTAGATGGTCTCTAAGATGCCCTCCAAACTCTAAGTCTCTGATCTGATGAAGCGCTCAAGCTGTCAATTTGGAACTCAACTGCTCCGTATCTATTGATCCAGGGAGACCACTACCGGCCACAATCCCCAAAGCACTAAAAAAGAAAAAAAAAAGAAACCTAGGTCTAATACATAAAAAAGACATTTATAGCAGCATTATTTTTTGGTAAGAAAGAACTGAAAACAAAGTGAGCGCACCATGTACGTGAAATGGATGGGAAAAACATGGCACGTAAATGCAAAAGAATGGTATTGTGAAATAATAAATTATGAATATGAGAAATTAAGATGGGAACGAGTTTTATGAACTGATACAAAGTGAAATAAGGAGAACTCGGAGAACAATATTTGTTATGACTTTATTGTCATTGAGCAGTTTCAGTCATATCCAACTCTTCGTGACCCCATCGGAGGTTTTCTTAGCAAAGATACTGGAATGGTTTGCCATTTCCTTCTCCAGCTCACTTAACGGATGAGGAAACTGAAGCAAACTAGGTTAAATTACTTACCCAGGGTCACACAGCTAATAAGTGTCCGAGGCCAGATATGAACTCAGGAAGGTGAATCTTCCTGATACCAGACCGAACACTCTATCCACTGCAACCCCATGTAGTTGCCATGACTACGAAAATGTAAATAGAACCAAAAAGAAAGCTGAACTCTGAGTAACTGATAAATCAATGAAGGTCTGAAAGGAGATGATAAAACATACCTCTCTCCTCATGACAGAGGCAAAGGACTATTAGGATAGAATGTTGTAAGCACTGTCACATGAGGGTCACATCATCAGACACATTTTGCTTTTTTATGAAATGGGGCTCTATCCTAATGAATTTTACATGTAATAGCAAAGCCCAATTAGTGGGTAAAGTGGGCGGAGGTGTTACATTTAGGAATTAGGATTCTGTTTCACTGCAAATATTGGGTTTTACTTTTCTTTACAAGTTTTTGCCTGTTCTCATATACTAATAACAACGAAACCCTCAAATACTGCCAACTATCTACTATTCTCCCCATCATCTGGGTTCTAGTTAGCAGTTCAGTTAACAAACCCATAAACTGTTAGATCAGATGTTATGAGATGAAGTTCATCAGTAAAGGCACTGAATATTTCTTTATAAAAATGGTGGTGCCCCCTTGAGGCAGACAGGAATATACTTGCTTCCTTATCTGAGAATGCTATTATTGTACCGCCTGTCAAAATTCCGACCTATACACTAAGGAGTTAACCATGTGACACCACAGAAATTTAGCCATATTGCAAAGTTTTTAAAAAAATAATTTCGGAGGAATTAGGGTTGAGCTCATTAGAGGGAGGATGATATGGTAGGAAAAACAAGGGTCAGAGCACTTGAGTTCAAGCTCTTAACTCCAGTACTTAATATTTACATGACCTTTGGCAAATCACTGAGCCTCAGTTCCCTCATTTATTAATTATGGATGATACTTGGTAGTACTCACTTCACAAGTTTGTTGTGTAATAAATGCTTAAAATGCTATATAAATGAGTTATTCATCCTCTCCCCACCAAAAATCACAGAGCTAAATTTTTCAAGAAGAAATACTAAACCACTGTACAGCAGCCAAAAAGTACTCAGCAAAATACTTCTCCCAGTCCCCCCCTTTATGCCTTTTATCTCTAGACAAGAGCTTATACGAAGCATCCTAAATGATGAGAATCATTTCTATTTTTAAAGTTCTTCAAAGTAAAACATTCCTTAGGCTCTCCTTGAATAACATATTCCAATGTTTAGGAGTTTTGTCAGGACACGCTTCATATATAATCTAAACCCTCTCATGCTATAATAAAAGAAGGCTGCATCTTGTTCTCTCCTCAATGGAGGGGAACAGCTGGTCACCATCATCTATATAAAAGTGCTTCATGTTTTCGAAGATCAGTATTAAATTGCCCTAAAGATATTATTTTACAGGCTTTTATTCATATTTGTGGTTTTACTTTCAGCCATCTTTAAGTTTCTCATAGTTGTAAAATCTAGAACTGAACACAATATTTTAAGGATCTGGCCAGTGCTCAGTGTAGCAGAATGATTTCTTCATGGAGGCCAGGACTGAAGTCTGACATAGTCATTAATTCCATTGCTGACTGATGATTAAAGCATAAAATGCTATGAGCCTCATCCTTTTCTGTTATGTTTTACTTTTCTTGTATTTGGGCAACCTTTCTATACCAGTGTTAGATGAAGCACATTCTCTTACTGCCTTACATGTGCTCCTTTAATGCATCTATGTGAATTGTGATCTCCTTTCTTAAAGTGTTATCCATTATAACCTGTCATTTACAAATTTCACGATAATGTTCTTGAGCTGGACAGCTCATTCACCTGGAGAACTTGCAAAAGCAATGTCAATGTGTCATGTTCATTTCAGTTTCACTTATTTCGTGCCCAACGCCTTATGGCCAACTAGCCATTTAGTATTAGTATGTGCTCATGGGGGTCATTAAAAGACAAGATTCCATTGATGAAGGAAGATCCATCACCACTACAGGACACACAACTCAAAACCTATTCTCTTGAAGGCCAGTAGCATCACCTTCATATGAAAGTTGACTTTACCTTTCAATAACTACAAATATAATTCAACTGTTAAACGCCAAAGGGCCCCAAACTACCTGCTGCAGCACACAACTTATAACCTGCTTGTAGCCATACACTGATAACCACGACTTAGGTGGCCACTGGGCAGGTCATACAGCACCAAATCATAAGCATCATTAGTCAGGGTGTAAACTATCTTTTGTTTTTCTTTGGTAACATGGAATAGGTTGAAATTAGGCTAACAGGACTTGTTCTAAAGATTTCAATTCTGTTTACCAAGTACTATTAACTCTAAACCATTTACAAACTGACTTTGTGATAAACTTTTTCACTATTTTCTCCAGAAATTTATGATAAACTTATAGGTATTTGCCATAACCTTTCCCCTCTTAAAAATATAGGTACTTCCTCTGGCCACTTCTAATCTTCAGGCATTTTCCTCCAAGGGTCTACAACAGTCTTGTTATAATTTCTGCAACTACAGTTAAAATCTCAGTAACATTAAGGGAAATGGGATGGTCTGGCTAAGCTTTCTGGTTAACTGATGTTTAACCCTTTGGGTATCAAATTATGTTAAAAATCTACTAGTAGTTCTATGAACCACAAGTGTGACACACACACGCACACACACACAATTTAGCAGTCCAGAAACAAAAGTAGATTAATGAAGATAGTGACTGGTCTGTTATTAGGAACACAATACAGCACCCCCTTTCTAGTGAGCTAAGAAATTATATCTGTTTAAAAATCAAGGGAAGAATGCTGAACACCAGCACTCAGTAAAGGGGCAGTTTCTTACCTGTTGCAAATGTGTCTGGCAATATGCTCACTTAGTTTCTGCAAATACAGAGCTATTTTTTCTTCATGAGATTTTTCTCTGTAACAATAAGATGGTAGTAGCCTAAACTATAAAGTGAACTTTAAAATGATATGGAAATACTTAGTTTAGGCTATGTAGTTTATTCAAAACCAATTAACCCCTTTAAAGTTATTGAGGGGAAAACATGAAACAGCAAGAAATTGAACTAGATCCCATTTCCTTTGGCTAAGATTACATAACTACATTTTCTTGTTCTACTAAAAAAAAGTACTGAAAATATTTTAATATTCGATGAAGTGAGATTGCATAATAACTCAGTTATACTCAATTATGCAAATATAGTCTAAAGATGTAGAAGGTGGTCAACTGGGCTGAAGCAGTATTGATCAGGAAACATCACAGTATCTCCTTAATGAGGATCTTATTTTTGTGGGGGGGTTGTTTAATGGGGAGAAGTGGGAGGGGCAGATTTTAAATGCATGTAAAACAAATAAATCTATTTATTAAAACAATCAAATTTTTAAAAATTTAATAATAAATTAAATAGATGCCCTATATTCTTTTTCTTACTTGTCTTGGCTCTTTTACTTAAAAATCAATAACCTTCAATTCATTTGTGCACACTCAAGTAGAAAAACTGGGTCCCTGCACCCAAGAAGCTCACAATATGCATATAACACACAAGTGTATATACCTATATACACACACACATGTATATATAAACACATATGCATGCAGTGTGTGTATTAGTGCATCTGTATGATACATATGTAAAAACATACATATATGTATGTCTTGTGTGACAGCTAGATGGCTAGGCAAGTTGAGCACTGGGCCTGGAGTCAGGAAGACCTGAATTCAAATCCAGCCTCAAACACTTAGCAGCTGTGTGACCCTGGGCAAGTCATTTAACCCTGTCTGCCTAGGAGGCAGCTGGGGGCACCATAGTGCACAAGTCACTTAACCTCTGTCTTAGTCCACTGGAGAAGGGCAAACCACTCCAATATCTTTGCCAAGATAACCCCGTGGACAGTATGGTCCATGAAGCTCCAAAGGGCTAAACAACATCATCTGGTGTAAACAGAAGGTAATCTTAGACAGAAAACACTAAGCAACGAAGAGAAGAGGAGGAGTCTGGGAAAGGCCTCCCGTAGAAGGCTGGGTTGGAGGAATGTTTTGACAGAAGCTGGAGATTCTAAGACGTGAAAGTGAAAGATCACCAAAAATATATATAATTTTATCGTAGTTGATGACAAAAAATCTTCTCCTTTCTATGAATACTGTAAGTTAGATGCTCCACAAATCCAATATAAATGCAGACAAGAACTGAGTTTCAAAATGTCACAATGCACAATATAATATTCATAGTGCCAGGCACGATGCTAAGTGCCTTAAAATTATTATCTCATCTGATCCTCATAAGAATCCTGGGAGGTAAGTGCTAGTAAAAAAAAAAAAAAAAGCTCCTTCCAGGCTTCTGCCTCGGTCTCAGTGCCTTGAGACAACAATTCTAAGCAAAACAAACAAACAAAAAAAGCTTGCTAAATTGACTCAAGTTCTAGGCCACCAAATACAGGACATAACATTTTTATATACCTGTAGAAAACAGAATAGCCGAATTCTTTTCAGATGTTGCAAAGGAATATTTCCTCTGTGCTTTTACTGAATGGGAGTAGAGAAAGGGAATTGTTGTGTTTAATATATTTTCTTTCAACTTTATAGGACTTTTGTACTATATATAAAGCACCTAATCCATCTCCAATGGATTAAGACAGAGGTTAAGTAACTTGTGCACTATGGCGCCCCCAGCTGCCTCCTAGGCAAACAGATCAAATGAGATAATAATATGTAAGGTATTATATAAATGTCAGTTACCATTGTTATAATTGATGAATAATACCATTTTGAAATTACTGGGGGGTCGTTCTGAAGTATACTCAACATTTATTCCCTTATTTCTGCAAATTTCTCTTCTCTTTTTTAAGACAGTGAGTTCTGATTTATAATCACTTTCCCCAAGGTCACCCTGGGAAATTAAAAAAGGATGCTCATCCTAGTTAGCTGCACTGTTTTCTGCACCATAAAATTATCCCCAATGTACTGCTAACAACTTGTGTGTGACTTGTGGTAGAGGCTTCCTAACAGACATCTATGTAGATACAAATCCATTGCTTCTATAGCATCTAAAATCCATTGCCTCTAAAGCATCTAAAATCCAGTTGCTTACTAGATATTTACTGGATATCGCCTCCTGAATGTCCCCTTGTCACCTCAAACTCATCATGTACAAAAGTGAATATACTATTTTTCTGCCCAAATCGGGTACCACTTTCAACTTTTCCTATTTTTGACCCTATCATCAGTGTATTTCCAATCACTGACAGCTTAAAACCTTGACTCAACTCCTTTCTTTACTCCCCAGTCCATAAATCCTGTTGCTGCTGCTTCTCCATTATTTCCTCCACATGATCTCAAGCTTTGAGGCCAACAGTTTGTCCTGCCTTCTTTGCGTGCGTGCGTGCTTGCGCGCGCTCTCTCTCTCTCTCTCTCTCTCTCTCTCTCTCTCTCTCTCTCTCTCTCTCTGTCTCTCTCTCTCCCTCTCTCTCTCCCCTTCCCTCCCTCCCCCATGCAAACCACTAAGCATACCAACAGTAGATGAAGTATCCCTATTTTATATCATTCTAAAACAAAAACCCTTCTCCTTCTGCCCAGACTGGTCCAAACTCATTTAAGCACTCAAAGAATTCCAAAATCTAGCATTTCTATTCTTATCCTAAACAAGTGACTCCAGAGAGATCAGCCTCCTTACCTTCCACAAATCTGAGTTAAGTACCTGAGGGTTGAATAGCGTTTAAAGGAAAGAAAAGGTATAAAGTCCTAACTCTTCCATAACACACTGGTTGACTAACGTAGCTCCCCCGCTAAACTGAGACAGCCATTATCACCAATATCACATCATCTAAATAGTTTGGTCCTTCTCACTTTACTGTATAGGTTGTAAAGAAGGGTTCATCCAGAATGTTGAAAAGTTTTAAGTTCATGTCACCTGAAGATTTGAATGCTATAAGCCTAGAGAAGACAACAATTAGGAGGGTTTGATAGCCGTGGTCAAGTATATGAAAGGCTGTCACAGGAAAGAGGGATTAACCTGTTTTTCTTGGTAGTGGACAGAAGTCAAAGGAGGTAACATTAGGCTGCATGTCAAGAACGCCTAAATAACAACTACAACTATCCAAAAGGGAAATGGACTGAGTTGGGAGGTAGTGATTTCTTGTCTTACTGGAGATTTACAAAGGCTTTATAAACACATGTCAGGTAGGATGCAGAAGGGCTCCTTGTTTAGACTAGATAGCCTCTGAAATCCCTTAAAACTGAGATGTTTCCACATGATGTGAAATTGTTTAATATGAATGCGTAAGTAGAGCCTGTATCAGATTACACGAGGGAGAGAATATTTAACACTCAAAAGGTTGTGGAACTGAATGTTGTAAGCTAAAAATAAATAAATAAATTTTAAAAACACCCAAACTGAGACGTTTCCATTGCTTAAGCATATAGGACAGGAGGTGATACCTTCAGGTCTTCGTATCCTTTGTGCTCAACAAATACCTCTTAAATTGAATTTTAAAAACAGGCACATACCATTCTTTTCTCTCAGATAAAAGACGGGAAAAAAGAGAGAGAGAGAACGCTAAAGTAAGAATTTTCAACAATACTTAAAGAATTTTGGACTTTATATTCTTAGATTTCTTCCAGGTCTCTGGGCAACAAGGTAGCATAATGAATAGTCCCCTTCAAGATAGGAAGACTAGAGTTGAAACCATACTTCTGAGAGTTACTAGCTGAGGGTCCAGAGGCTAAGCCTTCTTCTCTCAGCTTCAGTTTTCCAATTGTAAAATAGAGATATTGATAGTATCTACCTCTGAGTGCTGTTGTGAGGATATAATAACTTCCCAAACCTTAAAGTTCTTTATAAATGTTAATTACTATTTTTTCACAGGACAAAAAATTGATTTGTTTTTTAAAGAGGCAAAAAAAATTAAAACATTGAAGGTATAATTTGTATACATTTTCCCATAAAGTATTCTTAAATCTACACTTCTCCTACTACATGCAGTAATCACAGTTTCTCGTCAGTGATGTCACTTGATTCATGACCCTGACTATGAAATATTGCCAGTCTTCACTTCTCATACTCAATCACATTTGTTTTAAAACAAAACAGTTAGCTTTGGTTTAATATTCTTTACCTGTATCATAATTTCTTATCCTAAAAAGAGGGTAGTCTTCTAGTTCCTTGCAAGATTGTTTTTACTTGAGGTGGTTTTGGTTTTGGTCTGGACTACAACCTAATTTTAAACTCCCCAAAGACATAAATACTAAAGCCCTAGTTTAAGCAATGCCTACTTAAAGGCACTAACATTTAAAATTAGCTATTATTTTACAATGAAAAAATATATTGAATATACATTGAAATCTCTAAAGTTAAATAAGCATACTGACATGTTTCTCAGTGTGTATATATGTATGCACACATGTTTATATATATATGTATAAATGCACAGATATATACATATACATGTAGGTACGTGTGTGTTTAGACATACAGATATATAGACATCTGGATATCTGTATACAGAGATTTAGATGATAAATCAGAAATCCCAGAGCTTAAAATAATGAGTGAATATACAAAGATTTGTTCTATAGTTTTGTACTCCAAATCCTTTTCAATTCTTAAACTTGTTCTCAATGAAACCAAATGACATAAGCATCAAATACTGTTTCTTTTCTAAATTTGATTTTGGCAAATGAAGATCGAAGCTTGATTCTGCATTTTGATACTGAGCTAATTAAAGGGTGACTAATCAGTACATTACAAAAATAAAAAAAAAAGACAATTTCATTGAACTTACCAAAAAAAATCCAAAAGAAAGTTAGTGACATTAAAAGCAAAGGTCAGAGTAGGAAGAAGAACACAGAAACTGAAGAAACTCTAGTTTATAAATTACTGATAACCTAGTTCATTAATGCACTACACTGAAGAGGTAAAGGCTAGATACCATTAAAGTTTCCTGCATGTCACCAACAATGAAATTTATTCCGAGTTCTGAATTCATCTATAGGAAAGAAATAGTGTTACCTTGATTTTTATATGTTGAGCCAGAATCACAGAATTTGAGTTAGGAGGTAACTTGGAGTCCAATCTATTCATGACTAAAACTCAATCTATAACATACCTAACAAATAGTCTTTGCCTGAAAACCCTCCAGTGAGGAGAAATCTAATACCTCCCACAATGGCCCAGTCCACATTTGGATAAAAATTTTTAGGAAATTTATTTTTTTTAAGACGATGCCTAAATAAACCTCTTCTACTCGTTGCTCAGACATAATATGTAAAATATTTCTGGGCCAAGACTATTACACATATACTTGGATGTGATATTTTGGTTTTGATTTTTAAGTAATGTTATCACAAGTCGTACATATCTAAAGAACTAAGAGTTTTCAATATAAAAACTACCACTAGTTTTACTACAAATAATGAATGAATCATCAAGAGAAATAAATAAGTCTCATTTTGAAATTTTTTCTAAAAATATTCTTTAAAACACTAGTCTTAAAAAATAAATGCATTCAACTATTTAAAACTTTAAAAATACCCAAGTATTTTTAAAATTTTTAATAAAAATGTACTCTCAGCACATTGCATGTTTTTTCAATGATTTTTCAAAACATAATATATGGAAAAAGATACTATTTAGAACCAAAGTACTCCGACTCAAATCCCAGCTCTGCCTCTTATGACTGCAACTCACGTCCCCTCTTTGGGCTTCAGTTTCTTCATCTGCAAATTGAAAGTGTTGAACTCTCTCTCGAAGGTTTTTTTTTTTTCCTAAATCTAAACCTGCACTCCCATAAACATTAAACAACCTGTTGTAACCAGAGATTCACCAATGTTGCTGGCTTGAGCTATGGGGCTGAGACTGAAAGCTCAGCTCCTCCTCTCCTTAAAGGGTTGAAGAGGGGAAGGGCAAGAATCTCAAGGGGATGGTATCAGAGAAATAGAAAAAGGCAACTGGGCTGGAGGGGTGGTAAGCAGTGCCAGAATCAGTTGGCTGTTTCTATAGACATCATAGCCTGGGCAAGAAGTAGAGGTAATGCAAGGCACCTTCAAAATAGCTGGGTGACAGTATACCGATGGAAGATGGTGGAGCTCCTGGGGACCAGCTACTGATGCTGTCACAATTGAGGGAGGGAGGCTGTTAAACCAGGCAGAAGCTAACCCAGACCAACAAAGGAGAGACTGTATCTGTCCACCTTTGACAAGAATAGTGAAAGAGGAAAGGAGGATGGGGGGCTGACAAGAGAAAAGAGAGAAGGGAAGGGGCACAGAGAGAGAAAGCGGAGAAGCAACTGGGTGATGCAGTGGATAGAGCACTGGGCTTGAAATCAGGAAGACCTGTGTTCAAATATGCCCTTAGACACGTCTATCTGTGTGACCCTGGGCAAGTCATTTAACCACTGTTTGTCTCAGTTTCCTCAACTGCAAAATGAGGATAATAATAGCACCTATCTCCCAGGGTTTTTTTAAGGATCAAACGAGATAATATTTGTAAGGTACTTAGCACAGTACCTGGCACACACTAGGTACTATATACCTACTAATTACCACTACTACCTACCACTACTACTATTAAGAGATTCTCCTTCCATTTCACCAGGATGTCTGGCTGGGGACATGAAGGAACCAAAGATACTGCTACTGAAATTATACTGTTAAATTCTCTGAGAGAAGAGACTAAAAATTAAACCGGACAATTTATGAATTCTCCTGACCAAAGAATGGCGGTATAAGGTGAAAAGGAGATTAACAGATAGAAAGCTAGTGTCAGTTTTCTTCAGAGGACTTCACCTTATAGAGCCTATAGAGAGGGAGTAGGTCTAAAGCCAAACACCTCCAAACTCCAGCCATCCTTACAGTGCGATGAAGTGACTTCTGACAGTGAACTCAGACCACTAACCAAAAGCATTAGCTCCACAATCAATTCATCAACACATCTTCCCGCTGGCACAGTGAATAGAGCCTGCCTCAAAATCAGGAAGACCTGGGTTCAGGTCCTTACTCTTGACATACTGGATGTGCGACGGTGAGCAATTCACTTATACTCTCAGGTGTCTAAGCAGCTCATTTAAGACTCTTCAGTTGCAATGAAGGTACCAACTTGCCTTAGAAAGGGAGTTTCCTCACTCAGAAGTTTCCTATGCCAATAAATTCATCAGTCCAGAACTTAACCCTCCTTCCCCCTGCAACAAATTCAAACATATACATACCAAATTTCACTAAATTTAGAAAGAAAAAAAGCCTGCAGTGAAGACAAGAGAGCCCTTGAAAAGCTATTATTCTCCTTATAGCTCTCTGCATGACAGCCCTTGACTTGCTAAAGAAGTTGAGTTTAAAAAAAAAACAAAGAACAAATGAAGAAATAGTACTAAGTTAATAACTAAGATTAAGTCCACCATAACTTAATAGTCTTGCAAACTTACTTGAATATGCCCTCTGGAACAGTAAACTTTTGAATTTGTAGTAAGAATCAATGTAAGTACTATATTGTGATACTATCAAAATTACTATTTCCACAAACATCTAGTGTTATGAAAACAGTAATACCTTGTTTCCATAAGGAATACTGTAAAGAAAAAGAACAAGGAAAATATATTCATCATGTGTGTCACAGAGTTTCTATAAAAAGGTATATCTGATGAAAAACTTCAGTGCTCTTTCAGAAAAAAAGGTCGAATTTCCTCTTTTTCATGGCTAAGTAGCAGGGACATTTTCCTGCATATGCAATGCAGTGCTAATCATGAAACTAATAATATATTTGAATTCATAAGAGTAAATCTTAAAATTTGAGAGGTATCAAATTTTGATTCCTCATACAGCTGACTATTGCAGCAATGCAATAATCAAATTTTAGAACTTAACACCTTGAAAAAGTGATTTGTCCAGGGTCACATAGCTAAGACAATTTTTTTTTATGCTGTACTATGTTGACACCAAAATTTAACAACAATCCAAGTGCTTTAAACTTAGCTTTGACATGACTTCCTTGATAAGCTGGGATTCAGATATTCTGTTAAATGCAATTCCCTACTAAAAATTGACCACTTTCTTAGAATACACTGAAATTGAAATAAGGGCACACCTCACTACACACATGCATATCACCTACACAAAAGCAAAATATCTTGAACTTCCTTTACTTCACCCTTACTTAGTAATCCTTCCTCCCCTCTATATTATGTAGTGATACTGTAATATAATGTTTATTTATTACAGTCAAAAGAACTTCTGTTTTGGGATACAATGTAGGGTTGTTGTGACTCTCCATAAACTGCAATTATTATTTGACTCACAAACCTTTAAAGATACTAGTTATCCGTGCTATTAAAGGAGAAGAAAGATTGACTCTTAATGAAAGATCACAAAGCAGTAGTAGTTACTTCACTAAAAACAAAGATCAAATTTTAATCCCTATGTTTCAGGCCACAATACTTAAGGATCAAAACATCCTAAATGTTTCAAGGAATATGTTCATTGAAAGACAAAAACTTGGCAAGTTTCAACAATGTTCAGTACAATCAGGAAAAATAATTAACCTTTATGAAATTGCCAATAATAGTACCTCCACAGCTTTGCTCTGGGATATCACTATGCTAACATAGAGTGGTTTCTACCACCTTGTGACCTTAGGGAAGTCACCGCTTTCCTGGGCTTCAGTTTTCTCACGTGTAAAATGAAGAGGTTGAATTGGATGACCTCTGGGGTTCCTACCACCTCTACATCTATGATCTGATAATATATTTAGACCAAGAGCAACAGCTAGCATTTATATGCCACTTTAAGGTTTGAAAAATGCTTTACAAATTTTATCATTTTATTATTTTATCATTTGTCATTTTATCCTCATAACAATCCTGGGAAGTAAACATTATTATTATCTATATTTTACAAATGAGTAAACTAGGGCAGACAAAGGTGAGGTGACTTGCCCAAGGTTACACAGCTAGTAAGTATGTGAAGGCGAATTTGAACTCAGGTCCTTCCTTATTCCAAGTTGAGAGCTCTATCCGCTATGCCACCTAGCTGCCAATAACTTCCAACAACCAAGATCAAAAGGACAACTATAAGTGGTGCCTGGATATGCAAAAGGAAGCATGAGGCAGAGATTCACGAGGATTTATACATGTAATACACATGAATGAAGGTAGATAATACAGAAAGATTTATATAACCAATCCCGTAAATTATATTGCATACTGGACGCGAATTGCCATGAACTGAGTCTATTATTTAACCCTATTTATTTAACTGAGTCTGTTATTTATTTATAGAGCAGAATACAAAAAAAACACAAGAGAAATTTACTATTGATTAGCTATTTAAATAGTAGCTAAGTTTTCTATTATAACATAGACTTCCACTGACAAAGATACTTTAAAAAGAAAAAGTGCTGTTGAATCCATAATGTCACACTAACCATTATGAAGGTTAAAAAAAAACCCACACCAGTTCTGTTTGACAATGTTTGACAATGACCCCTCACTGAATGTTATCTTTAAGCATAAATAAAAATGTCACTGAACACCATCAGGCATTTCATTTTTAAGTTATCCCTTCTCAATTCCACGCAATGTAATGAGTTGATGATATTAGGAAATGACAATTTTAAAATGATATATATGTGTACATATCTAAGTATATATATATGTAAATATATTACATACATACATATATATTATACTTCTGAAAATATGACCCAAGTTTTAAGACTAGTTTGCACTGATGAAAGCATTTAAACCTAAACACATACAATTATATCCATCTCACAATTTCTGCCTGAAACTGGCATTTATAGGGAATCGAGGCAGCTTTGGCATGTGAATCAACAATCCATAATGAAAATATTTCCACACTATAATATATTATGATGTACATATTACACTATAATAATACGCTAGCTACCATTCAAAAAACAAACAAGGAACACATTTTAGCCCAGAAAATAATGGGTGGATGGGCAGGAAACATTTCCAAACATTTAGTAGTTTGTATTTGGATGTATATGGAAGAAACTTAAGGGAAATATTGATCAACTCTAAAATTGACTTATAGAAGTAATGTATTTTCCCATCATGGAAAAACAAAATATATGTATAAGCAAATTAGGAAAAAAGCCACCTTTTCATAAAACACATGAAAGAACTATATAATAACAAAGATACATATTATATATTCAGTTAAGAGGTCACTTATCATGACAACATAATAAAAATACAGTACTGAAGCAAAGTCCAATGCAACTATCCCATGAAGAATTGAGAACCACCCTTTATAGGCATATTTGAAACCTCTTCCTTGTTTTTCTAAATATATATACACTGCTATCTGGAGCAGGGAAAAGCCAAGAGATAGCCTTACTGTACATAAGGCATGTTTTATGAAACTGAGAAGTTATACATACACCAATTCAAAACTACACTGACATATTTCATTTCCAATATAAATAACACAAGTTATCTATTTGGTAATTTCAGATGTGCGAAGTCTGTAAAAGTCCCTTAACAATTATAGAAGTGATTAGTTTTTTAATATGAAAACCACAATGCCCCTCCCCCCCAATAAACTTGTGAGTAACAGATCTTTGGGTTCAATTTTGCTTTTCAAAGAAAAAATCCCTAATTTTTTAAAGTAACACATGTACATATAAACATATACACACACACATACACACACATATACACACACACTACTCTGACTTATAGAAACCATCAAACGGACAAGGAAGAAATCCTGGCACTGGACAACGAAAAGTAAATGTACTAAGTTGATAAGTATAAAATAAACAACACTTACTGAACAAAAATACAAAATTGAAAACAGGAACTACTGCAAAATGGAAGCACTACTCTTTGTTCAAAATTTTTGAAGTAATTTTCAAAGAGCTGCTTAGGGATTTTTTTTTGTTCCTCATTCAAAAATAAGCAACAACATACTAAAAAGAATCCAGACACATCAAATGACAAACTTGGAAACAAAATTAAAACCACAGGTCAGAACATATATAAATTTAACAGGTGAAAAGACAATGCAGAGGTAGACTTAAAAGCAAATTCTGAAATCATGATGTAATTTTAAAAAAAAGAGACAACTCACCTTGACACATTTTCTGGAATGTATTCTAGAACTGGATACCCATCATTTCTTCTGGATGACAAGTCACTGTGTGATTTCCAGGACTCAACTAATGTATTGACTGGAGGAAATGAGCTCAAATGTGAAAAAGACTGGTCTCTTCCAATAGGTCTGGATAGAGATATTGTGCCTTGAGCTCCAATCCTGTAGTGAAAAGACTGTCCACCTGAATTTACACCAACGATGGCAGATGAAGGGAGGCTGTTTTCTTGGTAATAGCTACCATCATCAAGCTCTTGTTTAATTCCCATAGGCAGGCCTGGATTTGGAAATCCGCTGCCTTCACAATTGCCATCAAATGATGAAACAGGTGGTCCTAAAATTCCAGATAGAGAATAATAGTCTTTATCATCCATGAAGGAAAAATAGGAACCATCCATAAATGGAAACGGATTTACTGTTTGATTCCCTTTAAAAGAAGTACCTGAGCACGAATGCTTGGCTGACTCTTGTTTTACCGGTACTGAGAACTGGGAATCAGAACTGACTTTGCTATTCGCTCCAAGACACGAGCTACTGAAAGCTCCATCTGGTTCAGATTTTATATACTGTATGATGTTAAGCTGAGTAGCCACACCATTATTAGAGATGGAATTTTCTATTTCCTCTGTTTTAGGAAATGTCACTTCTTGAGCACCTCTCTCATTCGTTTCTGGGCTAGGAACAACATCCTGGGTTGTACTGGATCCAACCGATGTGGCAGAAGCAGCAAAGCCGAAGGCATTGTTTCCTGGGCTGCAGATAGAAGATCCCACAGTGCTAGCTGCTGGACTAGAAAGAGCAGACCTATTATTTGTATTGGAAGGGCTAGAAATGGAGCACCTTGAGTTGTTGATATTTGCAGGACTGGACACAGAGGAGCGCATAGTGACATTAGTAGGACTAGAGACAGGAGATTTTACACTACAGTGACTAGGAGGGCTTGAAATCGGGGATTTCATGCTACTTATTGGACTAGACAGAGGAGAACCTACATTGCTAGCATGCGCAGGACTGTGCGACACAGAGCTTCGATTTTCAACATTTGGGGAACATGGCAAAGGAGTTCCCTGGGTAATCGGACTGTGCACTGTGAAACTGCCAAAGTTGGCTGTAGTTGAGGACACTGAGTTGATTCCAGCAGGACTGCACACTGAAGAAGTCATGTTCAGAGGACTGCAAACAGAAGGACTTTTCTCATGACATATTATGGGGCTTTTCACAATAGAGCGCATGATACTACCATTCACAGAATTTCCAGAATCAGCTATAAATGATCTCAAGGACCTGTTCACACTGTTTAAAGTAGAAGGGCGATGGCCATTTTCTTTGTAAAATTTTACCAGCTGTTCGACATTTTGATAAATTTTTGCTGGACTGATGCTTCTTCCTTGCTGATTCTGCTGATCATAGGCAAAATCAGCATCTCTTATCGAGTCCATGTACAAACCCATAGATTCAGCTACAGTTGCTGATAGTTCCTTAGATTCCAACTCTGTTTTAATATCAGATGTTAAAATCCCAGACTGATTACTGTCTTGCTGAAGGCAAGGGAGTAGTTCATGTTTTTCTTTGCTGTTTCCTTGAGTACTGTTGTTTGGAATAGCACCGGAAACACAGCTCACATTTATAATCTCCATATAGTTATTCTGATCAGTCCTCTCTCCAGACCCCAAAGAAGAATGTTCTGCAGATTGAGAAACTGGACCCCAACGTCGTTCCATATCTAGGCCTTCAGGAAAACTGTGGTATCCCTTGGTCTCCATAACTAGCAAATAAATTTGTTAAATAAAAGAAGTTAATGCAAGTAACATCAATTCTAAATGAAATATGTTACAAAATTCCATATATAAAGCAAAAGATAAGTATCATACCATTTTAGTAATACGGAGTGATTTTGAAGAGGTTAAGAAACACAGATTTTCTAACCCTTTAAATTTCACATTTTAACTATTCTCCAAACTAAAAGAAAATTACAGATTAACTCTATATATGCT
The DNA here is from genome assembly GCF_011100635.1 of Trichosurus vulpecula. Lineage (NCBI taxonomy): Eukaryota > Metazoa > Chordata > Mammalia > Diprotodontia > Phalangeridae > Trichosurus > Trichosurus vulpecula. The sequence continues at coordinate 105,834,370 of NC_050578.1, read as the reverse complement.
GACAAATAATTCTGAATATTCTAAAATATAACATACTGTAAGTGTGCAGCACAATATTAAACATTAGAATTTTATATGTCTTTTAAAATGTAACTTCATAAATATTTAGGAAATAAGGGTCTTTTTGAGTGGCAGTTTCATAATGAATAGACTTAAATGCCAATACTGGCAAGTAACATACAACCTCTTGTAACTTGATTAATTAGAATGAGACACAACACAAAATGTATTAAAAATCCATATTATCTGCAGAGACATTTCATGACCCTGCTCCCAGGCATTTTTTATACAATACCATATATGGATGTGATGCCATCACAAAAGGACCTCACCTCTCAAGAAAGCTTCAAATAGTTATGTTAAGATAAACTGTTCAAGAGGGTATCATATTTATACATTGTGACAGTTCCTATATAGGAGAGAATTTATGGAAATCCTAAAAATTAGCACAGATAAAGCAAATAGCTTTGAGGGGAGGCAGGGAAACAGTTGTACTACATTTGTTTTGTGTTAAGTACCTAAAGAAGTGATTGATGTAACCCAATTGTTCCTTATGTTTTACATCTAAGAAAAGCTGTATGATTTAAGGAACTATTCACCTACTGTTCTTAATATCACATTTATTGGTACAACACTTACTGAGAAGGAGATAATACTGTTAGCTTACATTTATATATTGCTTTGCAATTTATAAAATGTTTAACATGAATCATCTCATTTCATAAAACAACTCTGAGATAAGAAGCACAAACATTAGTATTCTTATTTTATAAATAAGGAAATTGAGTCTCAAATAGGTTAAATAACTTGTCTAAGGAAACACTGCTAATAAGTGGTTAACCCTGTAATTGAACTCAGAACCCCGGCTCTAAGTTCAGGGCTCAATTTGTTTCACTACATCAGAGTTCTATGCTGTGACACTGATTTGAGGACCCTTTCCCCACAAAAAAAGTATAGAGGGTCATTTCACAAGTTTCCTAATATAAACCAGAGAGTTGACATAAAATGGCTTTGAAAAATCTCTCTCAATAATACTCCTAAACTCTTGGCATTAAGACATTGGCATAGTAATGGATTTAATGACTTTAAAAGTTTTTTTAAGCTGAAATAATTGAAGGACAACTAATTTACTGACATTAAAATTTATACACACACTCAGCACAAGGGACACTATTTTATTAGTTTTTTTAATAAAGATTCTATAAATCAGAGTAAAAGGAAGAAAACTTTTAAAGGAAGTAGGTTTTGTTGACAATTCAAAATTTGATAACTTCAAACAAAATGCTGAATGTAGTATGACCACAAAATAGAAAGCTGAATCAATGTACTGATAACTCAGTACAAAAATGTGACAGAGGGTAGGGATAATGACTAGAGGACTTTAGTTGAAAAAGTTGGTTGGGAAAATAGGAGGCCTTAGATTATCTTCAGTGAATATTATTCAGATTAAGATAAACAGCCAATGAATAGTTGCTGTATTTGTAGAAAGCCTACGGATTTAGTAATTTTTCCTCAAATACCAAACTAGAATTTAAGTATAGTTATGACAAATGTTTCATGTATCAACAGATCAAAAACCAGCAGCCCATCACACTATCAACAGGTTAAAAACCTATTGATAGATGTTAGAGTTATATGTCATCTTATCCAGCCTTCCCACAAACAAGTATATCACTAAGAGAGTCATTCACCCTTTGTATGAACACTTTAGGTGACGAGGTAGTGTCACCTACCTCAAGTCCCTTTACCCACAGGGAGGCTTCAATTGCTGCTTTATTGTTTTATTTTGTTTAGTAAATTCTTTCTTATGGTATGCCAAAATCTGACTTTGTGCAAACTTTCACCCATTTGTTCTAGCTTGGTCTTCCAAAGCAACACTGAATGAACCTGTTCCTTTTTCTGTGCATTTACATTATCCTTTAAATATATGAATATTCCCCTTGAGTCTTCTCTAGATTCTATACCATTCTATTTAATTTTTCTATGCTGTGCATTTATCTTGGTTAATTTAGGCCTAGTCTTGTAGCTTTTTAAGATCATTTTAAATCTTTGTCATTTGTGATTGTATATCTTCCCCAGCTTTGTGTTATCTTTAAATTTTAAAGAATTCCTATTTTTATGTCTTCAATGAAGCTTCTTATAATGTGTGTGTGCGAGAGAGAGAGCCTTTTGACAGTCCACTAAAAATTTCTACCCAACTTGTCAGCAACTCTTAATAAACACTATATTGGAAAATTTACTTATCTGAGACACCTTTAAGCATCACACATGTCAATGTAAGGTTATCTTGGAGGGTGTCAAAAGTTGTTATAACATATGTCATGAGTAAAGCAATCTCCTAATACACCAAACTAATACCCCTACCAAAAGAGGCAATGAGATTTGTTTGGCAAGAAGTCTAACCAAATCATACAATAGATGGCATTATTCTGATGATGATCTCTTAAGTCCATTAAAATGTTAATAAGAATATAAGGTTAATTGAAAATTATTTTCAGATGTCCATGACTATTTTAGGCTAATTCTAGCCTAATGAATCAGGCTAGTAGTTTATTTCCAAAACTACTCAAGGGATCTCAGACTATACTCTTGGACCTGGCACATAAACGCGGGCAGAGATAGCATCTGTATGCCAGTGCAATTTCTTTTTTTCTTTTTGCAGAAGCCAATAAATCCATGAACTTTTAAAACATATTAGCTGATGAAGAGGGTGATTACGGCAGGATGAAGGGGAAAAGAAAGCTTTCCATTACTCCAAAGTAAGCTCTACTAGATGTTCATATGGAGACCTAGTCCTCAGAATGGAAGCTGCAACACAAGTCCCCTTACGATAAAGGTAAAAGCAATACTTTTCTTTAATTTTCATGCAATAATATACCTAATATTAAAAGAGTTTATCCAGAATTAAGCATCATGGAAATAAGCAATGGTAGGGCCACTGTTAGGATGGCTAAAACATATGCCTCTCTCCTTTTCTCTATTAGGTGGGAGTTTACTTAAAACATCTCACCTATTTACATTCATCACAAAAACCATTTTCACTCATAGTCAAAACACATATAAGTATTATACTAATATCTTTAATTTTCAGTTAGATTCCTCAGAATTTATGGACCATAATATGTAATGGTTGTAAAATTCACTTTCTCTTCATCATTTTTATAATAGATCAGTGTTATTTTCTGATCTTTTATGGACAAGTAACAGGTACTAGTCCAAGGTCATCCAAGTAAGCCTGTGGTGAAACCAGTCAGAACTGAGCAGACTTGATTCCTATTTCCCTGCTTATTTCATTGAGCCACCTAACCTCTCAAAAAAAAAAAAAGTTTTCTCCTTAAAGGAAAAATCAAGCTCCTCTCCTTGTAAAATATTAATTTTCTCAAGCAGCATTTTCATTACATGCTATGATGTTCATTGTTAATAAAGATATTGTTCTCTATCTAAATATCTATAACGACAATTAGAAATCAATACAAAAATATGTAAAAGTTCATATATTTAAAAGTACTCCCTTTTTTTTAACCTTAAGAACAATCTGATGCAACAGAAAAAGTAACATCTATATCGGAAGAGTTAGGTGACTTGAGATAAGGTACAGTATGAATATTTACCACAGTCCTCTTATCCGGAGCAATATCTATTTAACCTGCCCTTGGTTTACTTTCCCATGTGATCTCGGGGCTTCCTCAATTGCTATCGAAAAGGATTAAATGCCAAAAATAAAAATCAAGAAATCAATCTTTAGGGGGAACGGCCGAAAGAGAAAGATGGTCGAACTTCAAGGGGCCAAAGGCATCTAAAAGCTGTTTGCTCAGGGCATTTAGCTAAAGTGGCCAAAACTTTTTTTTTTTTTTCCCAAAATAGTCCTCTGGTGGCCAAAGAATAAAAAGTAGAAAACCAAAACACAAACACACACACGCACGCATACATACAGACACACCATACTGACTGTGCCACCGGATTACGCAGCTCCTTCTCCCTTCTCAAAGTGCACACACACCGCGCAACGCGGAGCAGCAACAGCAGCACCGCTGCAGACCCTACACACCTGCCTCCTCCCTGCGCGGGGGTCTCAGTCTCTTCTACCTGTTGCTAGGTCCACCTCTTCCACCACGACTGGGTCGCCGCTGTTGCGCAGCCCCCCTAAGTCCAACCACATCCAGGCGGGCAAGTGCCGCTCTCCATGCACGGATAGAACATGAAACAGCAATGCTTCCTCGCCCAGGTGACTACACGGGTTTCCTCTGCAGAGCCTGGAGGCTCTATCTCTCTAGCCCAATGACACCAGGGGCGCGGAGAGAGAGGCAGGGGGCAGGGCCAGGGCGACCAGCGAGTGGGAGGGGAGATGAGAGGGAGGGGAGGGTGGGGGGAGCGAGAGGGCCGATCCTTTTAAAAGCAGGTCACATGTCCAGATATAAAGTTCAGATTGAGCTCCCGCCTCTCGAAGCCTTTCCCATTGGCCCGCAGAAAAGCAAAGAGCCACGCTACACCGAACAGTCAGGCTTCTCATTGGAGAAATGGGATTGTCAGTCACCAGGCGGGCGACATGACTGATACAAAGTTGCTGCGACACAAGCTGGAATATGTGGCTCCCCCTTAAAGCCACAGAAGGGGCAAGAGCGCTGGAAAGCAGAGACTACGACACTGATGCGTGCATGCCAGCTATTACTCTTTTTCCCAGTTGCTTACCGCCTCTCTTCCAAATGCATTGCTTTCAAACAAACTCTTCCCTCTTCCTTAACAAGTCTGCCACAGATTCGGAAGGGGCGGGGGAGAAGTTAAAAGGGGTCGGGGTCCTCGCTCTCCTTTCAGGGATTGGCAAGCTGGGTATTTCCTCACAAGCCCTACCTGCAGCACCAGGTGAGCAGCTGCCATCAGTGCCACTGGCCTTCCCTAAGTAGTGTGGAGGAGTGTAGTGGGCTTTAATGGGCAGCAAAGCTTCCCTCCGCCCCTTTCCCTCGGTTTTTCAGTTATCTCTCAGCAGAGGAGCCGTCGCCACCGCGGATGTTTAAGCGCTAAATGATTATGTTCCCATTAGATTTTCCTTGCCTACACCATTCGGGAGGAGCAGAAGGTTGTCAATGCAGTAAAATCCTTTAAATACAGCCTTTCCCCCGCAAAAAAAACGCACAAGGGTCAAGCACTGGAGCTGTTCTGCCTTACATTTTTTTTTCCTACTAGTTTAGCTTTGGGGTTTCTGCCAGGCCTAATTTACCATCGAGGATTTTCACTTCTTTAAAACTGTGTTAGGAGACAATTGGGAGAAATAAATGAGTAGAGGAGAAGGAACAAAACTATTAAAGTAAAAAGAGTGTCTGCAATAAGATTTCCGTTTCCCTTTGGCTTCCCCCCACCTCAGCTCAGCTATCTCCTCCCGCCCACCCAAACTCTACAGTTACTAAGCAAATGATACGACTTCATAACTTCGATTTCTACGGACTTTTTTATGCACAACGTATACACCCTTCCAAAGCTTTGGCTATAAGTCTGCAGTAGTGACGTACACACCTAAATCTAGTTCTCCCCCCACCCCCCAAGCCTCCTAGACTTAGAGCCCCGCGGACAGCAGCAGCAGCTGTGTGCAATAATTCCCCTCCCCCGCCTCACCTCCTCACCCGCCAAAGCCAGAGATTGAGGCACCCCTCACTCACAACTCCTCCTGTCTTCACCATTTGGGAGCCCAGGCCAGAACACCTACCCTGCTGCCTCAAATCCACTGAGGGTCGGTTAAATCCCATGCACAAACCCTTCCCAAGCGGGAAGTCCGGACAGCGAATCCGTCTGCTGCTCCCTACTTTCACACACAAATGTCCCGGACAAAAAGCTACAACTCCATTCCTTGTAATCTAGAGTCCCAGAGACTTCAGCACCCGGGGAACAACTTTCGCCGCAGGGCTCGCTGTCACGCGTACTTTCCCGATTTAATAACCGGTCAAACATTGATCCGCACTCTCAGACTTAGCGGGCATTCTTGAGCTAAGGAGCGAGAGAGGATCCCAGACCAAGCTACCGGATTAGGAGAGGAGAGGAGACAGCGGGGGAGCAGCCGTCTGCTGAGTTATTTATTATTTAAAGAAATGGACGTGTCTCTTTTACTAAGTTTTTAGCTCATCTGAGGGGAAGGCTGGTCTTGATCTAGATCTTGGTTTCTTTGCAAAGACCTGGATTAAAACTATAGGAGCAGTAACGCCTTCCACCCACCCTCATTACCACCACCCAACATAACACTTCAGCCCCCCCTCCCCCGCCCCAGCAACCCCGTAATAGCCTCACATCTCCCATTACCCTATACCTTCGCTTACTTTCCCTTTACCTCTCCACCCGCAGCCCCTTGCCCCAAAACTATTCTGGATAGCTCGCTCGGCTTGCTGGCTGCTGCTTTTCCGCAAAGAAATGGTCTCCCGCCGCCGCCAGCACCGCTGTCGGTACAAAGTGATTTTCGCTGCACTCACCTTTTCTAGGACATGGTGAGGTGGTTGTGGAGGAGCCGCCGAGACTCCAGCTATCGCCGCCGCCGCCAACAAGTCCAATAATAGTAGAACGGTGATAAGGATGGGGGGGATGATAACAACAATAACTGTAATGACGGTGGTTATAGTAATAATGTTGTTAAAACGCAGGAGAAGGCGATAGCGTTAAATCCTGCCTGCTAGAAGGGGTTACAACCCTTCTACACACACATAACATGCGCACCCCCAACAGCGGCCGCGACGGCTGCTCCTCCAGTCGCTATCGCCGTCCCCCCCCTCCCCCGCCTTACACACAAATACACAACACACACACACTACACAACACACACGATGCCCCCCTCCTCCCTTTCCTGAAGCCTGTTTGATGCTGCTGCTGCCGGTAGGGAGAGTAGGTGCAGAGAGAGATAGGAGGCAGGGAAGTCCAGCCGGATGATCCCTCTTCTCCTTTTGCTTCTCTGTTTCTCTCCCTCCCTCCAGTTCAGCTTTGGCTCCCTCTCCTTACCCCTCCCCCTCGGTCCCCTCTGGGGGACTGGTGACAGCTCTACCGAAGGGGTGTGTGTGTGTGTGTGTGTGTGCTTGTGTGCGCGCGCGCGAGCGCGGGGTGGGGTGGGGGGGGTACTGGGAGCACTCCTCCCGCCCCCACCCCCCCGATCACACCCTCACTGGTGGGGACGGGCGGGGGCTTGGGGAGGGCTACCAGGGTACCAGACAGACACGCAGACAGGAGCGGGGAGGAGGGGAGAGAGGAAGGATGGAGCAAGACAGGGACCTGCAGCAGCGCCCGCCAGGTCTCAGGAGAGGGGAGAAAACACCCCACAGGCCAACACGCACACCCCGCTCCCAAGAATGATAATGACAGAATGAAAACTCGGGGCCAGTCCCCGGGAGCCTGCCCCGATGCTTCTTCAGGTGCACTTCGCACCTGCCTGCGGAGGGAGGAGAAGGCTGGGGACCACAAGACCAGGCTCAGGGAGGAGGGGGAGGGGGGAGGAGAGAAGAGGAAGGAAGGGAAAAGTTTCTTTTCCTCCACCTCCTCCACCCCTCCCGCTCGCCTCCTCCCGCTCTGGGTTTACCCCTTCCCCCTCTCCCCTCAAGGCTGGCTCCCCTCCCTCACTCCCACGGGGGGGGGGTATGGGGGGAAGGGAAGAGGGGAGGTGAGTTTGTGAATGTGCGTGTGCGTCGTGGGCTCGGCTTCTGCAGCCGGTGCCCTGGCTCTGGACCGCGGCTCTTCCGCCAGCGGCGGCGGCTCTGCCGACTGAGCCCAAGTGGGCGAGCGCCTGGGGCTCCCCCTCCCCCAAACCCGCCCGGGAGGCGCGCGCGGCCACACTCCAGAGCCCGCGCGGCGCGCACCCGTGCCGGCACACATTTACACTCGCACACACGCGCACCCGACGCCAACGGGAAAGTGAAAGAGGGAGGGGGGCGGGCCCGGGGAGGGGTCAGGCGGCGGCTGCGGGAGCAGCTGCTCGGCCGCTCGGGCCCTCTGCGTTCTGAGAGGAGGGGAGGCGCGCCGCCGAGGGGGGAGGGAGAGCCCGAGCCCTGGTGGCGGCGGCGGCGGCGGCGGCGCGTGGGAGGAGGCGCGGCCGCGTGGGAGGAGGCGTGGGGGGGGGGGGCGCCCTCCCAGTCCTCGTGCACCCGCGCTCCTGGTCCCGAGGTGGGGGACTGGGTACTAGCGGGCCCACGTTCTGGAGACCCTTCCCTCCACCCCACCCAATCGCCTCGGGGAAGCTCCCACCTATAGGTGGACAAGGGAGCAATCTGCGCTCCCCTCCCTTCCCGGTGCCCTGCATTACGGTCCTTGGCCGGGAGAGTTTACCCCGCTCGCCACCCTCGCCCTTCTTATAGACGACCCCCTCCCGGACAAATCAAAGTTCCTAACCCCACCCTCATCGTCTCTTGCTGGATTTTGCTCCACACTCAATATTACTGTAGCATGGCCCCCACCCCTACCCCCCCGCCGCGGTCCCCAGCCAAGTATTAGGGCATCCCGGCGCCCACCAAGAAAACGTCATCACCCGCTGTAGGAAAACTTATGCTGCATCTCATTAATACTTTACTGTTACTGGTCCTTGCTTCCAAGGAAGACTTAAGCCTCGGGAATAACAGATTTTTGCCTCTGCTTCTCTATTTATGAATTAAGAGTGGTTTTGGAGAGCTTCGGAGTCTGTAAAGTCCTTAAAGATTTTAAAGTGTTAAGTGTTGCACTAGTGGTATTCATGGGGAAAATTCCATTTAAAGTAAATATCCTCGAAGATTTTAAAGTGTTAATAAGTGTTGCAGTGATGTGTTATTGGGGAAAATAACATTTAAAGAAATTATTTTAACCACAAACGCGTATACAAATGCAACAAAGTAGAAAAGACCCCCAATATTTACCTGTATATGAAGATCAGTTAGAAAAATGAATTGTGGGGTGATTATATAGAAAGGTTCATCTCAAAGGATTTCCTTAAATGGTTAATTCTTCTAGTGCATTTAAACTACAATTTAATTTATAGGACTTGGCTTTATATAATATAATTTTCAAGAATCGATGCTTTTTTAATTGAATTGCATTAAATTGAAGATAATTTGTGCAAAAGGAGGTTTACTTCTACCGTTTTAGAAATTTAACCAGGAACAGAATTTTTCCTTGATGTGATTGTCCTTTTTATGTGTAACTCTTCTCACATTTTAAAGTTATGTTTATCGTTCCTCCTTTTAAAGAATATTTGTTATTACACAAATAACAGGTTAAAGTTGAGCTTTTAAAAACACACATCAAAAAATTCTCCTGTGAGGTTTCCACACCAACAACACTGTCGCTGCCAGACTAGTACAAAACAGTACAAAGGAACCAGGTATTTGGAATAAAAGTGGAAGTCCATAGATGGTTTATCTAATTGCAACACTTGGGATCGATATTAGGTGATCCTTCAGTTAATGGTGGGCAAATTGTGAAATGGTTTCACTTGTACAAGCATATGTTTAAATGTTTACTGAAAATATTTCAACAGTTCCTCTCCCATTAATGTCATTCTGTAGAACCCTTTTTCTGTATTCTAGCTGGCCATGGGGACAGGTGGTCCTTCATCTACTAATATAGCTCAGAGGTAAGTTCTGTGGCTCCCTCCTGTAAAGAGAAGGTGACACTGGTTATGCTTGGAACCATCCCAAAAGTAATGCCTCTGAAAGGTTTCATAGTGTGTGAGGTTTCAGGGCTTCCTGGCCATTATGAATACTGTTCATTCCAGGGTACTTCCAATAAAGAGCTTCATCAACATAGCAACTGAAAAAAAAAAAACTGCTTAGCAATATCTGACTGGTTTGTGTCTTTATTGTCTGTCTTAACAAAATTTGTGTTTGTTTCTTTTCTTATTTTTTATTTTTTCCCCCTGAGGGTGATAAAGAAAGGAAGAAAAGAGATTTTTAAAAGCACAAAAATTAAATTGATCTCTGGACAGCTACCAAACCCTCTTAAATCTCCCAGCAGCTTCAGAAATCTCCCATTTTGACAATTGTTCACCCTCTACCCAGAGCAGCTGGAACCTCAGGATAGTTCCCTCCTCCCTTTTGGTTTTTAGTGTCACATTCCCTAATGTATGCAGCTATAAAGTGCACGACTCAGCCTTTGCAAATTTGTGACATCACATCCTCTATTATATAACTTCAAATACAAACCCTAATGTCTTGAATTTATACTGTAAAAAGCCTTCCTTGCTTTCTTGAAGCTTTTTGTGAGCCACCTTTCAGCTACATATGCTATTGTCAAGAGTTGATGCTGGGGAAAAAAGGCATTTATATCTTAAAACTACAAAATCTGAAGGTCAAAGAGTAAATATGTTTGATGTCATGTTTAGGAATGTAATGCCTATGACTACCATCCTTTGGAACTATATTCACTCAATAAAAAGGGAAGTTCATTAAGCATCTCTTAATTTGGTTTCACCTAATTTCTAAAAAGTAAAAAACTAAACAGGCAATCATAGAGCATATTATAAGAGTTTTACCCATGCTGACTTTTTTTTTTTCTTTTTGAAAAGCTGAGCTTTTTTTTCCTCCCTTGTACCAGCTGTTGGAAGGAAAGAGTTGAGCTAGAGAGAGAAGGGGGATAGAGGAGGAGGGGAGCGAGAGGAAGAAGACAAATAGAGAAATGGAATTAAGATAGAACTTATTTGTTTATTGCAAAACACACATGTTACAGTTTATAAACACTTCAAGCAAATAAGAAATTGTGGACAAGAAGATAAATACAAAGCACATCAGGGTTCTGGTAATCTCCAAAAGAGACACAGCTACAGTTGGGGCTACTTGGAATTTTTTTATTATTCTCTGTTGGTTATTTATGAGTATCTGTATTTTTTTTAACCTACCTACCTATCTTTTCATCCATCCAGCTACATTTCATTGGTAATGATTTAAAACACAAAATATGCCAGAATAAAGTATTTGTATGGCCAGATTTTGAGATGACAGAGCCCTAAACAGAATATGCATCACAATTAGCGTGCCATATTATTAGAAGCAAATCAGATTTCACTGTGCCTACACTATTGCTCTATATTTAGAAATAATGTACAGTGGTTGAAAGGGGGAGGAGGAAGCCAGAGAAATGTGTTTTAATAAGAAACAAGAGATTTTTCATTTTCTCTTTTCATGCAGACTTGATTTAGAATGCAGAAATTCATTCATCACAGATAAATAGCAATTCTTAATCTTACATAAATAGCCACATGACCTGTGTGCATTAAGTTTATGCATTGAACAGGTTGCCATTATATTGTATGCAATCAGAGCAATGGAAATGTGAGATAGTCCAGTGGGTCAGCTAAAGAAAACTTAGAATTTTTCTGTTAAGCTTAGTGGAACATTCATTTAGTATTTCTTTGCTAGTGCCTCACAGAAGCAGTTCCTTTTCAGTTGTGTGTATACATATGTAGGTATACGTATATAGATATGTATCAGCTTTTAATAGCTATGAGTAACAACTAAGATAACATCTTGACCATCAAAAATTTTTAAATAATTGCAAGAGATAATTACAAAAGAATAAAGTTCTACGGGAATCAGAATTTTTAGCTATGATAACAACAAGAACAAAAGATATGTTTTATTCTGAAGCAAAAACTATCTTTTGGTTCCAAGCAACTCAGTGATTGAGTAAAATCAAGTGGAGCTAGTTTTATTTAGAAAGTATAATTTGTCAATGTCCACATGCAAACAATACATATTCTTTCATTTTTTTTAAGGAAATGTGCTTGGTGTCAGGAGCAGTAACATGGGAGAATGCCCAGTGTATCTTGTCATAAATTTGCAAGTAGGTCAAGAATAACTATGTGGGCACCTCAGAGGAGAAATTTTTTTCCCCAACACTAGATTTTCTAAAGAGAGGTTAACACATGTCAGATACATGACATTGAAAACAGCAGAGAGAGAAAAGAATAAGCCTCTTCATAGCAGATGTCATCTTTACTCCTAAAGCTAGAGGTAAATTTGCTCTGGGTAGTGCATTATTGAAGCAAACTAAAGAGGAAAGTCTGCAAGTATCAAATTTCCCTTCCACCTGTAGTCACCCCAAATTGAGTGATTTTGCACTAGGGGGAGTAGGGGTAATGGTATAGTGCAAAAGCTGCCTACTGTGCCATATTATTTAGAGGTCATATGCCCTATTTTGAGAACGGAATCAAAGTGGATGAAGTTTTGAGTCTGTTCCAGATAAGGCAGCTGGGTATTTCCCATTTCACTCAAGCTAGTACAATGGAGAATTTATATAATCTTACAATAAATCATAATTTTATTTTATTGTATTTAGCATATGCCTAATTTGAGAGCATCAGTCCATTAGCTCTCTCACTGGGTGGGGGGATTTTTGCATTTGGTAAAATTTTGAATAAGAAACATTCAATTTTATTAAATACTAGAGTTTGATGAATTAAAAAGTGCTCTCCCTTCCCTCCTCTAGATTCCCTTGACAGGTGCAATCCTTCTCATGTGGACGTATAGTTTTCCACAGATCACTACATAATTTTATTAATGCCTACCTTTGTGACATATAATCAATTTTTAAAGCTTTATGCAAAAATTAAGCATGTGTAAATAGTTTCTATATGGAAGGCTTATGCCACACCAATTATTAATATTTAAACCAGAGACTATTTTGAATCATTTCATGCTAATTATAGACATATTTTAATATTTTATCAGAGAGAATGGACAAGTCCCCTTTTAACCTGGTTCATTTCTTTTAAAAAACACACACAACAAAAATGCTTTTTAATGGCTTCAACCATAAATGTGGCTGAACCACAGCTAAGTGTAGCACCCTTGTCTGCCTTTCTAATGCATACTGACAATAACAATAACTTGCTTAGGTAAAGGGCCAATGCATGCATTTCCAAAATAGAGGATTTTACACAGGTTTCAATCTTGTCTTTACTTTTAGTTATTTTTATTTGTTTCAATTTTGCATTTTCATGGCTGTTTGTGTCTATGTCACATCTTCATGCTAGATTTTTTTTTTATTATTTTATTTTTTTTTCTTTATTTATTTTTAGTTTACCACACACGGTTCTACATAGTTTTGAGTTCCAGTTTTTCTCCCCTCCCTCCCCCCTCCCTCCCCAAGATGGCATGAAGTCTCATATAACTGTCATGTATAACTTCGCATTGAATTAATTTATGCTCTAGTCAAGTCGTGGAGGAGAATTTTGACCAATGGAATGAATCATGAGAAAGAAGAAACAGAACCAAAAAAAAAAAAGAACAAAAAACAAACAAACAAAAAAAAAACCCCAAAAACAAAAACAAAAGAGAAGCAGAAAAGGCGAGCATGTAGTGTGCCTCAGTCTGTATTCAAACTTCGCAGTTCTTTCTCTGAATGAAGGCAGCATTCTCCATCGTGAGTCCCCTGGAGTTGTCCTTGCCCCTTTAGGTTGCTGAGAGAAGCGCAGTATGTCAGGGTTGGTCCTCACGGAATCCACATATCTGTGGCTGTGCACAACGTTCTCCTGGCTCTGCTCCGCTCACTCAGCATTATGTCGTGTAGGTTTTTCCAGGTTGTTATGAAGTCTGCATCATCCCCATTTCTTATGGCACAATAGTATTCCATCACCTTCATATACCACAGCTTGTTCAGCCATTCCCCAATTGATGGGCATCCCTTTGCTTTCCAATTCTTGGCTACCACAAAGAGAGCTGCTATAAATATTCTTGTACATATGGGTCCTTTTCCCGCTTGCGTGATTTCTTTGGGATACAACCCTAGAAGTGGTATTACTGGGTCAAAGGGTATGAACATTTCTATAGCCCTTTGGGCATAGTTCCACACCGCCCTCCAAAATGGCTGGATCAGCTCACAACTCCACCAGCAATGCAACAATGTTCCAATTTCCCCACATCCTTTCCAGCATTTATCATTCTCCTGATTTGTTATTTTAGCCAATCTGACAGGAGAGATGTGGTATCTAAGAGTTGTTTTGATTTGCATTTCTCTAATCAGCAGCGATCCAGAGCATTTTTCCATATGCCTGTAGATAGCTTTAATTTCTTCCTCTGAAAACTGCCTGTTCATATCCTTTGACCATTTCTCAATTGGGGAATGGCTTGTATTCCTATATATTTGGCTTAGCTCCCTGTATATTTTAGAGATGAGGCCTTTATCAGAGATATTCATGCTAGATTTTAAATTGAGTCCTTAGCATAGTGCTCTGTTCACAGAAGGTACTTAATAAATGTTTCTTGAGTGAAATGGAGTTGAATCAAGTATATATGTACACATACATATATGTGTGTATAAATGTGCACACATACACACACACATATGTATATGTACATGCACAGAGCTTTTAAAAACTTACTTATGATAAGCAATTCTCCAATGCTTCAAAAGAATTATGTTCTGATCCATGTGATATTCTCTTCAACAATGCAGATAGCAATCCATCCACATCTGCCTATCCTACACAATTCTCATCTAAGTCCTCCCATAAATTCTAAACAGAGGGCCCTTCCTCAAGTTTACTCGGCATTGCCTGGATACCAGTGGAACACAAGTGCTAGTCATTAATTATTCCTTGCTCTGCCAATATGATGGGCTCATCTTTTTTTTCCCATCACAATTTCTCCAGGGATATTCTTTACACCACTTTTGCACTATTCCTAGTTCATAATACACTTTAGTCTGCTCAGGTCCACCATGCAACTCTATTGTCCTTTAGGCGATTCTGAACTTCATTCTTATTCATATATACATACCAATCCTATAAACAATAGCCACTGACAAAAGATACATAAATAATCATATAAAACAAGGATGAGAATACTACCTGATTCTTATAATCTTATTGATCTTGTGATTTTATTGATTCTTATAACCTTTTTGATTTTATAATCTTATTGGTAGGTTCCCATCTGATATCAAACAACCAGTTACCAACTCCTCAACTTAATCTAACCAGTGATTAACACCCCAATATAACTTAACCCAGTTATGTGAATCAGCTTTTGCAGAAGTATATTTATCTAGATCTCAATCCCTAGAGAGAGTGGGCTCAAACTTAAAGTATTTGATACAAACCATTCCTTTCCCTAAATTCGTTCCGTTCACCAAGTTTCACCCAAGTGTTGCATAGCAAAAAGACAGAGTTCCCTTGCTTATGACTTGACCACTGGGTTGTTACATTGCTGGACTAGGGTGAGCTCCTCAGGGATAGCTTCTTACCAAAGTTGGCTGCCAGCAAACTCTGCCATGGATTCCAGTTTCTAGAGCTCTGGTGGCCTTTCCAAGTTTTTGAAATTCACGAAGTCAAAAAGCAGTGTGTTTCATTTCTTACATTCCCTCACCTAGGAGCAGGAAAGAATGAAACACGACAGAGACATAAAAACAGAAGGACCATGAATTCAGAGTTTCATGGTGACTGGGTGGGAGAGCCAAAGCTCCTCCTCCACTCTAAGGCCCACAGCAGTTTATCTTCCTCAGTCAAAAGCCACCAGAGAGTGACAGAATTCAAATTCCTCCCTTGGAACTTTCTGTATGCACACTGAGTTCTGGTTCAGCAGCCAATTAAAAGACTTCTCTTCACCATCCAATAAATAGAGAATGCTTGTGCACGCTCTGAATCAGGGACAGGGACCTTTCATTAGTCATCATCACACACTTTTCCAGAAGCAGGTTCACCAAGCCTACACGTGATTTGATATCAGGAAGAACATATTGCACATTTTGAAAGACTGAGCCCCTCTTGGATAGTGACTATACTTGGTTTTGCCTTAAATGTTAAAGATTATCTTATGCTGACATATCAGGGAATCCTTAGCACCAGATACTTCAATGAAAAGGTCCAGTAGAGTTTTTAAATGTACATGGAGTGGAAAAAATTCTTCATTCTTTCATTATTGGATGGGTATCTTATAAAGAAAGAGGGAACCTGATGCAGTTGCTAAGTACCCCAGTCCTAATGCTTTGAGATTCAGATTTCTTATCTATAAAAGGAAGATGATAACATAACATATCGTTCTACGCCAACTTCATGAGGTTGGTATAAAAGACGAAATGAGATAATGATGTGAAAAATCATATTTTGTAATCACAAATTACAATAAAATATAAGCTATTATCATTATTGCATTCCATGACCCAGGGACCCCCAGACCCTCTGTGTTCTGCTTAATTTTCTCTCATTGGCTCATTGTTGCAACTTGGAGATGCTCCAGAAAAACCTCAGTTTCCCAGAATGTGGATAACAGGGTGGCCACCCATGTACGTATTCTCAAGATAGCAATGCAATCGGATAAGACTCTTTTTATTTTTTCACCCTATAGAAAATATAGAAGATATAAAGTGCTTACATGAGCCCATAAACACATAGAAAAACATAAAGCCCACAGGATCCTACACAGTCCTTCATAGACTTGTAGTGCTACCTGTGGTGTGTATTTTCCCCAAGAAGGCAAGTGCAATCTAGGACTGATGAATATTCAGTCCTCTTGCTAACTGACTGATACTATCTAAATAGCTCACTGACTTTGGTCTCAAAGTAGGATGCTGCTTCATATCTATATAGGTAATGATCTTCTTTCTCTAGAGCACAGCTTCTTTATCTAGGTCTGATCTCTAAATTCTCACACTTGAGAACTCTTGAACTTTGGGTAACCTGTGAGGCAGCCTCCAAAACTGATCTTGATGAGTTAATCTTCCTTCTCTAGCTAGAATGCTAGATTCCTAGACCACCCTGCATAAATAATTCAAAATCCCTCTTCCTTCACCCAGATATTTAGGATTCACAAATACTATTTCTGAACTACCCTCATGAGTTCAATGGGCATACACTTCTGCCATGTGCTTTTGGAGGAAATTCAGTGTATCCTTAATTTGCTCACATCTCTTGGCCTGGGAAAGTCCATTGTCAAGATCTCTCCTATCAGTTCATCTGTAAGTAGATAGATAGATAGATAGATAGACAGACAGACAGACACTATGTGTGTGTATGTAATATGTGTATATGTGTGTGTATGTGTGTGTGTAGTGTGTATTCTCCAGTGTAGCCATTTCCAGGTCCTAGTGAGAGGAGATTGTGTGGCTACATGGGTTCTTCCTCCTACCTATCACTCCTTTCACACTTATCCTACTTCACATATGAACACATACACACACACACTCACAAAACACACGTACACTCTATCACACTCTGGTTTGTCTTCTGAATGGAGAAAGGCAAAAAAAAAAGAAGTCTAAATGAGACTGAACTGTCCTCTCAACGCACTTTTTTATATCTCAGAAAGGGACAGCTCCATTGACCAGAGTTCATCATCCCATGTACTAATCTGCCAATCATCTTGGAGGCAGACCTAGTGACTGAAAACCACCTAGTTCCTTATTCTCTCAGCAAGGTTTCAGTGGACATGCTCACATTGTCTATTGTGGGGATGCCCTTGAAATGCTTTGGAGCCGGGGAACTCATCAGGTTGGTAAGGACTCCCCTGATCCACTCCCTTTCCTTATTTGTTGTTGTTGCTGCTACTATTTCAATGAACAGTCTGCCGGACATGTGCAGATGTTTGGGAGTGAGGAATATGGATGTGTAGGCAGAAAATAGTGGGCAAGAATAATATATGTGTCTAGATAGTATGAAAAATAGACCATCGAATGTTTATATACCTGCAACCAATGCTACATTGGCCATCCAGCTTAGAAAACACACTTCACTACTCTGTTCTACACATACCTGTGGGAGGAATATATATTGTCCACTTACTATTTTTTTCTTTAAAAAAACACACTTCAAGGCTACCCTTGTTGTTCACTTTGACCAGACTCTTCTGGGGGCAGGGATTTGAGGTGGGATTAGTCTCAGCCTTGCCTCCTCCTAAAAGTGACGCCATTTGTGGGTGCCATGCTGAGGATTCTCACAGCTTCCTTCCTTTCTCTATTGAGATACAGGGCATAGTCATGGGATTCCCACCATGATGCCTTCCCTTGAATTACTTACTTGAGAATTTCTATGCCTTGATTTACTTATTCAAGAAATTCCCTACATTTTTCAGGGTGTTAAAGTACAATTAAATCCAGTACTATATTTTCCTAAGAACACAACTTAGCATCAATAATTTGCTATTAATTTGCTCAGTAGAAGAAAGTCTCATATATGTATAATATACATATATACAGTCATATATGTAGCTGTTCAGACCATATATGCTATATGTGTCTAAATCAAATTTTCATAATTTGTGATGAATATGACATGAGAAGTAGCTTTCCTACACTCAAGATATATTTCAACTGCCGCTTTTTTGGGGAGGCAATTGGGGTTAAGTGACTTGCCCAGGGTCACACAGCTAGTAAGTGTCTGAGGCTAGATTTGAATTCAGGTCTTCCTGACTCCAGGGCTGGTGCTCTATCCACTACGCCACCTAGTTTCCCCAATTATTACTTCTTGACCTGCTAGGGCTGTACCTCTTTTTTAAAAAAGATTGGTTTACTCTGACAGAATATTCTCTTTATTAGATGCTACCGATCATTCCCTAATGCTGCTGTTCTCTTCTGGATGCTGGTCAATTGATTTTGTGGAAGAAGTTTCTAAATATTTTCTTATGTACAAAAAGGAAACATTTTATGCTTGTAGCCTTTCGTTTCCTTAAAAAAACCATCCCATAAAGGTGCTATGTTGACCTTGGAAGAGAGAATTAGAATTACAAATTTCGTGGGTAAGTTGAAAAGATGATGAACGGTTTCATGGAGAAAAGAAAGACTTAAAGATGGGCAAAAAGTAGAATCCAAAGACAAAAACAAGGTCCCCCCAAAATAAGTAAGCTAGAATTAAGGCTAAATAGGGATAAATGCAAAAACCTGTACTAAGGTTCAAAGATTCAACTTCCAAGTGCTCATAGCAAGACGTAACATCAGTTCATAAAAAACACCCGGAGTCAACTCTAAGTAGTTCTATTTGAGTGATTAAGGTGATACATCTTCCCCAAAGCTAATACAACTTATTTGATTCCGGAGCAGAGGGAGTTAGGATAATGAGAAGATGAGGCCTGAGGGTCAGACTGTATGACTCCGATTTCTCCTTTTCCATTCCTAAATGAAATTTGAAGGGTCGATATTCCCAAAGAAATTCTGCTTGTTGCTCTTCGGTCAAAGCTGTCCAGTAAATTGTCTGAGTAGTAGAAGGTATTCCCTCTTCACTTCCCCAAGGACATAAATCTCCAGGGATGTCTTGTCCTGCTAATAGGCAAATGAGGAAAATATCCTTCTGAGTAAGGCAGAGCCTCGGTTTTAGCAGTTATCACCAGCATGAGCATTTCCCTGGGGAATTCACTGGCCAGGGTCACATGGTTAACTCCAGAACAAGGGTGACTAGGTCTGAGATAAAATCTATAGACTTGGCTGTCTACTGGGCATCTATGATTATTCCCTTCTTCTACTGTATGGCAACTTCACCTGAACAGCTGCACAAGGATCCCCTGAAGCATGCAGAGTGCGGGCAATGATGCGTTTATGGCAGCTTCACTATTCAATCTCCTGACAAAACAGAACTGAGCCCTCCTTACTCATTGGTCCCAGGAAGGCCATGACTCTCAGCACAATTTGCATTCCTCCTCTTAAAGTGTAAAACCACATTATTAGCATGAACATCAGACATCTCATGTGCCTTATGATTGGATGACAAAATTAGCAGTAGACTCCACAGGCTCTGGGTTAATCTCTGATGGATACAATTTAAGAATCACTCTCCATTACCTGTTGAGCCCCTTGGGATTTCCTATCCCCGTTCACCTCTTACCCTCAGACATCTTAGCCAAGCATATTTCTATAAATATAAATCTCATGGTTCCTTAAGCATGCTAACTTCCCTATATCAATAGGTCAAATTGATCTTTAGCTTGAATATTGCTTCATCCAACCCTACTCCAATCTTCTGCCTCCTCCTCCTCCTCAAGTGAGCTGATTCCAAAACTTCCCTTTTTCACAGTACTCTCAGCCTGATTGCATCATTTGTCGTTAGAATCTGAGTCCACATTCCCAAACCTAGCATACTCTTACATGATGTTGGACGATGATGTAATGCTTCACCACCTGCACTAATAGGAAGAGATTGGGTCAGTTTCCAATATTCCCCCAAACTGGAATTGGCCTAAAGAATCTAAGACAAAACTAGATCCTTAGCATATAATCAAATAGTAACAAAAACAATAGGAGTAAATTTGAAGGGTAAGTGTTATGCCATCAGCTCCATTATTCTTGGTCTCAGGACTGGAAAAGAGACTAAAGGCTAAGATTATTTCCATTGGAGAACATATCCACCTACAAAGGGGCTAATAGTATAAGGACCATTTAGAAAAATGCCCCAGTGACTATTATCTTTGCATTTCTGGCCCTTCACTTTGCTGGATTATTTCCAGTGCAGG
Source organism: Trichosurus vulpecula (assembly GCF_011100635.1). Classification (NCBI taxonomy): domain Eukaryota; kingdom Metazoa; phylum Chordata; class Mammalia; order Diprotodontia; family Phalangeridae; genus Trichosurus; species Trichosurus vulpecula. The sequence goes on along the minus strand of NC_050578.1, from coordinate 105,814,013 downwards.
TGCACTGAATCTCAGACTACCTCAGGCAGAGTGGCCATTCTTAACAGAACTTCTGGATCACAGTGACATAGCTTTAAATCATTTTAATTGTTCTTCTCCACATTATTTCCACCCCCTGACCCGTGTGTCTTTCCCAGGGGTAGAAGCTTCAGTCCCTATTGCTAAGCAGACTTTTCCCACTGAGTTCCTTGTTGGAGGAATGAGTTTTCATTACAGAACCTTGGTCTCTGTGTGATGCAAAAAGTAAGAAATCTTTTTAGGGAAGCACTGACCAGCGGTCAGTGATGAAGCTGGCCTCACAGCTTCTGCAATTGGCAGGGCCAAAGGAAGAATAGGGAGATAAATCACTTAGCCAACTGATGCCAATAATGATTTAGTATAAAGAGTAAAATATTTGGAGTAATATGCCCCAAATCCAGCTTTGCTTGAATCCAAGTTCTGCCATGTGTGAACTTTGTGTGAGAAGAATTCAACTTTAAAAAATAAGAGGGTTGAATTCAGTGATCTCTATAGTCATTGCCTAAAACTTCTCTGTACTCTATATTTAGAAGCTATAATCCTATGAACTTCCCTGTACTATGCTGTATACAATGTCCATTTATTTGACTTCTCTCCTTCACTAAAATAATGATGGATATTTCCTTTTCTCAAAGTTTCAAACCAATGTTGAGTGTATTTGGCCTAAGAATGATGTCATGTTGGAAACCTGAGTTTGCCATATCAAAAATTAACTGCAGAATAATATTTCAGTAATCTAGGCTGGACCTTCATGATTTACCTAGTATCTCCTTCTGATCATACCTAAAGCTTTCCAGATAGATAGAGATCTTATTTTTATGGACCTCTAGAGAAAAGGTTATAAAGCTGCTTTGGTAATACCTGGATAGAATAGGAAATGGGGACTATAACTATGATTTCATTGATAGAGAGTATCTTCAGCTAAGGAAACTCCCTCTACCAATGCAGTTCAGCACCTTAAAATCCTAGAGAGTTGCCAAGAGAGCACTAAGAGGGTAAGTGATTCGCCCAGAGTAACACAGACAATATGTGTCAGAGACAGAACATGAACCCAGGTCTTCCAGGATTTGAGGCCCATTCTCTATGTACTACACCATGCTACCTATGGACTGATAATCTGTACCAATGCTTAACTACCTATACTCAAAAGATTTAGAAATTGCTTCTAAAATATGGGAAATTTTGAATAAATATTGTAGGAAGACTAATTGTTCCTGGGTATTATATGGACCTAAGGTAGAAAAATCACGTCTTCTAAGGAAGCTCACAAACATCTTAACAAGATGTCTAGGTGTTAATTCTCCCCTTCTTTCTCTGTTTTCTCTATCATTTCCCAAAAGTTGGCTGAGAAGAAACTGCCTCTTTCTTCCCAAGTACTTTGTATAGAATTTCTGTTTCTCTTGGTCCTTTCTGACACAGCTGGCTCATTGTGGCTAAATTCATTACCCATCCCTCTCTCCCTAGGTATACGAACTAAACTATAACCCGGACTCTTTTGTCTTTCACCAAAATAAGATTTCTTTTCTTTCAAGTTCTTCTGGTTTACCTCATACAGCTGAAACTCCTATCATTTTTTTAATTAATTGCTGAAATTAGTTTCAATCTTGTGAACATATTCTCAGATTTAAAGAATATTAAGAAAGTGTTTATAGATGGAATCCATTCTCTCCTCTAGATTTACTATGTTCCTCAATTTATTCCAGCAAACAGAAGGTTGTTGTGTATAGTGAAAAAAGTACTAGATCAGAAGTCAGAGGTTCTGGGTTCAAGTGTCAATTTTATTCCTTACTACTTGTGTGACTTTGAGCAATTCATTTCATTTTGGGGGAGAAGGGGACTTAAGTGTCCTCATATGCAAAATGAAGAGAGTGGATTAAAGGACCTGCCATGTCCTTCCTAACCCCCAATTTAGAATCCTAAGGCTAAATTAACCTGGTTAGGATAGTTATCTGGTTCATTTTATCTAGATGTGATAGGAGCAATATCTGCCATGTAGGTGAGGCTAATGAAAGAAATGATTATTAATAACCAATGATTTGGGGAGATCCAGAGTTCCTCCTTTTTCTAAAATCCTCATTTCAAAAACTCAGTCTCTGAAGGTTGAATTAACTTTCTCCTGTGTTGAACACCACCCAATCTTAACTAGGAATTTCCAATCTAAGGTAAATTCTACTTAATCAACTTTGGGGGGAGGTAGATCTTTTATCTATATTGCTAAAGAATGGAGGTGGTCTGGGTAATAGGGATAGTCTCTCTGTCAAAGAATGACAAGATGTCACTCTTAGCCCCTCATTGTAATATTCATTCTCTCTCATTACTTGTTAACCAATCAGAGTTGATTGCCATCCACTGGAACACCCACTTTTCCAAAGCCATATAAGCCTTGAGCCTGTTACCATGAGGGTCTTTGGCATTCGAGAGTGCCATTGACCTCTTTTATTAAAATGCTAGAATTATTAATAACATAATTAAATTACCCAGAAATAATGTCTTTCAAATGTCACATTAATCTTTCATTAAATGGTATTGAAGCTATCCTTGAGTTTCAGGGAACCAAGGCTTGGACTAATGACATAGCTTCCAAATGACCTATATAAAGCCAGTTCATGAGGAGTCAGCAGCTCCTTCATCAAGTTTTTAACTGGAGGACTAGCACAGCCAACACAGAGCCTGTGGTCAACTGAATCCATGCCATACTGTATCCTCTTTGAATATTCTTTCCCTGATGTGGCTAATTAAATATCTTTTTGGTAACAGTTATTGGTGTATTATTTCATTCCAATTCCTAACCTGACATACCAGATAACCTGAATCAGGCTCAACCCACAACATTATATCTGATTTAATTGATTTGCCAATACTAGGATCAGGATCTACAAACTTCCAGTTTCAGATTCTGATTTCTGATTTTCAACTAGTAAATCCTCCCTATAAAATATCTTACACTACATTGTAAGAGCTGTCTTCCAATATAAAATATTTGGGAGTCTACATGCCAAGACAAACCCAGGAACTATATGAACACAATTGCAAAACACTTTCTCACAAATAAAGTCAGATTTAAATAACTGGAAAAATATCAGCTGTTCATGGGTAGGCTGACCTAACATAATAAAAATGGCAATTCTATCTAAATTAATTTAATTATTCAGTGCCATACCAATCAAACTATCCCAAATTGTTTTATAGAGCTAGAAAAAATAAAAACAAAATTCATTTGGAAAAACATAAGGTCAAGAATTTCAAGGGAATTAATCAAAAAAAAATGCAAAGGAAGGGGGCCTAGCTGTACCAGATCTAAAACTATATTATAAAGCAGCTATCATCTAAACTATTTGGTACTGGGATAAGAACTCACTATTTGACAAAAACTGCTGAGAAACTGGGAAAACAGTATGGCAGAAACTAGGCATAGACCATCATCTCATTCCATACACCAAGATAAGGTCAAAATGGGTACATGATTTAGACATAAAGGTTGATATCATAAGCAAATTAGGAGAGCAAGGAATAGTTTACCTGTCAGATTTATGGAGAATGGAGGAATTTATGACCAAACAAGTGGCAGAAAACATTATGAAATGCAAATTGGGTAATTTTATTTACATGAAATTGAAAAACTTTTGCACAAACAGAGCCAATGCAATCAATATTAGAAGGAAAGCAGAAAGCTAGGAAACAATTCTTGCTGCATGTGTTTCTAATAAAGGCCTCATTTCTAAAATATATAGAGAACTGAGTCAAATTTGTAAGAATACAAGTCATTCCCCAATTGATAAATGGTCAAAGCATATGAACAGGAAGTTTTCAGATGAAGAAATTAAAGATATCTATAGTCATATGAAAAATGCTCTAAATTACTATTGATTAAAAAAATGCAAATTAAAACAACTATGAGGTATGACCGCAAACCTATCATATTGACTAATATGACAAAACAGGAATACAATAAATATTGGAGAAAATGTTGGAAAATTGGGACACTAATGCATTGTTGGTGAAGTTGTGAACTGATCCACCCATTCTGGAGACCAATTTGGAACTACGCCCAAAGGGCTATAAAACTATGCATTCCTTTGGATCCATCAATTCTGCTTCTAGATCTGTATAACACAAAGATCATAAAAAATGGAAAAGGACCCATATGTACCAAAATATTTATAGCAGCTCTTTTTGTGGTGGTAAAGAATTGGAAATTGAGAGGATGTCTATCAATTGAGGAATGGCTGAACAAGTTGTGGTATATGAATGTAATGGAATACTACTGTGCTATAAAAAATGATGATCAGGCAGATTTCAGAAAAAACCTGAAAAGACTTACAGGAACTGATGCTGAGTGAAGTGAGCAGAACCAGGAGAACATTGTACACAGTAACAGCAACATTGGGCAATGATCAGCTTTGATAGACTTTGCTCTTCTTGGCAACACAATGATCTAAGACAATTCCAAAAGATTCATAATGGAAAATGTTATTCACATCCAGAGGAAGAACTATGGAGTCTGAATGCAGATCAAAGCATACTATTTTCTCTGTTGTTGTTTTTTTCTTTCTCATGGTTTTTCCCTTTTGTTCTGATTCTTCTTTCACAACCTGACTAATGTGGAAATATGTTTAATATGATTGTACATGTATAGCCTATATCAAATTGCTTGCCATCATGGGGATGGGGGAGAGGAGAGAGGAGAGGGAAAAGGAGAAAAAAAACTGGAACTTAAAATCTTATAAAAGTTAATGTTGGGTCAAGATGGCAGTGGGAAAACAGGGACTTACTGAAGCACTCCCCCTGGTCCCTCCAAACACCTAAAAAAATGGCTCTGAACAAATTCTAGAGCTGCAGAACCCACAAAATAAGAGAGGGAAGAAGGGCTCCAGCCCAGGACGGCCTGGATGGTCGCTGGGAAGGGTCTATCACACAGAGCTGGGAGTGGGGCAGAGCACAGCCCAGCCTGGGCTGCACCAGGACCAACCAGACTGGGAGCCGGTGGAACAGGCAGTAGGGCCCTGAATCATTGAGCTGTGGCAGTTACCAGACTTCTCAACCCACAAACACCTAAGACAACAGAGGAGGAGGAGGGCTGGTGTGGCAGAGCTTGCTGTGCAGAAGTAGCTCTGAAAACAGCAGCACAAAGCCCCTAAAGCTTGGGACAAAGTACTCTCTACTCTGCAAGCAGTCATACCTTTACAAAAAAGCTTAAGGGTCAAGTAGTTGGCTGGGAACATGAACAGGCAGCAAAAATGGACCCAGATTCAGACTCAGACTTTGAAATCTTTTTTTGGTGACAAAGAACACCAAAACATACAGCCAGAAGAAGTCAACAAAGTCAAAGAGCCTACATCAAAAGCCTCCAAGAAAAATATGAATTGGTCTCAGGCCATGGAAAAGCTCAAAAAGGATTTGGAAAAGCAAGTTAGAGAAGTAGAGGAAAAATTGGGAAGAGAAATGAGAGCGATGCAAGAAAACTATGAAAAACAAGTCAATGACTTGCTAAAGGAGACCCCAAAAAATACTGAAGAAAATAACACCTTAAAAATAGACTAACTGAAATGGCAAAAGAGCTCCAAAAAGCCAATGAGGAGAAGAATGCCTTGAAAGGCAGAATTAGCCAAATGGAAAAGCAGGGCCAAAAGACCACTGAAGAAAATACTACCTTAAAAATCAGTTTGGAGCAAGTGGAAGCTGCTAGTGACTTTATGAGAAATCAAGATATTATAAAAGAGAAACAAAGGAATGAAAAAATGGAAGACAATGTGAAATATCTCATTGAAAAACCACTGACCTGGAAAATAGATGCAGGAGAAATAATTTAAAAATTATTGGACTACCTGAAAGCTGTGATCAAAAAAAGACCCTAGACACCATCTTTCAAGAAATTATCAGGGAAAATTACCCTGATATTCTAGAGCCACAGGGTAAAATAGAAATTAAAAGAATCCACTGATCACCTCCTAAAAAAGATCCCCAAAAGAAAACTCCTAGGAATATTGTCACCAAATTCCAGAGCTCCCAGATCAAGGAGAAAATACTGCAAGCAGCCAGAAAGAAACAATTTGAGTATTGTGGAAAAACAATCAGGATAACACAGGATCTGGCAGCTTCCACATTAAGGGACCGAAGGGCTTGGAATACAATATTCCAGAGGTCAATGGAGCTAGGATTAAAACCAAGAATCACCTACCTAGCAAAACTGAATATCATGCTCCAAGGCAAAATATAGAATATCAATAAAATAGAGGACTTTAAAGCATTCTGGATGAAAAGACCAGAGCTGAATAGAAAATTTGACTTTCAAACACAAGAATCAAGAGAAGCATGAAAAGGTAAACAAGAAAGAGAAATCACAAGGGACTTACTAAAGTTGAACTGTTTTGTTTCCATTCCTACATGGAAAGACGATGTGTGTTATTCACGAGACCTTTCTCAGTATTAGGGTAGTTGAAGGGAATATACATATATATATAGACAGAGGGCACAGGATGAGTTGAATATGAAGGGATGATATCTAAAAAAAATAAAGGGATGAGAAAGGGAGAAAGGGAGAGATAGAATGGGGTAAATCACCTCACATAAAAGTGGCAAGAAAAAGCAGTTCTGTGGGAAGGGAAGAGGGGGCAGGTGAGGGGGAATGAGTGAATCTTTCTCTCATCAGATTTGACTTAAGGAGGGAATAACATACACATTCAATTGCGTATCTTACCCCCACATGAAAGTAGGGGGAAGAGGATAAAAAAAGGGGGACAATAGAAGGGAGGGCAGATAGGGGGAAGATGTAATCAAAAGCAAACACTTTCGAAAAGGGACAGGGTCAAGGGAGAAAATTGAATAAAGGGGGACAGGATAGGAGGGAGGGAAATATAGTTAGTCTTTCACAACATGACTATTTATGGGAGTGTTTTGCATAATGATACATGTGTGGCCTATGTTGAATTGCTTTCCTTCTTAATGAGAGTGGGTGGGGAGGGAAGAGGGGAGAGAATTTGGAACTCAAAGTTTTAAAAGCAGATGCTCAAAAAAAGGTTGTTTTTGTATGCAACAGGGAAATAAGATATACAGGCAATGGGGCATAGAAATCTATCTTGCCCTACAAGAAAGTAAGGGGAAAAGGGATGGGGGGAGGGGGAGGAGGGTGGTAGAAGGGAGGGCTGACTGGGGAATGGGGCAATTAGAATATATGCCATCTTGGAGTGGGTGGAGAAGGTAGAAATAGGGAGAAAATTTGTACTCAAAATCTTGTGGAAAACAATGCTGAAAACTAAAAAATATCAAATAAAAATCATTTAAAAAGTTAATGTTGAAAATAATCTTTATGTGAGATTGGAAAAAATAAAATGCGATTAAGTGGAAAAAATAAGAAATGTCTTCCTTTGTTTCTCTTTAAGCTCCTTTTCTTTTCTACACAGGATATAGGCTCTCATCACTATCTTCTTTGTCATAATTAGGATAAGGATCAACACATAACAAAATATATTGAGCTAAGCAACAATTCAACTTAATGGATTTCTGGCAGCCATTTGGCTATATTTTAAACCTTTGGTTGAGGGGAAAGTTAAAGGAATTGTACGATGTGTTAGGTTTGAGAAAAATAACATATATAGGGATCTAAAGAGCACAATATTTAAGAGCCATTTGATTTCCAAGGACATGGATGTAAAATCATGGCTCCCACCCAAATTTTCCTCATGTATACATGCTCATAGAAAGGGGAGATAGAGAGTGGAATAACGAACAGCTACAAAGATGGGTCAGAGTAGTCTTGAAATCCTCTCAGCTTGCCACTTGATCAGGGGAAACCCAAGACTCAGTGCATCTGCACTGGAAATCATCTGGGAAATCTGGGGGTGGGGATGAGGAAGTAAAGGTTTGCTCAACTACACTGTAGTGAGTAGTGCTATAATAAGGTTCCTTTTTCTGTACAATAGAGAATAATTCTTCATTGACCATTGAGATAGTGTATTAGAGGATGCTTTGTAAACTTAAAATACTTTATAAATAAATGTGATCTATTATTATTGCTCTTCTCATTGTCATTATTAAAGTGTGAACTAATCAACTGAGCCAGCTTTTCAGCTGCAGTTTCTACAGTTCTAGGCTATAAATTGATTTTTGGATAGCTGCATTGAACTGTTATGAAGCACTGATATTCCTGTGTCTTGGTTACAATGGTCCACAATTTGGTCTAGAGAGAATCTAATCCCTCCATTTGTGCTGAAATGAAAGAAAATCATTATAGAATCTTATGCACTAAATGTAGTACTTGGGATAAAATCCTCCCCTCCTCACTTCATTTAGTGAGTTACTCTGAAAGTTCCTATGTTGAAAACTATCTGCTATGAACTATAGTATACATTTGAAAATATAGTATTTATTAAAATTGGAATTCTTGAAATTACTCATGCTAGCATTTATCTTGCAAAAGCTCCTATAAAATTTTGACCCATTCTTATTTATGAGTCAATTTTGCATTTTCCATCTGGCCTGAACAACTGGGGAATGGCTTAAGTGTCAAGCTATCCAAGATGGGTCACCTGAAAAAGTTCTACCCGTGTATATACAGCTGTTTGGAGACCACGCATTTGTGACTACTCTGTTTGCACACTTTTCACCATTTACATATAAAATTTAAAGACAATCTTCAAAGGCACACCTATTATAGCTTTCTTTGTCCTTTGCTGTTTAATATCTAAGCAAAATGTTTGAATTTTACAGTATACATTACTTGCCTTTGTAGATAACAATCACCAAGCTAACATACTGCTTAAAACCTACAAGGCAGAAAAGGTGAATTTATAAAAATCTTGTATTAGTCTCCCAAAAGACAACAGAAATTAGACAGGCTAGTATTAAATTGTTAGTCAGAATAACTTTCCACTTTACAGTTCTGTATTTTAATGACATGTAACATAAACTTAGATAAATCCCCTAAACTGTGTGTGACTTTTTTCACTCATTCACAAAATGAATAAATTTTTCATCTATCACACAGAACTGTCTGATAATTAAGGAAACTATGGAGTGACATTACGCTTTCTTGATATTCTATGAGACCATGGTAGAAAGAGCCCTTGCATCTAGACTCCAAGAACCTGGCTTCAAATCTCACCTCTAATGCTTCCTACCCATGTGCCTTTAAGAGAAGCCAATTAATTAATATTCTTGGGCCTCAATTTCCTCATCTGTAAAATTGGGAGGTTGAACTAGATGGCTTTTGAGGTCCCTTCTAGCTCTAAATGTATGATCTGGGTACAGTAAAAAAGAGAGAGTAGTGGGATAGAAAGCACTTGTCAAAGTTGGCAGAGTGCTTTACCAAGCATTGTCACATTTGAGCCTCACAAGAACTGTGGGAGGTAGATACTATAGGTATTCTTATTTTTATAGATTAGGAACCTGAGTCTCAGATTGGATAATCAAATGGCCCAGGGTCGTGCTCCTGGTACAATAGGTCACTGACAAGTCCAGGTCTTCCTTATTCTATGTCCCACATCCTCTCCATCATACAAAAACCAAGATCATAGGATCATAAATTTAGAGTTAAAAGTGATCTTAGAGGTTATTGAATCCAGCTCCTTTATTTTACAGATAAGGAAATTGGAACTATAGGGGTTAAGTGACCTGCCCAAGGTCATATAGCTATTAACTGTCAGAGGCAAGATTTGAACTCAGGGGTTTCTTCCTAATGCCAAATTAAGCAGCACTCTCTTTACTATACCGTTTATTTCCCTGATCAGTAATCAAGGAAGACAGATCTTAGAATTAAAAGGCTATAGATGTATTTGTTGTCTGAAGCATAATCCAGGTGAAAACTAGGATGAGAAGAGAGTCTGAGGCAGCTAGTAAAAGGAGCTGTTTAGAGTTGTGCTGCAATAATTCTTACTGAAGTAAGCATGCCAAGAGTAAAATTTGCTGAGTTATCTCATTTGGGTTCTGTGGCTCTGCTGAAGCCAAGAGAGCCAGATGGAAAGTACCTCTCCTTTTAAAAATTAATTTATTTTTGTATTTACATTCTTTTTTAAGTTTTGAGTTCCAAATTCTCCCCCTCCCCCAAGCCCCTCCCCCACCCCTTTAAAAGGCAAGCAATATGATACCTATTATACATGTGAAATCATGCAAAACATATTTCAATATTAGTCATGTTGCAAAAAAAACCCCAAGAAAATAAAGTGAAAATATGCTGTAATCTGCACTCAGAATTCATCAGTTCTCTCTCTGGAGGTGGATAGCATTTTTTATCATGAGTCATTTGGAATTGTCTTGTATCATTGTCGTAATCAGAATAGCTAAATCTTTCACGTTTGATCATCATTACAATATTGCTGTTCCTGTGTTCTTCTGATTCTGTTCACTTCACTTTGTATTGGTTCATATAAGTCATCTCAGGTTTATCTGAAACTATCCTGTTTATCATTTCTTAGAGCACAGTAATATTCCATCATGATCATATACGATAACTTGTTAAGCCCTCCTCCAATTGATGGGCGTCCCCTCAATTTCCAATCCTTTACCACCATAAAATAAGAGCCGCTATAAATGTTTTTGTACAAATAGGTCTTTTTCCTTTGATATCTTTGGGAGACAGAACTAGTAACAGCATTTCTGGGTCAAAGGGTATGCACACTTTTACAGCCCTTTGAGCATAGTTCCAAATTGTTCTCCAGAACAGTTGCACCAGTTCACAATTCCATCAACAATGCATTAGTATACCTATTTTTGCACATTCCTTCCAGGATTTATCATTTTCCTTTCCTACCGTGTTAGCTAATCTGATCGGTGTGAGATGGTATTTTAGAGCTATTTTAATGGAAAGCACTTTTTCTGTTACCAGCTGTGGCACCCCAAGTCATCAGCTTTTCCAGCTCCATAGTCAATTAGAAGACTTTCAGTGTTGAATCATACATGGCCAGAAGTGGGCCTCTAGAGATTCCAAGGTAGTAAAGTTGCTGTGTGTCATATGTCCCTTCCAGCACCTCCTGCTATGGCACTTGATGTAATAACCACATAATAGAGCCTTATTACATTATAACAAGAATAGATGACGTTTTTGGTGACAAAGCAAATTATCTGTATTTGAAAATGGAGAGAATAGGATAGAGCACAGAAGTGTCAGAAGGAACCTCAGAGATTATCTAGTTAAACCTTTTCATTTTACAGATGAGAAAACTGAGGCCCACCATCACATAGAGAGCCATTAACAGAGCTCGAACTTGAACCCTTGAGTTCTTGGAATAATCCTGGAATTTAAATGTCTCCTGACTCAAGATCTGGTCCCTCTGAGAACCAGAGGAGTAGTGCCCTTGAAATTTAGCTTTCTGCCTTATTTTTTTGTCAACTGAAGTTTAATGGCTAAGAATCCAAACATCAAATACAAGCATGACAACTGACATTTTGATTCTTTGCACTGGGTAAGGAAATGATGATACCCTTTCTTCCTGCCAATTTCTCTGTTTAGAAAAGATTTTTTTAATGCCTGCCTACCCTACCCTACCCTATCAACCAACATGTCTGCCTTCACTAGCTACGTAAATGAGTTAGTCACAAGAAACAGGTAGGACAAATATTTTTCATCATTATTTACTTAGGCAAGTTTCAGATAAGAGTAGTAGATAGTTAGCATTGCAATGAAAAACATTTCATTTTGGTAAACCAAACTGCTCTTTCCTACCCTGGCTTTGGTAAGATACACACTCATCCTTTTTCCTTCTTGATGGGTTCAGAGTGTGCATTGAACTATGTTGGTGGGCATAGAATAAAGGAAGATCAGTTTGTTGTTGTTGTTTTGAGTTGTTGAAGTCTTGCCTTTGTCTGCATACATCAAGGTTTAAGGTAGAAATAAAACCCATAGTGTAATGTATCAGTGTCCCAGAATCCAGATATTTTGGGAGTAGATAGCTCAGCAAAAAAACGCAAATTACTTTTAGACTCAATCTATTATTTATTATTTCAATTTATAAAAATGCACCTAGTGCATCTTTGGGATGAAGAGTTCAAAGGCAGTTACTACTGTTTAGTTGGTTTAGTTATGGGGTTACAGAAATCTGCAAGTTTTATATTGGTGCAATGTTCTATAAAAGCGTGAAGCCAGGAAAATAAAATATTTAAAGATTAAAAAGACCAGGCTAATTTAAATCTGTAAAAATCTTTTGTGTGCAGCAATGACTTTCAGCTGAATTGTGAAGAGCAGCAGAAATGAATTTCAGACAATATGTATGGTTTTTTCAATACTGGTTAATAGTTACTAATACCTCTAAGTCAGAATGAGAATCACGTTACAGAGTTAAAAGCATGAACCCCATAATTTGTATTTTGTAATAAATAAATCTGCTTATACAATGTCACCTATACTTTTTTTCAATTCCAAAACATTTTAGACTATTATTTAGACATGATTTTGCACTTTGAGAAGAGAAAAGCGGCCACCTAGGGACTTCATAATCTTGTACAATACTCTGGTTCCACCCAGATAGCAATTCATGAAAATATGCTAATTTTGACTCTGTGATTCTTTCTCTGTATCTTAACAAGTTAATGCTCAGGAAAAATAGGGTTTTTTTTAAATTCTAAATTGGTTTTTCTAAAGTACTGGATATAATTGGGATAAATATTACACTTAACATCCATTTTCTGGCTTTTCATGTAAATATACCTTATGCAATTAGGTGAAAACAATAGCTACAATAAACTGCCTTTTTAAGGCTGTTTTTAGAGAAATGCTATTCACATATACATATATAAATGTTCAAACTATATTTTTCTTTACTTTCTTAGGTAGCATCAGATAACTAATGACATTTGACTATTTTCAAATAAAGTAAAAACAAATCAAGTTGATTTGTGCCCCAAATGCAGTTAGTTATTCTTTTTATTACAGAAAAATAGATTAATACATTCATAAATTCATAAATCAGCAGTCAGTTTGGCAGGCATCCTCAAATTAAATTAGGAGGCGTTTAATTATTAAGACAACCAGTCAGATGAATGGGATGGCCAATTAGAGCCTGGGCAAATGGCCACTCTTCTTTCCTAATTTGTGATTCATTGTTGCTCAAAAGAAGCTAAATAAAGGTCACCAGTTTTCATCCCCTCTGTCCATCTAGGTCAGGGGTTCTTAGCCTTTTTTGAATATCATAGTTGCCTTTGGCAGTTTGGTAACATTTATAGATCTCTTCTCTGAATAATATTTTTAAATGCATAAAATAAAATACATAGGATTATGATGGAAAACAATTACGGTTGTATTATCAAAATATATTTTTAAAAATTTCATGGTTTGTAGATTAAGAACCTCACAGGTAAAGAAACTGGTTGCTAGTTAAAGAATAATAAGGTTTTAGATCTATTTTTTAAAGACAAATTTTTAAAAACTGTATGCATTCAGACCAGCTACATGTCACAAGTATATTTTTTGAGTTGACGCAGAAATAATTAAACCAATGCAACAATTTCAAGGAGTATATAAATAGATGCATATAGTTGATCATCATCAGTTCGGAATAACTTTATGCACAAAGGGGAATGGATGAAAATACAAGACAGAGATTTACTATTTAAAGAAAAGCATGAGGTCAGCCTTTTTTTAATTGAGTAAATGAATAAAGAATGAAAATAATCCAAAATTTTTAATTGAATGAGCTACAGTGGGAGACTATCTAATGAAAAATTGGCTCCAAGATGCTTTTTAGGATGTGAATTAGGGAAAGAAGAATCAATGGTCTCAGGGCCTGTCACCTCCTTTTTGGCAGGCAGAGATGTTTCTGTAGGGACTTTAACTCTTTCAGGTCACTCATTGACCACTAGGATTGGATAATCTCCAAAGACCCAGGCTGGACAAATGCCTGTGATACCATTCCAACTGGCACAATTTCCAGGGACAGTCACACATCATATCCCATGCTGTTGTCCCTCCTCTACACAGTTCCCAGAAAAGAGCAAAAAAAAATCAAGGGCTCCACAGACATTTGGGTAAGTGCCCAATTGTCCTCTCTATTAGAACATCTCTGAAGAAATGAAATGGACCATTTCAAATTTCTCTAAAAAGATTACAACTAGCAAACATACAGGGATCACAGACTGTGTCTAGACAACAGAGTCTAATAGGACTGAAAAATTTAGCCAGTTTGATTCATCATGGCTCATTAAATATGTCCTTTTTCATGCTTTTCTAGCCCTTTTCCCCTTAGCCCATCCCTATCAGACAATCATGCTGATGAATTTTACCACTTCTTTATAGACTTAACTGTAAATTTCCTAGGATGGCTTTTTAAAATATTTGTTACATTTTTAGCTAAAGGATTATTAAGCATTTGAACAATCACTATAAAACCATATTTTTTTTGCAACACCAGTTGCAGCTAGGTGGCACAATGGATAGAATGCTGGGCCTGTAATCAGAAAGACTCCTTTTCCTGAATTCAAATCTGGTCTCAGACACACACTAGCTATGTGACCCTGGGCAAGTCACTTAACACTGTTTACCTCAGTTTTCTCATCTGTAAAATGAGGTGGAAAAGGAAATGGCAACTCCACCCTCACCCCCAATATCTTTGCCAAGAAAACCTCAAATGGAGTCATGAAGAGTCAGACATGACTGAAAAACCACTGAACACATGGTATACATGAGATATGAGATGGAATCTTTTGCCCAAGTCCTGTTCTGATACCTCAATGTACCATGAAGGGGGCTCTAATTCTTAAAAACTATGTCAGTTCAGGAAAAGCTCTGATGGATTCCACCAAGCCGGGAAGGAAGCCTGTGGATGTGGGGCCGGGGATGGATTATATGTTTGCCATGCAAACATTTTAGGCTAGGACTAGCCTAGCTAAGTTTAAAAAAGCTTATTAGTAGAGGGTAGGATATCAAATTAATGAAATATTTTCCCTACAGCAACTAATTAAGCCGTGCAGTAAAAAGACTAAGTATAATGTGTATAAATGAAGTCACAGATTCTGGAATAATTGAAATATGAGGTATATGCAGCCTCTAAGTCCAATTTTGATACTTTATGGTGACCATGGTATCTTGAAGGCTTTACTGGCCAAACACAAGCCCAAGCAGGGCCTATCAAGCTGGAAAACTTTTGGCTATGGTCTGGTGTCAAACTGCACATCTGTTTTCTGAGGCCTTGAACATACATATTGATTCTATCTCAAACAACTTAGCCACTCAGTTCCTCAGCCCATTGCTTTCCAAATAAAGGTAGAGAAAAATCACACAATCATTGTTATAGTTTCACTACAAATTTTTGTTACTGGGTCAACTGGGTCCTCACTGCTGCTAGGCAATCCTGCTATACTTCTCTTATCAATTCACTATCACACTCTCCACAGTGGCTCTTCCAAACCTTTTCATCCTTCTATTTTCTCTCCTCTCACTTCTTAACCTCTCATAATCAGGCTTCTGACCTCATCAATCCACCAAAACTACTCTCATCAAAGTTTCCAATGATTTCTTTACTGTCAAATCCAATGGCCTTTTCTTAGTCTTCATTCTCTTAACCTCTCTGAAGTCTTTGACACTTTTGATCACCCTCTTCTCCTTGACAGTTTTCTTTTCTCCAGGTTTTCAGGATATCACTCTCTCTTGGTTCTCCTACCAATCAGACTGTTCCTTCTCAATAATCTTTGCTGGATCCTCATCCTTATCTTA
Source organism: Trichosurus vulpecula (assembly GCF_011100635.1). NCBI lineage: Eukaryota > Metazoa > Chordata > Mammalia > Diprotodontia > Phalangeridae > Trichosurus > Trichosurus vulpecula. The sequence continues at coordinate 105,798,358 of NC_050578.1, read as the reverse complement.
ACTTCTAAATATAGATATCCTGCAAGGTTTTGTCCTTGACCCGTTTCTCTTCACCCTTTATAGTACTTCACTTGGTGATCTCATCAACTCCCATGGATTTAATTATCAGCTCTATGTTAATGATCTACCTAACCTCTCTGGTGATCTTGCCTTTCCAATTGTCTTTTGGACATCTCAAATTGAATGATTCAGTAGATATCTTAAACTTACCATGTCCAAAACTGAACTCATTATTTTTCCCCAAAGTTCTCTCCCTCTTACCTTTCCTATTACTACAGAGGGCAACACCATCTTCCCCGTCCCTCAGGCTCACAACTTTGGTATTACCGTTGACTTCACTATCTCTCACTTCCCATAAAACCAATCTGTTGCTAAGGCTTACTGCTTTCATTTTTGCATCGTTTCTCAAATATATTTCCTCCTCTCCCCTGACACTGCCACCACTCTAGGGCAGGCCCTTGTGCCTAGAATATTGCCTGCTGGTGGGTCTGATGGCTCAAGTCTCTCCCCATTCAAATCTATCATCCATTCAGCCACCCAAGTGGTTTTTCTAAAGCACAGATCTGATCATATCATTTCCCTAATCAATAAATTATAGAGACTTCCTATCACCTACCCCTAGGATCAAATACAAAATGCTCTATTTGGCATTCAGAATCTATCATAACCTAGCCCCTTCCTACTTTTCCAATATTTTTACACCTTACTCCCCAAGACTTATTCTTCAATCCGGTGATACTGGCCTCCTTGCTGTTCCACAAATAAGACACTTCATCTTTTGGCTCAGGCATTTTCTCTACCTGTCCCCCATGCCTGGAATGCTCTTCCTCCTCATCTCTGCCTACTGGTTTGCCTGGCTTCCTTTACACCCCAGCTAAAATCCTATCTTATGCAGGAAGTCTTTCCTCCTTTAATTATTTTCTACTTATATTGTATATTGCATCTTTGTACATATTTGCCTTCTTGTTGTCTCCCCATTGGACCGTGAGCTCGTTAGGACAAGGGAATCTTCTTTTTCCTCATTTTGTATCCCCAACATTTTGCCAGTGCCTGGCTTATAGAAGATAGTTAATACTTGACTACTGATTATTAAGGACAAACCTAGCAGAAGCTAGCCACCACATTATGACTTTTCAACCATATAAACTTGTGAAAATATGCCATGAGGGAAAGTGGGTTTTTGGTCTGATCTGCTTCCTTGAAAGAGTACCCAAATCTATGAAATAATGGCTCCTTAAATTATTAAAGTATGAGATATGATCATGTTCTATCATTGCTATGGTTTAAATTGAACTAATAGGTATTTAGCTCACTCTCAAAATAGTATGTAGGTTGAGATTATGAGGTAATCAGAATAATTACTACCAGCCACAAAAAAATGATTCATATCAATCATCAGTTATAAATGTGCCAGGACATGCCAAATACTTGTTACTCAAATCAGTCAGTCAAAAAGAATTTTAAAGCACCTGTTATGTACTAGGGACTATGCCAAGAGCTGGGATACAAAGAAAGGTAAAAAACAGCAGCCTCTGATCTCAAGGTTAATTTAAATACACTTTTGAGGCCACTGTCAGCACAGTGGTTAAAGCATTGGGTCTAGGGTCCAAAAGGACCTAGGTTCAAATTTGACCTCAGACACTTACTTGCTGTGTGACTTTGGGCAAGTTATTTAGCCCTGTTTGTCTCGGTTTCCTTCACTGTAAAATGAGGATCTGCAGCTCTTCCTGGTTTCAACTCTATGGACCAAGATGTCTCTGATCCTACCACCCTGCCTCTGCTTTCCAGCCTCCCTTTTTGTGTCTTTCTTCATTAGGTTATAAGCAACTTGAGGGCAGGGACTTTCTTTCTTTTCTTATTTGTTTTGTTTGCACAGTGCCTGGTACATAATAAGCACTTGATGACTATTTATTGAATTAAATTGAAACGGAGGCTGAGTTGGATCCTTGCCCCCACAGAAACACCAGGGCTCTGGAGGAGAGGTTGATCCAAAGAATGGGCAGTATATTGAGAAACAAAGGTTTAGGAAACCTGTTTGTTTTGGTGCTACATCATCTCCCTGCCTACTAATGTATCATTTATGGTTTTTAAAAAAAATTAACAATGATTACTTTATTTGTATTATATAAGTTTCTGGAAAAGAACTTTCGTTTCTACTTATTACTGTTATATTGTTACTACTATCCTACTTATATTGTTACTACTAATCTTAGTGTCTATTATGTGGGAGCTGGGGATCTTGGGGTGTCATACTCATCTTGCCTGCCACTGTTTGAGGAGAGCATAAGTTATCTTGATGCTTCCAAGCCAAAGTGACATCCCACTAAATTGGCAAACTGATATAGTAAATAAAAATTCTCTTATAAGTAGGTAGGTGGCACAGTGCATTGAATGTTAGACTTTTATTCAGGAAGCCCTGAGTTCAAATCCAACCTCACTTACTAGCTGTGTGACCTTGGGAAGTCACTTAACATCATTCTGAGAGATTATGTATCACCTCATATTTAAAATGAGGAAAATAATAGCACATAATAACTCTCGGGACTCCTGTGAAGATAAAATGAGAGAATATTTGTAAGACTCTTTGCAAACCTTAAGTGCTATATAAATGCTAACTATTATCATTATTATTACAGTATTCCCTTTTCAGAAGTAGACCATTTTTACCATCTGAAAGCAAGTGAATTACATAGAACAAGGCAGTTTCCATCAGAGAATGATGTAAGACGTCAAGCTGACTTTTGGATTGGGGCCTCTTCAAAAATATTAGGACCTTAGAAGTTAAAGGAAAACTCTTTTCCATTAAAAAAAAGCCATTCCATTAATGCATTTCAATAAACATTTATTAAGCACTTATTGTGTGCCAAGCATTGGAAATTCAAAAATGAAAGAAACCCAGTCCTTACCTTCAGGGTAGATTATGATCCAGTAGTAAGACTGCCATCCCTTAACTACTGTGAGTATTTTTTAAGAACAAAAACAAATCATGTTGATAAACTATAACATCAAAATAATAAAGAGTCTGAGGGAAGAACTTTTAGTTTTTTCCTTCTTATTATTATGAACTTGGTACATATCATCACAACCAATTCCCTACACAAAGAATAAAAGGAGAAAAAAAGAACTCTATAGAAAACCATGAATCTTCACTGTCGATAACTGGATGAATTTTTTTGTAGATTTCAAATTTAAGACAGTAGTTTTATCATTGCCCTGTCTCTAATCAACTTCCTTCTACTTAATTTTGGGTATTTTAATGACTCATTGACACTATTTTCTTTCATTCCTTTTTTTATATCGCCACTATTCCTTACCTTCTCCCTTCCTCTAATTAAGCTCTCCCCCAGCGTTAGGCAATGGGGATATATAAATACTGCGATAAAACAACCCCTACCCTCAAGGAGCTAATATTCTACTTGGGATGGGGGGGGGGTAGGACGTACACAGTTAAGGAAAAAATTAATGAAATAAATATAATTTAATTTTAAGGGGAGAACACTATTAACTGAAAAATTTAGGAAAAGTCATAAAATATGGCCCTTGAAGAGTGCTTTATATATATTCTGTCACTTTATTCTCATAACAGTGCTGGGAAGCTAGTGCTACAGATATCATTCCTGTTTATGGATAGGAAAATGAGGCTCAGAGAGGCAAAATGAATTTCTTCTGGGTGACAATGAAAGGCTTTATGAAAAGTTGGGTTAACTGAAGTTAGGAGTTTACATTCTAGACTTTGAGTGATGGCCTTACCATTCTCTATACCGTGTTTCTCATCTGTCTTATCTACCAAACTTGGTCAGAATCTGATGATAGTGTACAGTTAGGAGTGGGGTCCAGCACTTTAATAATGTGAGGAATAAAACCCTGCTGGGGATGAGGTGCCTGTATGCATTGCTTTACCAATATCACCCCTACTTTAGTTATATCCAGTTCTGACCCAGCGTTCTAGAAAACTTCTCCTTGGGAAAAAAAAAAACATCTTATTTGCTCAAGGTATCTTCAGGAATCAACCAATTTATATAATTCAAACATTCAATGTAATTCATTTCAACTCTGCCAAGTGTGGGCTGTGTGGGGAGCCTCACCCTACGGTACTGGAGCACTGGCTTAGGCTTAGAGGGTACTTAGCAGAGCATAAACTCACATATTAGATAGCCAGACACCAAAAGTTTCAATTTAATTAAGTTGTCCACTATCTGTCCTGCTTAGATATTTTACCTCTTCCTCCCCATGGTTAAACAAGACAGGAAAGATTCACCTAGACACAAGTCTAGTGATTCCATATTGGGGTTTTTTATAAGATAGGGGAATAGCACCTTCCACCTACTGTATAATTATTTTTGTCAAATCAAATGAATATTTCAGTACTTCAAAATATCTATGATTTCAATGATGTGGATATTTCTCCTAACAAATGATACAAATCCCAATCTCAACATACCTTAGTAAAAGATTCCATTCAATTCAAAAGGCCAGGGACTGTGCTAGACTGGGAGAACAAAGACAAAAATAAAAATAGTCCCTACTCTCAAGGAGTTAATATTCTTCTGGGAGAAATAGCATGTATACAGTTTCATAAATATAAGATTTGTATAAAATAATTGAATGAAAGTATTGATAATTGGGAGATCTGGCAAGATCTTTGCATTGGACCTTGAAAGGAGCTCAGAATTCTATAAACGAAGGTGAGGAGAGAGAACATTTCAGGCAGGGGAGCAGCCTGTGCAAAGACATGGAGGTGGGAGATTAAAAATCTGTTAAGATAAGGGCAAGTAGGTGAATTTTGTGATTTGCTAAGGTCAACAAATTCATCATCTTGCGATCTACGTTTTGGTAATGAGCGTCCTTAAATTGAATGACTCTGATTGTTGGATAGTAGTCCACTGCCAAACATGTACTCTTAGGCTTTCATAAGAGCATGTGCCAGCTAATGCCAGGTGTACTGGGACTTCTGAGAGCAAACATTATCATTGATAGAAGTGTATTTTCCTATTCTTGAAATCTTTCTAACTTTTGCAGGTCCTACCAGAGCTTGGGCTACAACTGACATACCGTCTGAAAACCCAAAGTCACTTCAAAACCATAGTGAAGGAATGAATGAAGCCAGAATTAAATATCATTGCTGGTTTAAAACAAAATTTATCTCTTTTTGGTTTCTTTTATCAAAGGAAAAACGTACCCTTCTATTTTTTGTACTGAAAAAGGGGGAAGTCTTAATATTGAATTTAGCTCTCCTTCAAAAAAAGATAAGGAGCATTAATAAAATGATAGAAAGTTAAACTGTTGACTTTTCAAGAAAAACCTGAACATGGATCAGATTCAATCAGAAAATTTCTACTACTTTCCCAGTAAAGATATTCAGAAGTTACAAGGGAACTTAGCTCTTTTGTCTTATGTCACCCTATTGGAAACTGATGTCTATCACAGCACCCCACCCCCCCAAGTAGTGTTTTACCAATGACATTGCAGTGTTAGCTGATAGCAAAATGACCTGATTGCATGATTCTCTAAGGCACTGTCAATCAGAAGCAGTGTTTCTGAAAGCTATGTAAAGCGATTCTTGTAAGTATCTTCCTCTGTCAACATTCATGTGAAAGTCCAGGGTATGTTGGTTCTTCTCTTTTGACTTCAACTTCATGACAGTTGTCCTTCCTCTATTCTTCTTCCAGAAGGGCAAATGGCATAAGCAAAGATATAAAGTCTGATGTATTTAAAGAGCAGAGAGTCAAATATTTTAGATACAACCAGGGATTTCTGTAAGGGACTGGGAAATAAGCATTGAGAAAGTAAATTAGGGACAAGTTGTAGAAAGCCTCAAATGCCAGGCCAAGGATTTTGGAGACCTTTCGTTAAGCAATTAGAAGACTGTGAAAGTTTTTTCTTCTATTTTTTAATTTGGGGAAGAACATAATGGAAATGGTATGTAATGTATACTATGTAGTCATGTACAGCCTGAAATTTAAATGATGGTGGGGAAAAAAAAAACAACTGAAACAATCCCTGCCCTCAAGAAGCTCCCATTCTACTAAGGAAGATCATATGGACAACTGGTCATTGAGAACCCAGTCCTTGGAGCATTATGGATTCGCATCATTGATGTTGTACAGAACATACACAATGTTTCCTGCTTGGTTTCAATCCAACATGTGAAACTTTGAGGAACCCTCAAAAAAAACCCCAAATGAACCCTACATGAGTGACTGGGAAGCTGGTACAGTGGGGATGAAGAATCTTCTAATTAGCTGAGGAGTCAGAACCGAAGGGACATACAAAATGTTCAGGTGGAAAATTTCTCATTCTCTTCCTGGGCATTTGAATTGAATTTTGGAGGAAACTTGGGATTCTAACAGGCAGAGTTATAGGAGGAGCATTTTCCATAAATAGAAAATAATCTCTACAAAAGCACAGAGAAGAGGGATTGAATGCTATGTGCAAGGACTAGCCAGATAGCAAATATTACTGGACGACAGAATATGTAAATGGGAGTAATGTGTAATAAGGGTAGAGAGCTATGTTGGGGTCAAGTTGTGAAGGACTTTAAATGCCAAAGAAAGGAGTGTGTTACTTGATTCTAGAAGTAATACAGAGCCACTGGAGCTTATTGAGTTTACTGACTGACTTGGTGTAGCACCAAAGCGATATCCACAGTGACTGCGGCTGCTATGAACATGCTGATGTAGTTCTGAATTGCAAAATATAACAAATTCTCTTCATGGAAGACTAAACCAAAACATTTATTCCAACACCAGAAAGCCAAATCCCAACACCAGAAAGCCAAATCCATCTCAGCAATAAAGAAATTTATACACATTATCAATGCAAGGGGGCACTGAAATCCCCAAGCCTGCCCTCTGTCAGCCTCTCTCTCTTTAAGGGACACAAGCTCCCTTAAGCAAAATCACTCCCTCTCTCACTCATGCTAGTTGCTGCTGCCTGTTTCTCTCTCTCTCCAAGCCCACACTCCCACCATCTCTCTCCCAGCTCTGACTGCTCTCTCTAACTTCCTGCTCCATCCCTTCCCACTCCACCCATTCAGCAAGCTCCTCCCACCACAGGCTCATGTGACGCAGACTTAATGTCACTCAAGCAGGTCACACAGACCTATTAACCTTTTTATTTTATAGACCTATTATTTTGCATTTTCATTAACATAACACTTGGTAGGACCTCAACTTTAGGAATACTATTTTTGCAGTTGTTTGAAGGTTGGATTGGAGTGGAGTAAGGATTGAGGCAAGGAGACTAGTTGGGAATTTACTGCAATATTCTAGAAGGACGATGATAAGTGCCTGAACTAGAGCAGTGTTCATGTGTGTGGAGAAAAAGGGATGGACATGAGAGATGTTATGGAGGTAGAGATGACAAATTTTGACAATTTATTGTATATATGGGTGATGGGGAGTTAGGAAGTGAGGATAACACCAAAGTTGCAAGCTAGGCTGTCCAGGAGAGTACTGCCCTCAACAGAAATGGGAAAGTTCAGAACAGGGGTGAGTTTTTTGGGAAAGATAGTTTTAGTTGACCTTGGAAGTACCTTTTAGCTCTAAATCTATGAAGCTATGAAAGGGCCCATCATTCTCCTATAGTCTGTGAGTCAGTGGCTGGAATTGTGCATATATTCTCTGGAGAATCCAGGACTTTCTGGAATGAACAGGTATAAGAAATCAAATCAAAGTCTTTATGAATTTTCAATCCTTTTCTAAGTCTCCATGTGCGTTGACCTCTATGCAGCACTTATCACCCACCGACAACCTTCTCCTTCTGGGTATTCTCTCTCTCTTGTTCTTCCTTGTTTAGGATTAGTTGAGTTTTAGACGCCTACAGGGAATGAAGTTTGAATGTTTAATAAGGAGTTTGTGATATTGCCTACATCTTGGGAGAAAGACTAGAACTGGATGTATAGTATTGGATGTATAGTTGATGAGGTCACCAAGAAAGTAAAGAGACATAATGGAGGAGGACCTAGGACAGAACCTTAGCATACAACCACTGTTAGGAGGCGTCATGTGAATGATGATCTAGTAACAGAGACTTTGATAGGGTGGCCAGACATTTAGAAGGAAAAACAAGGAAGCTGAATTTGAACACAGGTCCTTTGACTCCAGAATTGGTGCTATTTATATTGTAGCACACTGCCTCTACCTTGGAAGTCATATTGGCCATACACCTCATTTTATACCTGGGAATACAGAGGCTCAGAGAAGTCAAGAAATTTGCTTAGGACCACATATATTTAAGGAAGGATAGACCTGGAATGCAAACCCAGATTCTCTGACTCCAAGTGCAGCCCCTTCTTGCACACCATATTGCTAGATCGCTAGACCCCTTGAAAGTATGAATCTCTAAGAGTTATCTCCATAGCCTTCTCCTGGTATGCTGTCCTTGAAGAAGAAATTTTTAGGTTGGTAGAAAACAATGTTTCTGGATAGCCAGCTTTGGATTTGATACAGAGTAGTTACTGTATCCAAAGTTAAAGGATCATAGATTTAGAACTGGGAAAGAATTTGGAAGTTGTTGAGCTCAAACCTATCATTTGATAGAAGAGAAAACTGAATTCCCCAGATGTGAAATGATTTGCCCAAGTAGCAAAGATCAGAGCCAGATTTTGAATACAGGACCTTTGACTCCAGATTGGCCACTTTTCCTACTGTATTATACACGGTTCCATGATCTCTACTTCACTGTCTGGCTGTGAGTCTTGGATTTCATTGCTGTCACATGAGAAAGCCTAGCCAGCTGGATTTGTGCTGAATATTCACAATAATCCATATGACTTGGCAAGCTAAGATTCCAAATGATGGAGGCTAATCCATCCAATGATACTTGCTCCAGAATTGTGACATCATATTGTTAAGCACGATGTCAACAAAATTTTGAGACTCTATTCATATCTCATGACTATAGTGTGCTAGAATGGCCCATTGACTTCTTAACTAGAGATGAGTCATTCAGTAAAGGGGTGTTCTTACATAGCCTGGTACAGGAAACAAAGCTTCTCTGGTATAGAAGTTAGAGCCACACATTACCCACCCTAATCATCAGAGTTGATAGCAATCATTCTGGTCACCATCAATTTCAGAATGCCAAAATGTGGTTTGCTTGTTTGAAAAAATACCATATAAGTAAATCAAAGGTATAGATGACTCATGTAACATTGAGAGAGAGGCTTTGGCTCCATATATGGATCATTACTAGGTCAAAAGAAGCATTCATGTGATCTATGAAGAGTTTCACACAGGGGAATTTCTAAATAAGCACTTATAACCTTCATTAAGTACTACAACTGAGCTGATTTCTCTTAAGGATAACTAGGTCATTTCTAAATAAGATAAGACAGTGGACATATTTTACTCTCTTGTCAGAGGTTTACTCCGTACCACTTTGGAGAAAAACTGAAGAAAAAAGAGCCCCCACCTTCCCCCTCCTCTCCTGGAAGGGCTTGAGCATGAGATTTTGCCATCTGTGCTTATTGATTCCTGACTGTAGCAGCAGACAGATGGATTAGATAAATGACAACAAGCATATCCAAGGGATAAAACACTCAGTAGAGAGGTGACTATCATTTTTTTAAAAAAATTCTGTTTTTGATGAGTCATCTTGTCATGGTTGGCTGCAAGGGGATGGATTTCTCAGCCAGAGTAAATCTTGAAGATTGTCAACTGAGGAGATCTTTCTTTGTTGGTGGTGGTGGTAGATATGTGCATATTGACAAAATTATAGGATCATTGAAGCAATACTTCAGTGAATGAAGAAGGGTGAATTGAATAACACCTGGTTGTGTGTGTATGTAAATAAAACATTTTGCTCTACACAAGTAAAATAAGGATTAATATTTATTAGAGCTTTGAAGAAAATAGAGTTAAACCTACTAATGAGAGAGATTAATAAATAAATTACCTTTACAAATGTTTCTTAGTCATTTGCTATGCATCCATAACTGTACTAGGACAGAGTCCTCACTCTTGAGGGGTTTATCATCTACTGAGTTAGAGAAAATAATAATAATATTAAAGTTTACAAAGTACTGTAATATGTTATCTCATCTGACCCTCACAACAACCCTGTGAAGCAGAAGCTATTATTAATCCCATTTTACAGATGAGAAAACTGAAGATGAGAAGTCAAATGACTTTCCCAGGGTAATAGATAAAGTGTATGAGGTAGAATTTGAATTTAGTTCTTCCTGATTCCAAGTCTAGCACTCTAAATGGATAAATGACTTGGATGCATAATGTCATATCATAAACAAATCAGAGGAAGAAGGAAGACAACACTTTGGATCTATGGAAAAGTGAAGAATTTGTGATAAAGGATGATCACAGAAGATAAAATGAACAATTCTGAGTACATAAAATTAAGAACATTCTGCACAAACAAGATCAATGCAACTAAAATTAAAACAGAAGCAAGTAACTGAAAAAATCTTTGCAGCAAGTTCTTCTGATAAACACTGCATTTCTAAGATATGTAACTAACTGATTTAAATTTACAAGAATAAGAGCTATTCTTCAATAAACAAATTGTCAAAGGATATGAATAGTCATTCTCAAGAGAGGAATTGAAGCTTTCTATGCCATAAGAAAAATGTGTTAAATCACTAATAATTAGAGAAATATTAATTAAGGCACCCATCAGATTAGTAAAATCGACAAAAAAAGGAAAATGACAAATATTGGAGGGGCTATAGGAAAACAGGCAAATCAGTGTACTATTGGTGGAGTTGTACATTGGTTCAGCCGCTTTGTAAAGCAATTTTTTCATGCTTGTTACACTTTAAAATTCTTCCCCCTTTCCCATATATCTTTGGTAATATTTTTCATGCTACCTGTTGCCTGTAAGTCATTATTGGTTAAATTCTGTAGCCACCCACTTAACTATGTGTATTTCTACTCTACCCTGAATTATTGGAAATTTTACATCTTCTGGAGAGGCAACATGGTTAAGTCAGTGGAAGGACCATTAGCCTCAGAATCAGAAGACTTGTTTGGAACTCTGGTTCTACTGCTTATTAGGTATGTCACTTCATTGGGCACATTGCTCAACCTTTTTGGTCCTCAGTTTCCACATCTGTAAAATGAAAGTGTGCAACTAAGTGATTTCTAGGGTATCTTCCATCTCCAACATTCTATGATTCCGTAATCATGGTGTCCTAACCACAACCCATACTTGCAACAACTAGAGAATAATTATCAGGCTTCCACAAAACAATGAAAAACAATTTAGAGGTGGGAGGGATCTTTTATATTCATAGCCCAACCTCTTCATTTCATAAATGATGAGAGGGAGGATAGGAGTGGTTGGTTTTACAGCTAAGAAGTAGCCAAGCCAAGATTAAAATCCATGTTCTGTGACTCAAAAGCTTACTTATTTCTCTTTCCATGAAAACCCATTGCCTGTCTCTATTAGTAATTTCAAGAAGTTGTTATTACCTGTGTAAGTGATGGAGTTCAGAGTAAGGGAGATATTCATATATGCTGGAGTTAACTAGGAAAGACTTCCTGAGGGGAATCTTGAATTATGTCATGTAGAGTTGAAGTCTATCCTCTTAGTTGCCCAGATTAAGACCTCAGTCTTCCCTGGCTTTTCCCAATTTCCCTATTATTTAATAGTTATCAAATTCTGTTGTTTGCTCTTGTGTAATGGGCTCCATATTTATCCCTTCCTTTCTAGTCTGACTCTTAACAATTAAGCAAACATTTATTAAATGTCTACTATTTGCCAGGTGGGGAAGCTACATGGTACAGTATATAGAGTGCCAAGCCTGGAGTCAGGAAGACTCATCTTCCTGAGTTCAAATCTGGCCTCAGACACTTACTATCTGTGTGACCCTGGGCAAGTCACTTAGCCCTGTTTTCCTCAGTTCTCTATCTATAAAATTAGCTAGAAATGGAAATGGCAAACTATTCCAGTATCTTTGCCAAGAAAACCACAAATGGAGTCCCAAAGAGTCAGACTCAACTGGAATGACTGAAGAACAAAAATGCTCCAGGTACTGTGCTAGATGCTAAGGATACAAAGACAAAATTGAAACAGTTCCTGCCTTCAAGGGGCTTACTGCAACACCCTTTCAACTGGCTTCCATTTCAGTTCCACTGATTCTAAGTCTAGTACCCTTTCTACTATACCAGATTACCTTTTAAAATTGTGTTGAATGTAGTTTTAAAGTCAAGTGCTTTTTCAATGTAATCTATTTCTTTAGACACCAGAAAACCATTACAGACTACATAGTGTAGTTATCATTCAGAATATTTGATTAATCAAAAAGCTGTATTCACTGACCATGCTAAACAACCAAAAATTTACTCTATCGGAATCACAGTTTTCTAAGACAACAGGAAGCCCTAGCCTTTAAAAGAAAATAACTCTGAGATAAAATTACTTCTTAAAAGAAAATCAGAAATAACTAAAAATTAGCTAATACCTTAAAATGAATTAATATTAAATATTATAATTAACTGAATCATTTCACAGTGGCCTTACATCATAGTTGGGTGACTGATAATTTGTTGCATGGATCACTTAATCTTATTGTACCTCTATTTCTGTACCTGGATAATGGGTAGAAACATGTCAGCTCATGGGGCTGTTACTGGATCAATATGAAATAATGTGAAAGCATTTTGAAAACCTCTTTAGAAATAAATGCCAGTTGTTATTTGAAGTGCCTCAGGGATATTTAATAAGTGTTTTTGATTGTGATTTCCTTTTTACTCTCAAGGACAAAAAAATTAAATTCAAAGGTTTTTAAAATTACTTTATTACAGCATTGTTTCTGATACATCATCCTTTAGCCACTTTATGTTCTTTTCTGTATATACAAATAAGACTACATTAAATGTAAAAAAAAAGATTTCTTTGGAATCTGAAATTTTATTCAAATGAGCAGTCAAGCATCCATATTGTTTGTTTAACAAATATCCTTGAATGATCAATTAAAGAGTTCTCACCTCATAGGACTGCCTAGGTTCTGTAATAATTTGAGTTAATTTACTAATTCCCATAATCAGATCATTATATTATTAAAACAGTTATAAGACATATTCTAAAAAAACAACTCCTTATGGAAGGAAAGGAAACAAAATTTCCAATAAAGCCTATTAGCTAATTAGACTTATTCTTCTAATATGAATTATGGAAGAGAACTTTATAGTCACACAATTGGCTGAAAGGTACATGGTATACAAGATCTTGCTGTGTATTGTTTGTCGACTATTGGGGAGAAAAGACATCTGATTTGATAGAGCAAGACTGAAGCCTTAAGGCATCTCCTCCAACAAGTTCTCATGTATATGTTAGTATAATCCAAGGTTCTTTTTAAAATATAATTATGAGATATAACTGTGTTCAAAGATCCTCTAATCAAATGAGGTAGAAAACTGATAGCTATATTGTTTCTGAAGGAGTTTGCCACTGTGCGTGAGCAAAGATGGAAGAAAAGAGATTTCTTATAAATGGTGAGGTCCTCCAGATATTCCTCTTTGTAATCGATATTATCATTGCATCATGAACTTAATGAAGTCTATATTTACTCAGGGATAGGACTAATAATCTATGCAGGAAAAACAAAATGGATGAAAAATAGCTATTCCTGATTACCCAATGTCCAGTCCATTGAGTACTTAATTCATCTGTCTCTTTCTCTGTGTCTTCTCTCTTTCTCTGTCTCTCTCTGTGTATTTAATATTTAGTATAGAATATGTTTATTATTATTTTATCACATAAAATATTTAATAATACTTTTAAAGATACTGTGATTCTAGGGACATTCAGCAAGGTGAATTGGGAGAGAAAAGCATCATGAGAATTTAATAAAAGGTCTAGGCAGACGGCCAGTCAGGCAGGCAGTTGGACTTTTTGTCCAGTAGGCTTGGTCACAATGAATTAGGCAAAAGTGTTGTTGCTAGAACCAGGGAAGGACAAAGTGATGCAGAGCCTAGACAACTGCCCATTGCTTCAGGGTCTAATTGATCCTAGGATCTGCAGCAGGATTAAGTGAAATTTAAGTGGTTTCAGTTAAGGAAAGCAGAGGAAGAGAATTAAGCAGACCATTCATTACAGACAGGCTACAACTACTCTTAAAAATGTCAGTACATATTTAAGAATCTCTTAATTAATCTTGCCTTAGGCACTTTATTGAGTTTTTAAAATTGGATGAAACTGCCACATTGAAATAAATGATTTATTGCTCTCCTCCTCTTCTTCCTCTATTCTTCTTTTCTCTTCTTCCTTCCCTCTTTCCCTCCCTGCCTCCCTCCCTTCTTTCTTTCTTTCCTTGTTCCCTCCGTTCCTTACTCTTTCCTTCCTTCTTCTTCCTCTTCTTTCTTTCTCTCTTTTCCTTCCTTCCTTTCCTTCTCCTCTTCTTTTCTCTTTGTCTCTATGTCCTCTCTCTTTTTTCTTGTAGCCATACATTTATAGATCTTGTTTAAGATAGTATATGTTTGTTGATACCAGAACCCTCTTGATTATTGAAATATAAAAATAGCAAACATTTATAGCATATAGCTTTCTTGAAAGCATCAAACAGGTGAAGTAGCTTGATCATTTGATGCCTCTATTTGTCATAAATTTATAAATAGAACTATAAAGAAGGTCATTCCTCCCACACTCCATACCAGTATGAGATTCCCTCTCTGGAGTCAGCAGGTTTCCACATAGAGAGTAAGGCTAAAATACCGAGAAAGTGTTTGGTAACAAAGAAACAGAAAAAAAGTTCAGATTACTGTTTTTGTCTGATTTAATAACAGAGCTAGATCAACTTCATGAATAATTATGTAAATGAAATTTTATACCTTTTCTTTAGATCATAGAATTTAGAGCGTAAAGGGACCCTAAAGAATCATTGAGTCCAAATCCCTCATTTTATATATCTGGAAGCTGATATCTAGAGAAATTAATTGACTTGCCCAAAGTCATATAGGTAAGGAGTAGCAGAGCCAGGATTGGAACCCGTATCTCCTGAACCCCAATCTGATATATACTAATCATATGTGGTCACATTCTAAATGAATTGTTTCCTGGAAGAGGTCCTATGGGATCTGCTTTAAGAGAGAAAGGATTAACTTATAATCACCTACATGCACTTGTAAATAAATAATGTGGTCACATCTTTGAAAAATAGGTTAAACATGTCTTCTGTAATCTTGTTACACTTCTTCATTTACTCTACAAAATTTCTTGGTAGATAAAAGTAAATTTCAGCCCAGCCTAAGATCAATGGACTCTTACTTAATGAGGTTTTTCTATCAGCTTCTTAGCATTTCAACATGGCAAGAACCATTAAATTTATGTGGAAATGTTTCAGTGATAATGTATACAGAGATGTTTCAAACCTGACTGAGTGAGATTATAAATTCTCTACATCTGTTGAACCATCAAGTCCCCAAAACTTAGCCCTGGTTATTCAAGCCTAGACCCCAATACATGGCCCATCTACAGCATCCCTGATAAACAGTCATTGAGCTTCATCTGAAAACCTGTGGGGATAGAGAACTCATTACCTCCTGTGGCAGCCCATTTCACTTTGGAACGGGTCTCATGATTAGGAAGATTTTCCTTATATTAAGTTAAAATATTTCTGCCTTACATATTTAACTTAACAAACTTTACTTCTTTTGGACCAATTCAAGCACTACTGAGAAGAAACAACAACAACATTACAGACACTTTATGATAATGCTCTGTGTTCTGTGGAAAGTGTTTCTTAGTTTGTACACTCTGTGACAAGCACACAATATTTCAAAATCTATACTGCCTTTGAAGGACAGCTAGGTGGAGCAGAGGATGGAGTGTTGGTCCTGACATCAGGAAGATCTGACTTCAAATTCAGCCTCAGACACTTACTAGCTGTATGACCCTGGGTAAGTCACTTAACCCTGATTGCTTTCAAACAAACAACCTTTGAGGTTATTGTAAATTACTGCTATTTCTTATCACCAGCGAAACCAGGAAGGGTAATAGGGGGCTGGTCTTAGAGTCAGGAAGACTTGGGTTCAAGGTTTGCCTCTGAAACCTATTAGATGTGGGCAAGCTATTCAACCATTCAGTGGTCCCAGCAACTCTCTAAGATGATCAGCGACGAATGAGTTGTTGATCTCTCCTGGTCCAGGGAATTCCTGTACAAGTCTACACAATGATGAAATCACAATTCTACATCAATAAATACATAAAAGTGAAGCTTGGATATGATTTAGATAATAACTCTTTTATTCAGCAAAGTTATCATGACATATTATTACTTATGACATGTAGTTCCAGGTAGCAGGTGGAATCACAGAACTAGTCTCTATTGGTCATGAGAAGCCATTCCTTCCTTTTTTCTTTTCTTTCTTACAGTCTGCATAATATTTTTCTAGACCTTAACTTGATTCTCCGGAGACAGCCCTAACTTCTTTGAATTAACTCAGAAATGTGGAAAGTATGTATGCGAGAAACATGCAAAGAGTAGCTATTTAACATTTCTATTGGCTAGTTGATATTTAAACGGTTATGGAACCCCTATCTGGGAGTCATAAGAATTGGACTTGAATTCTAACTCTGTTGCTTCCTCGATATGTGACCTTGAACAGGTCAAGGTCTAGTAATTATGTAGCAGCTCAGTTTTCCCATATGTGAATGAGGGAGTTGACTTTAGCCAACAAGCATTTATTAAAATACTTTGTGTCAGGCAGCATGTTAAGTACTGGCAATACACATTTAAGCAAAAAAAAAAAAAAGAAAGAAAGAAAGAAAGAAAGAAAGAAAGAAAGAAAGAAAGAAAGAAAGAAAGAAAGAAAGGCAATCCCTGCCCTCAAGGGGGAGGGAAGAGTTGGAGGTATTTGCTTGAGGGCACAGTGACAAGGTCTGGTTTGGAGAGCTAGAAGCAGAGCTGGGAGGACAGAGTTGATAGAAGGCCAGGATGTCATCCATTCAATTCAATACAATTCAACAAATATTTATTAACTGCCTATTATGTGCAAGCCACTTAACCCTGTTTGCCTCAGTTTCCTCATTCATAAAATGAGCTGGAGAAGGAGATGGCAAACCACTCCAGTAACTTTGCTAACAAAATCCCAAATGGGCTCAGGAAGAGTTGGACACTGAACAACAGAAACAGCTATCTGCAAAGCACTGGAGAAACAAATATAAAAATAAGATTTTATCTATTCATGCCCAGCACGTCCTCCCTCCGTTGTCCACATTTTTCATATATTCTCCATATGGGATCTACTTAACATATTGGAGGTCTTTGGTTCTTTGAACATTCTGTGCATGCTAGTATAGCAAGAACTTGGGTCAACCATCTGGTGCGCTTTGTTCTTGCTACATACCTGATCCATCTCTTTTTCTGATCACATATATGTTTGATGATGCCTTCGGCAACTCTCCACATATTAAGATCCTTTGTGGAGCATGTGCTGCATCTCAATATACCAGACAGTTAATGGGATCAAATAAGATTATTGTGCTGAAAATACATTGTCAACTCAGCTTCTTGTACAAATGTAAGTCACAGAGTCACAGTTCCTGGATGACAGGTTACCTTGGTGCTTAGCAATTTCTCTATGGTGCTTAGACTGTATAGCTGAACCTCTGGGTGTTAATTCCACTGAGAGAGTTCCATACCAGTCTCACCCAGGATAAATGTTTTCAATTTTTGAAGAAGGACAAAGAGAGGCAGGTATGAGTAAGGAAAGGGTTGGGCAGTTCAGGGGCAGAGAAGTCACAAGTAGCAACTTGCTGTTGAGGGAGGTGGTGTGGGAGGTACAAATTTTTGCGGGAAACTTTTGGCTTGATGATCTCTTGTATCCTGCTCTCCTTATCAATGGTCTTGTTTTAATGCAATTTTCCATGAAACCTGTGTTAATATATGTGAGAGGGATGGAGAGAGTGGAGGGGCTGGGAGAGAGACAGAGAGAGAGAAAGAGAGAGAGAGAGACAGAATTGTCAGTTACAATGGACAAATGAAACCCCAGTGAGCAGAGGGGTAGCAAGTGCTTTATTTATAAATATGAAGGATTTTTGTTTCCAAAATTATATTTACATAGGACATAAAACACTATTTTTTTCTTATATTCATATATGACTTATACACAGACACACACATATATACATACACACATATATACATGCATACACACACATATATGTATATGTACATCCATTCACAGGGGGCATGTCAAAATTTGGGAGCCATTGTTAAAACCTGAAACTCTGAAATTTGAAAAAAAAAATATCATTTAGCTCCCAAATTCCAGGATTTGGTACTGGATTCAAAACAAATTGGTTGAGATGCAAAATAAGGTATTGTAATGTTTATTAGTAATGTAGCAGGGGGTGAGTTAAGTGCCCTTGAACTCACAGTGTAGACACTGAGGTTAGAAACTTCCATCTCTCAGATTCATGATTCAGTGACTTGGGTTAGGGGACAGTAACACAAAGTAAAAGGTGACATGGGATTAAGATCCAGGCTCAGACTCACCTAAGCAAATACATGTTCTCTTTGCTGTGTGCTTGCAGTCACTACTGAGAAATCCTCTCCTCCCATCCAGAAGTTTAAGGGAGAGCTGACAGAGTCCCAAAATGGTGCCCTCAAAAGAAAGGAAGATGGACAGAATATTTCTCCTCAGTTTCTCTTAAAGCCGACTGATTGGACAGCTCTTCCTGGCTCAGTTATCAATCCTCTTTGAAGTTACTCCCTCGACATGGGGACTGATCACGTTGCTGTGTTGCTCATGTCCTTTAGTAAGAGGTTGAAGTATGTGTCCCATCCCTCATGGAGTCAGAGTGCTTGGCTGCCCCCATCACACTTATAATGATAATAATTACAGGGATGGAGATAAAGTCAGTTCTTTTTGCATAAACTCACAAAAAGTCTTTCTTCTGAAGATTTTTGCTTAGTTATAAAATTGTGGGACTGAATGAGATCATCTTTAATTTCCTTTTCAATTCTAAAATGTTTGGATTTTACAATTTGCAAGTCTCCCTATGACTTTAGCTCAATTCAATAAACATTTATATATAATTGATATCAAATTGCTTGTGTTCTCAAGGAGGGGAGGTAGAGAATTTGGAATTCAAAATTTAAATAAATGATTGTTAAAATTTTTACATGTAATTGGGAAATATTTAACGAAGTAAATAAAAACATTTAAAAGAAGAAGAAAATTAACCTGTATAAAGTCCCTACTATGTGCAAGGCTCAGAGAATGCTTTTTAATGTGTGTGTATGTGGTGGGGTGGAATTGTGGGTGTTGTCTAGACTCATGATATCATTGGTGGCAGGGTATAAAAGCTCCCACTACCCACTCTGGATGTGTCAAGGGTAAGTCTTGAACCAAAGTTTTTCTGACTCCAAGGTCAGTCTTGTTATACTGCAGTATTACAATCCTTGCAGCGTTACATTCCTTGAGGAGCTTACATTCTACTGGAAGAAACAACCTATACTCAGGTAAATATAGGTATCAAGAGGTCTTTGGAGCATGCCTAATTTGGCTAACATATAGACACCCCCAGAGAAGCTTGCCTGGTTATGCCCAGATCTACCAAAATGGAAGAACTTTTTTGTCCCCTACCATGTAGATGGGTGTTGCCTCCTTTGGCTTTGGAACTAGAATAGTCTGAGTCTTTAAAATTGGTAAGACTGAGATGGTCGTTTTGTTCTGCCATTTTTTCTGGCTACTCACTCCTTCTTGCTGAATCTAGAGAGTGAAGATCATAATTCACCTACAACTCAGGTGCCATGAACTTAACTGATGAGAGGGGAAGGACTTCCTTCCCCAGTTTCTGCTTTCCATCTCTTTTTTTCCTTTTTTTTTAACCCTGTCTGTAGTCCAAGAAATGAGCCCAGGGAAGGAGTGCTTGTACCAGGTACCTGTCCTTTATGGTTTGCCTCACTTTTAGGTGCCAGTGGTGCTCCCAATCAGACCAGGAGTTTAAGCAACCTGGAGCTGGTATTCCAGGTGGGATGTTGTAAACAGCCTGGCCAGGAAACCTAGAGAAGCCGGGGTGCTTTGGGACTCAACCCTAATGGGAGTTTGGACTTGGGACCGGCACTGCATGTTTTATAGAAACTGAGCTAAGCTATGAATCTAAACATGCTGGGAGTGGGGTGAAAATATACCCTAACAGATTATTCCTAGTGTGGTCCACAGTAGTCAGTGTTAAATATGATACCTTGAGGAGGAAGAGAGCACTACCTGAAAGGATTAGGGCAGAATCCCTTGTAGGAGCTGATACCTGAGTTGAGCATTAAAAGAAGCCAGGGATTCTGAAAAGTGGAGGTGAGGAGGTTAAAGAATCAGAATGAATAACCTTAAGGAGCATTACTAAATCTAAAATTCCTCATAAAATAATTATAGTGATTTCCATCTTTGTAATGGACGTGTTTTCTCTAAACGAAACTGCTATAGTAAGTACCACAGATACAAAACCATCTATTTATCAGGAATTGGCTCTCCCTGGTTAACAGTTCTCACACTCTGGTACCAGTTATTTGAATAAACAAAAGTTATTCTTCAATGTTAACCTTGGGAAATGGAAATGAGAAGTAAAGCAATTTGAGGATAACATTCACATCTGTAATTTATACAGGGTGTTGTGGTCCCTCTCCAATACACACAAGTTTTCTTTCATTATACAAATATAATATGACTATCCTATACCATTTTATTGTCCAAGGGTATAAACTAATGAGATTCTGGCACTTAATCTATCCTCGATAGGGTGTCCCACACTGTCAGCATCTCTAGCTTGCTTGTGCTAAATTTGGTCAGATCTAGACTCCAACTGTCACTGCATTTTCTCCCCATTCATTACTACCCCCAACCTGTCTTTGATGCACCTGTTCCCTATTACATATGGATCTGGAAGTGAAAGATAATTGTGGGATTGTAAATCATATTCAATTTCCACTGTTCCTGATCTTGGAAAGCTTGCAGTAAAGTCCAGGGCTTTGCTGTTGAAATTTCCAATCTCCATAAGACTGAAAACTTGTAACTATACTTAACCAAAAATGTCCCTGAAAAATAAAATGATGAAATGAAACGCTGATATTAAAGGCACTAATGAAGCCAGGAATGGTTGTTATTTGCTCTTAGGTCATAGATTTTCTTTTAAATCATTGATAGAGATTGACAGAGATCCTTCACTGACAATGGAATACTTCAAAGTTAATTCAATATATTAACATGATTATGTGAAGATGTCTTTATTCTGTTGGCCATAACAATACCACTTAAACCTAAATAAAAAGTAGCATGGAAAAATATGACCCAATGCTTCTTGAGGCTTTGTAGCTAATACAACAGTGATTCCTAGGTGGTTTAAATGAATTTTTGACTCGATGAGATAGATCTTGGTTTCATTCCTGTTGATGTTACTACCTAGTCTTCTTAACTCTTTTGTGAATATTTGACTCCACGATATTATGACTTTATCTTTGACTGTCCAAATCATGTTGGTGATTAGGGCCAATTAATATGCCTTGAGGGAGAAAGCAGTTTTCTGAGAAAGGGGCAATGGTCCCAGTTGTGATCAAGAAACAGCAACGGAAGGTGGAGTTCAAAGCCAAAACGGAATTCACAAAGATAATCAATCCAAGGGACTTAGTCCAAACGCATTTAGGAGTGTCCAGAACTACAGTCCAAAGAGAGATGAGGGATAAGATAAGAGAGGCACCAAGGAAGAAGAGCTGGTACATGATGGCTTGTCTCATTTCATGTAACTTGACTATATATGGCTAATTGTACCTGTTTATTCATTTATAAAATAAAGGGTTTGATTAGATGGTTCCTAAGGTCTGTTTCAGCACAAACTCTCTCTTCTGAGTCTTCTGATGTGGACAGGCATAAATAACATGTAGTTAAAAGTTCACATTGAGAAAATTCACCTGATGAGAAAGCTGAGGCAGATGCATTTGGAAAAATTTGTGACTCTGTTTGCATATTTCTTGTTCCCTCTGAATATACTAGAGTTTATTGTTAACTCAAATGAGCTAACATGTAATGAGCTAACATGTAAAGTGCTATATAAATTTTAGCTATTATTATTATTATTGTCACAGCATGAATCTTAGAATTTTAAAATATCACATTCCCAAAATCATAACTAAAGATAATAAGAAAATGGGATCCCATATATTAAAATAAATTGGCTTTACACAAAAATGTTCACATCTAATTCACAAAGAAAGGCATTGGTATAAACAACTAAAGAAGCATTGACAACGAATAAATCAAATAAGAAAAAGTTTTCAGTGTATACAAATCAAGAGGGGTTGTAATTATATTTTATGGAGTGATAAATGAAAGAGAGTCACTGGAATTTATTTTGAATTATATTAGGCTCACATTGTGATGAATTTCTGCAGCTGTTAGATGACTGACTCTATTCACTTAGACCCCCTTTTATTTCTATTAATTGTCTACATCAGTATGTTAAGGATTTGTGATTGAGATAAAAATGGATATGATATTATCAGTAGAAATCACATTAAAGAAGATGCATTTCCATCTTCTTTGCCACTGTGTTCTAAGGACCAGGGAACCTTTCCACCTAACTTTTAGCTGACCACTCATATATAGGTTGTTCCAGAAGTCTCAGTACAATTTTAAGCTATTAAAGTCATTTAAACTACTAAAGCTTAAATCTGTACTAAGACTTTTGGACATTCTCTATGTGGTGTCTCCATCATTAGAATGTTAGCTTCTTAAGAGCAGGGCTTGTGTTGTTTCTGTATTTGTATACCTGGTGTTAAGCACAGTGCTTTGAACATAGTAAGTCCATAGCAAATGTTTTCTTCATTCATTCATACATTTCCTGGACACAGGAAATCTCTCCGCCAGTGCTAACCTATAATTTAATAGAGACATCTTAGAGAATTGCTTCAGTCACAGGAGAGCTAACGCAACCATAGGATCGTCCAGCTAGTAATTGCCAGAGACAAAATTTGAACTCAGAACTTCCTGACTTAGACCATTGTCACCCTTTTCCTTGTGTTATGGTATCTCTCTAAGGCAGTAGACTAAGATAAATATTCTCCTCTTGCAGCTATATTCAAGATATTGCATCTTTCATCACGCTCCTATCCCTATCCCTGGTACACTGACAATGTGATATAACACATTGGGACATAACACATTGGGACTAGAAAAGAGAGTCTGAGTATTTGAAACCTGATGATTCAGGCAAACTGCCTGGCTGTATGAGTGGGTGCTTATTTTCATGGTTGCTATATTGTATGTTCTATTTCCTAGTATTCACACCTTCTTCTGCCAACGAAAATACTAATGTATGTTTCCCACAGTACCAGTGAGCTTGAAATGTGTGTGTGGCCTTGAGATGAATGGTTGCTTTTAGTTCTGTTAATAAAATAAATTGCTTCCCTTGTATAGCACTTTATGTGACATGGCATTTCACCTCCATTGCCTCATATGATCATTAGAACCAAGCTCTGAGGGAAGTTTTGTAATTCGATGGCCCAGATTTGGCAGATGAGGAAACTGAGGCACTATTAAGTGGAGCGATTTGACTGATTTTACTTAATAGTGATGTAGTAAGTGGCAGAGACAGGGCTAAACCACACATCAGGTGCCTTTTCCACTAAGCTCTACTGTCTCTCCTTGGCAACATAGATCCAAGTGGGATGTTCTCTCCTCCCCTCCCCTCCCCACCAACTCCATTCATTCAGTTTACAGGAGGGAATTGTCTCCAGGTTTCATTAATTTATGCTTGATTCTCCCATGGTCAAGAAATGACACCAACGAGGATGAGCTGCTATAACTCCGTGATTTAGGTAGATAGAGCTATGATGAAGAAGGGATCTGGAGCCTTTGCTCCAGGGTGCCAGATCTTCTAGGACACCAACAGCACCATCCCAGGATGCAATTTTTTCCTTCAGTGGCTGCACCCCAGGGGAGGGATCCTCCACTTTGTCCCATGCGCAGAAATCCCTAGTTGAAATTCTGTAGTGAGGGATAGCTGAGTTTCATTTGGCCCCTTGATACAACAAAAACAACAGCAAACATTTATATGGTGCTTACTATGTGCCAGGTACTGTGCCAAGTGCTTTACAATTATTATCTAATTTGATCCTCACAATAACCCTAGGAGGTAGGTGCTATTATTATCTCCACTTTACAGATGAGGAAACTGAGGCAAACAGAAGTTAAGTGGCTTGCCCAGGGTCACACAAACAGTAATTATCTGAGAGTGGATTTCAACTCAGGTCTTTTTGACTCTACACTTTCTGAGATGAGCCCAGCAGCTGTTTGGGTACAGTATTTGTGTTCTAGTTGGGTTCATTGACAAATGTTCAATGACAATGTCCTATCTGTAATAATAATAATAATAATAAAGATGATGATGATAGACATTTTTACAAAGCACTTTGTGTACATTAACTCATTTGAGCCTTATTGAGGAGTTTACTCCAGGTATTAATTTCTCCATTTGATGGAGGAGGAAACTAAAACTCAGAGATATTGGCTTATGTTACAATAGCGAGTAAATGTCAGAGTTAGGATTTGAACCTTGTGTCTTCTTGACTCTGGCAAGTATTCTATCCACTATGCCATGCTCTCTATCCATCTGCACACTACCATATTAAACAGATTTCTATATTTTATTGTATCTTTTGCATCTAGTTTTTTTGTCCATAGAATTTAGTACATATTTATAACCTGAAGAGTCATTACAAAGACAAAACCACCTATTCGTTGCCCCAGTGTAGGAGATTTGGACGATGCAGACAACACCATTTTAGATCATGCTTCGTCCTCCCTCCCACCCTAGTCCAACTCTTGATGGTGGTTGTGGCAGATTCCCTCTGGGACAGGTTTTTTTCCTTCTGGGCTTCATTCCCCAGTGAGTATCTCTTCCTTCTCTTTCTTGCCTACTGTTATGGATATCAAAATTACTAGTTTTAGCTACAATAAACCCACTCTATATCCCATAGTGGTTACATATGATTTAAGTACCACATGTGTGTCATGTGCTGGCTTACTGTACTCATCATTCTGAGTAACGTAGTGAACCTTTTTGAAGACAACAGGCAGTTAAAATGTTACAGCTCCATCTAAACATGCAAGAGCTGCCTTCTTCAAAGTATCAACACAGAAGAGTCAGGATAACTTTATGACATTTTCACATAACACATTAACACCCAGGTACCTTATGAAGTGCTATTCAGACTTCACTGAGACTTGCTTTCCAGCTTATATGTTTAACAGTTTCTTTTGCTCCTGGTACATCCTCTAACGTCTACACATTCCGAAGTCATCTCCCTCCCCCCCTTTCCCATAAGCTGAGATGGAAAATGGCTTAGTGGTCTATCTATGATGTATTATTAATGCTGTGATTCCCTCGAATCACATGCTCAGGGCCTGTGCAACTGATTTTAGGCTTACATCCATTTATTAGATATCTTCGTACTATTCATTTCATAGTGTTAAAAGATCCCACATCAAAGTTTAAAAAATGAACACCATGAATGCATTATGTATACTCTAAATGCTGTGGAAATTTTCAGAAAGTTTAACTTCCACCCTAACATTCTTGTCTCAGATTTCAGTGACCATGCTGACTGCCACGAGAAATCTAAAAACTACAGTTCATTTATTCTTGCGAGCATATTTAAAATCTCTATGTTTAAAAAATATAATGAAGAATTAAAGGCAATTCTTTCAACAGAATAAAGCTGAAATGGTAGATAAAATGTATACATGGGCATAAATGGCTTTGGGGCCATAGCTGTGGCCTTCATAGGTTGAATTCTCATTAAACTTTTGAAAATTCAAGAATGTTTTTCTCTTACCTGAATTTATAATTTCTGAGATAAATATAGAAGAAGCTTGAAGGCACATGAAAGATCTGTGTTAGTTCAATAATCTTCACTTTATAGGTGAGAAAACAGTCACAGAGAAAATAAGTGACTCATCCTAAGTCATTCAAATAGTGACATAGAATCATCTAGCAGGGGTGAGGAACCTGTGGCCTCAAGGCCACATGCGGCCCTCTGGATCCTCAAGTACAGCTCTTTGACTGAATCTAAAATTCACAGAACTCTTGAGGACTTGAGCCACATGTGGCCTCGAGGCTGCAGGTTCCAGACCTCTGATTGAGTCATTGGCCAACAAGCCTTTATTAGAAGCTTACCCTTGGCCACATGTTGTGCTACGCATTAGGAATAGAAAGAAAGGCAAATATGTGGTCCCTGCCCTCCAGAAGCTCACATTCTAAAGGAGGAGAAAAAGCAAGGCATTAACAATATACATACAAGACAGATACAAGATAAACGGGAGGTATCCTCATAGGGAAGGCCCTACCAGTAAGGAGGGGGATGGGTACAGGAAAGACTCTTTTGCAGAAGGTGAGATAGGAGTTGAGTTTTGGAAGCCAAGAAGCAAAGCCGATAAAGCACAGCATTTTAGACATGGGAGATGGCCAGTGAAAATGCATGTTGTATACAAGGAACAGGAGGAAGGTCAGGGTTACTGGAAAATAGAGTGAGATAGAAACAAAATTAAAAAGGTCTAGGCAATAGATTGGATTAGATATGTAGGGTGAGCACTAGTGAAAAGCTGTGAATGATATAAAGGTAGTGGAGTTGTGTGACTGGGAGAATAGTGATGTCCTTGACAGCAATAGGTAAGTTGCAAAGAGGAGATAGTTTTCAGGGAAAGATACTGTCTCATTTGGGACATGTTGAGTTTAAGATCAAACAATTAAGTACTTGTTAAGTGAGATATTTAGGAGATGGCCAGCTCGAGATGTCCAATAGGTAATTGGTGATTGAGATTGGAGGTCAGGAAAGAGGTAAGGGATGGATAAATAGATCTGGGATTCCAAGTTTTTGAAGCCCATGACAATTATCCTTCTATTAGATCACAATGTATCCCACACCAAAGAGAAATAAATCCTAAGAAACAGGGGGGAAAACAACTAAAATACAGTCAACTTCCTAATTGTCAATAAGTACAAGGTATCCCAAAGTTTTAATAGCTTAAAACTGTACTAAGCATTTTGGAATACCCTGTGTATTTCTCTCTCTCTCTCTCTCTCTCTCTCTCTCTCTCTCTGTCTCTCTCTTTCCAGACATGTCTACGTATCTTTATATGATGTCAATATTAATAATTCCTAACATTATGCATTATAATGAGCACAACTTTCTAATACCTAATACATCAAAATTGTAATATTATAATGATATTAATAACATCTTGCACTTATATAGCACTTTATAGTTTCCAAAGAGTTTTCATATACAATTTTGTAGAATATCAAACTATGCCATTTGCCACTGATCGATGGGAAAGAAGAAACCTCATCTTAGTAGAGGAACACTAAAAGTTCACATGATGGAGAAAAACACAGATTATAGGTGTAAATAACTCTTCTGTATAGTTCTGGATAGCTGCCACTTTCATTTTAGTTGATGGCCACTTTCCAGACTGTTTTTCCTTTCTTTGTTTCTTTGTTTTGTTTTTAGTACTGGGGGAGATGATGTAGTATGAAGGTATCTTATGCACTTATACCAACAATAATGGTTTGTTGAATCCTTAAAAGTGACAGTGGGTACAAGTGGGCTGAGAATTCTGCAGCTTCATAAAATATCTAGCTTCCCTCCTCTCTCTTGCTTCCATCTCAGTTCCTGCTAGAATTCAAGGACAGACTTTGTGAAACAGGCACTTGTGTCATAGTTCTGGATCATAGAGATCTAGAACCAAAAGGGATTTTACTAGTTATCTTGTTTAACTTAGATCTGAGAAAAAAATTGAGGCTCGCAGAGTTTATGTGACTTGCCAGAGCTTGCACAGCCAACAGCAAGGGATACAAATATGATGGGATGCCAGTTCCTTGACTCCCAGAACAGCTTTCTATCTACTGAAGCCTTCCCAGACTGAAAAGTCACATGGTATAAGACAAAGAGCCAGCCTGGGATTGTGGCTGGCCTTGACACTCCAGGTAGGGATATCCACTAGGCAGTGAGAAAAGTGGGACTGGAATTCAATAGGAGATAATTCCTGGTATGCGGATTTTATTAGCAATCTACATAAGGATGATAATTTTGTTTTGTTTTATTTTATTTTATTTTTTGCTTTTTGGTAGGGCAATTGGGGTTGTGACTTGCCCAAAGTCACACAGCTAGTACAAGTGTCAAGTGTCTGAGGCCGGATTTGAACTCAGGTCCTCCTGACTCCAGGGCCGGTGCTCTACTCACTGCACCACCTAGCTGCCCCTGGGATGATAATTATATATGTGTATATATATATATATATACACACACACACACACACACACACACACACACACACACACATACACATACATAATATACATATATAATGTATGTATATATCATAACCCATGCAAACAGATGAAATCTCTAGTATTATAGATAGATCATAGATACAAGACACAGAAGAAAGTTTACTTTAGCTGTATGGTGCTTGGAAGGAAAATGAATTTAGCCACATGCGATGCAATGCAATGTAATATGGTACAATACAATATAATACACATTTATTTAGCATATGCTATATGCCAGGTACTGTGTCCAGCATTGGGGTTACAAATAAGAAGAAGATGGCCCTTGCCCTCCAGGAGCTTACAATCTAAAGAGGGCGGACAACACACAAAATTAAGCTGAAAAGGGTGAGGCAGAGGATACACCTTGTGGTGGCACAATGATGGTGGAATCGAAACCAAGAAGTGCAGCTGGAGGGAAACTGAGTGAGCTTCCGAAACCTCTTTAAATTGAGGTTTGGGGAAGATTTTATTTGCTCCACCCCACCCCCAGTCTTCTAATCAGGGGGACAGAGATAACTAAGGGTGCTGATGAAGCAAGAGTACCAAAGCCGAGGCAATTTTTGTGATGATGAGTTTTCTGGTGACGAGCTTTTTCTGGAGGGGCATGATAATGGTTGGGTCAAAACCAAGCAGTGCAGCTGGAGGCAAATGAGGAAGGCTTCAATATAAGTTGTAAACAAGAGGCTGATACAAAAGGAAATGGGAGCACTCTCGACCAGAATGGAGAACAGGGGAAATTTTGCAAACTTGCATTGAGTGTGTGACGTTTTTGCATTTCTGCCTAAGCCTTGTGATTGTTATCTGTGTTCCAGTGAAGGCTGATTTCCCTCCTGGAGGAAAAGGTGAAGAAACTCAAGGATATATTTTGCCACACTTTAGGTTCTTGGGGATAATGTAGTGTCCTTAAGGAAATAGAAGCAAGGCTTCAATGAGATTTTAGTGGGCAAGGAGGCTCAGGAGGGGAAGATTTGACTTCCTTTGGAAAGCTGGAGAGTAGAAAGCTGTCACACAGAAAAGGAAGGAAATGAAAAGGATAGCTAACTTGGCATGAAAAAAACAACTTAGGTTTGAGACTCTTCCTGAAAAAGAAGGAGCCAGGTGCTCTGAGGAGGAAGCATTTACTTGTCCTCTAAGGAATGATATAGTAGAGCCACAGAAGCTTTGAGGTGAGACATAATTCAGTAAGGGCCAGAGGATTGGACCATAGCTTTAGGGAAGAATCGAAGAGAAGTGGTGTTTGGTGATTCCCTGCTCAAAGGTTCTGAGGCAATCTATCAATCTGACAATCACAATGGAGAGGTCTATTGTCTTTTCCTAGGCATCTACTCGAGACATAACAGACAACCTTCTAAGAATTATCAAGGCAGGTTACTATTACCTCCTTCATGATTCTCATGACCACATATGATACTGACAGAATTAACCTCAGACGTAGTGATGAAGACTATGAGGTCTTGGAGAAAGAATTTCAGATGATGGGGCAAAGGTGATGTTTTTCCCACTGTTGCCCATTGAAGCCATATGATGTAGAAGGGAAAAATTTACTTGGGGCGTGAACATGGTTTCTGAGTGCAGAGCAAGTGCACAGGATACTTGATACTCATGTAAAAAAAAGTCTGGAAAGTGATCCTCAAAAAACACCCTAAGAAGGTGGTTTCTGAGAATGATATTTGGGTTTCTGGGCTACGGTTTAAAACATAAAAATGACAGATTCCTGACCAGGGATGGAGTATAAATAACAAAGGTTAATTATATGTATATATGTGTATATATGTATGTATGTATATACACATTTATACACACATATATTTGCCATGTGCTTTGCAAATCTAAATTTAAAAAAAGTTTAAACTCAAGTGGAATGGGAAGGGAGAGGACTATCTATGTATATTACCAAGCTAGATAACCCTGGGGAATAGGTACAATGAACAAAGAATTGCAGTTGAGATACTCATTGTCTCAGTCCATCAGTCTCTCCTAATGATCTGCACTTGGTCCTGAGCTTCTTAACATTTTTTGTAACTCAGACAAATGCATGAAAAGAATGCTTGTCAAATTTGAAGATGACCCAAAACATGGGAAAAATAACTACAATATTGGATGATAGATCTAGGATCCAAAAAGATCTTGAGAGGCTAAAACATTGAGCTGAATCTAATAAAATTAAATTTAGTTGGGACAATTCTAAAGTCTAACAGATTCAAAAATTAATTTCACAAATACAAGAAGAGGGAACTGTGGTTAGAAAGCAATTGGTCTAAAAAACTAATGACTTAAAAGAGTCATTGACAGTGTGATGTGATAGCCAAAAAAGCAAATGTCATCTTAGGCTTTTTTTGATTGTTTTTAAAAATTTATTATTAGTTTTCAACATTCATTTCCATAAGGTTTTGAGTTACAAATTTTCTCCCCATCTCTACCCTGCCCCTCACCCCAAGATGGCATGTATTCTAATTGCCCCTTTCCCCAATCTGCCCTCCCTTCTACCACCCCACTCCCCCCCATCTCCCTTTCCCCCTACTTTCTTGTAGGGCTAAATAGATTTCTATACCCCATTGCCTGTACATCATATTACTCAGTTGCATGTAAAAACAATTTTTAACATTTGTTTTTAGAACTATGAGTTCCAAATTCTCTCCCTTCTTCCCTCCGCACCCCCTTCCTTGAGAAGGCAAGCAATTCAATATAGGTTATACATGTATCATTATGCAAAACACATCCATAATAGTCATGTTGTGAAAGACTAACTATATTTCCTTCCATCCTATCCTGTCCCCCTTTATTCAATTTTATCCTTTGATCCTGTCCTTTTCAAAAGTGTTTTCTTTTGACTACCTCATCCCCCAATCTGTCCTCTCTTCTATCATCACCCTCCCCTCTTATCCCCTTCCCCCCTACTTTCCTGTAGGATAAGATACCCAGTTGAATGTGTATGCTATTCTCTCCTTAAGCCAAATCCAGTTAGATCAGGGTTCACTCATTCCCTTTCACCTCCTTCCTCTTCCCTTCCATTGTAACAGCTTTTTCTTGCCACTTTTATGTGAGATAATTTGCCCCATTCTGTCTCTCCCTTTCTCCTTCTCCCAATATATTGTGTTGGTAAGCAAAATGGCTCTTAGCACTCAGTTCAACCAAGTGCCCTTGAAGAGTTTGGCTTTTGTTTCCTTTGAGTAATTCAGTGTATTTCATTGAGTCTTACTAGGTGCTAAGCCCCAGGCCCACACCCCTATTAGGTGTTAAGCCTATGTGGATGTGAAGCTCCCAGGGTACTAAGGGGAGGTGCTAACTCAAGAGCCAATCATAGGAGCCTAAGTTCTGGTCATTCAGATGATTATTGATGACATCTGAAATGCTATAAGAAGAGAAGACAGAGCCATTTGCATGGGGCTCTCACTCGCGGTGGTGCTGATGTTGAGACTCTGGGCAGCTGTAGCTAAGAGCCCTCCAGCTGGTAACCTGGATGCTGAGACTTTGTTAAACTCTGGTAACTATGTATTGGGATTTGAATCAGAGAAAGTCTGTCTGTCGATGTTTGTACTTTGTATTTTGCTCTGAAGTTCAGGGTGCTGGTTTTTTCCCCTGAACTAAGTGAATGATATTTGTATGCTGAATTAAAGTAACCTTGTCAACCCCTTAATGTTGCTTTCCTTACTAAAGCAGATCAAAAGAACCTATGCTTTTGCAACGTGCTGTTAGTGTTCTTCTTGTTGGGCTTGTGTTGGTCTTTCACCCCCACAACAGCTGCTACCCGGATTGTTGAAGCATATATTCCTCTCTCACCCCTTAATTTTATTTTTTTTTAGATATCATCCCTTCATATTCTACTCACCTTGTGCCCTCTGTCTATACATATGTATATTCTTTTCAACTACCCTAATACTGAGAAAGGTCTCATGAGTTATAAATATAATCTTTTCAGGTAGGAATGTAAACAAAACAGTTAAACTTTAGTAAGTCCCTTACAATTTCTCTTTCCTGTTTACCTTTACATGCTTCTCTTGATTCTTGTATTTGAAAGTCAGATTTTCTATTCACCTCTGGTCTTTTCATCCAGAATGTTTGAAAGTCCTCTATTTCATTGAAAATCCCTATTTTGCCCTGAAGTATTATACTCAGTTTTGCTGGGTAGGTGATTCTTGGTTTTAATTCTATCTCCTTTGACCTCCAGATTATCTTATTCCAACCTCTTTGATCCCTTAGTGTTGAAGCTGCTAAATCTTGTGTTATCCTGATTGTGTTTCCATAATACTCAGATTGTTTCTTTCTGGCTTCTTGCAATATTTTCTCCTTGACCTGGGAACTCTGAAATTTGGCTACAATATTCTTGGGTTTTCATTTTGGTATCTTTTTCGAGAGGTGATCAGTGGATTCTTTTAATTTCTATTTCACCCTCTGTTTCTAGAATATCAGGGCAGTTTTCCCTGATAATTTCTTGAAAAATTATGTGTAGGCTCTTTTTTTGATCATGGCTTTCAGGTAGTCCAATAATTTTCAAATAATCTCTCCTGGATCTATTCTCCAGGTCAGTGGTTTTTCCAATGAAATATTTCATATTGTCTTTCTTTTTTTATTCTTTTGGTTCTGTTTTATCATTTCTTGATTTCTTATAAAGTCACTAGCTTCCATTTTTTGCTCCATTCTAATTTTTAAGGAATTATTTTCTTCAGTGATCTTTTGGACTTCTTTTTCTAGTTTTCTAATTCTACCTTTTAAGGCATTCTTCTCCTCATTGGCTTTTTGGAGCTCTTTTGACATTTGGGTTAGTCTTTTTTTTAAGGTGTTATTTCCTTCAGTACTTTTTTGGGTCTCCTTTAGCAAGCTGTTGACTCATTTTTCATGATTTTCTTGCATCACTCTCATTCCTCTTTCCAATTTTTCCTCTACTTCTCTTACTTGCTTTTCCAACTCCTTTTTGAGCTCTTCCATGGCCTGAGACCAATTCATATTTTTCTTGGAGGCTTTTGATGAGGCTCTTTGACTTTGTTGACTTCTTCTGGCTGTATGTTTTGATCTTTGTCACCAAAGTAGAATTCTATAGTCTGAGTCCTTCTATGCTGCCTGCTCATTTTCCCAGCCAATTGCTTGACTTTGAGCAGCCAGGGCATGACTGCTTTTAGAGATTGCTCTGTCCCAAGCTTCAGGGGTTTTGTACTGTTGTTTTCAGAGCTACTTGTATTCTGAGGTGGTATGATACTCCTCTCCTGGCCTGTGCTCTGGTCTATAAGTACAAGGACTCTTTTCTGCCATGTAACTACCAGGAGGACTCCCTCTCCACAGCCACCACAAGCTCTGCCACCCCAGTCCTCCTCCTCCCCCAAGGCCCACCAACCAGTACCTCAACCCAGATCCGAGCAGGGCAAAGCATGAGAACTTGCCTCAGCACCAGCAAAACGAACCTGTACTCCCACTCTGATCAGCTGCTTGATTCCCCCTACTGTCTGTGGGCCTAGAGGTCTAGAAGCAGCTGCCGCTGCTACCACTGCCACTGCTGCCACCACTGCTACCTCAGCCACCTCTGCCACCCAGGGGCTGGGGCAGGACCATGCCCCTCTCTCACCCATGTCCAACAGTTTTCCCACTGACCTGCTACATTGTCTTTGGTATTTTTGGGTTGAGAAGTCTGGAAACTGAGACAGTTACCAGTGATTCAGTGCCCTGAGGCCTGCTCTGCCACCTGGTCTGTCCCGGCACGGCCCATGCTGAGCTGTACTCTGCTCCCGGCATGGTGTGATAGACCCTTCCTAGTGACCATCCAGGACATCTTGGCCCAGAGACTTGTTTCACTCTATCATTTTGTGGGTTCTATAGCTCTAGAATTTGTTTAAAGTCATTTTTTACAGATGTTTAGAGGGATTTGGGGGAGAGCTCAAGCAAGTCCCTGTGTTCATGCCACCATCTTGGCCCAGCTTTCCCATCTTAGCCTTTAAGGGGGCGGGGAGAGCCATCCAGAAATAAGGAATCTGGAAATAATAGGCTCTCTGTACTTTGCCCCAGTCAGGTCATGTTTTTTTTTCTTGGTGCCAAAAGACAGGAAGTACATTATAACCTTGAGAATATCCAGGATGATTCAGAGTCTTGTCTACTTTACGTGAAGATCATTTGTAGGAATTGCGGATGTTTTACCTGGAGAAGCAAAGATTTGGTGGGATGAGATAGCTATGTTCACATATTTGAAGGGCTGTTGTGTGGAAGAGTGGTATACTTATTCTCTTTCATCTCAGAGGAGAGAACTAGGAACAACATGAAAGTGGCAAAGGGACAAGTTTAAGTTCTGTATCAGGGAAAAATAGAAACTCCCTAAAAATTAGAGCTTGCTAAAAGTAGTGGTAATATAAGTGAATCTGCTATGACAGAGCTTTGCAAAATTGCATAATAAAATCACAGGCCTTATGGGGAAAATGGTATTAGAACCATCGCACTCAAACCTTCAGTGACAATTTTTTTAAATGACAGGATCTAATAAAGTGGCAGTGCAGTTTTAAACAAGTGTTATAGCAGAACTGACTGTATATACATACTTCCTCACTGAAGGACTTCAAACACAGACAGATTGACCACTTGACAAATATATTAGTTTGGGTTTTTTTGGAGGGGGTGGAGTATGGCCGGTTGGATTGGTTGAGGGCAAATGAAGTCTCTTCCAACTATAAAATTCTGTTATTCTGGGAAATGAGAGGCTTTGCAATCCCTCAAGTGTTATATAAAATTAAATTGTCTTAACTCTGCAATTAGTCACCTGTGTGACCTTGGGCAACCACCTTCATCTGTCAAAGGAGTGTGTTAGATGAGATGATTTTATCTAAAGTTCCCTTCCAGCTCTAGAATTCTATGAATCCATGAGTCATCTGGTGCATAAGTTGAGTCATAGGTATGTCTCATGTGTCAAAGTAATTCTGCACCTAGCAAACAGGTGCTAAATGAAATTATCCCGTATTGCAAAAATGCTGGTTTTGACTAGTTTACATGCTCAGTGTTGTAAATGACTAAAACACCTATTCTTTGCTGTGTACTCAACTACAAGACATGACATGCAAAAAGTACCCAGTGAGGAGGTAAATTGAAATCCACAAAAGGTTTTGAAATATGAAATATGTGAAGGCTAACTTTCAGATTCCAAAGAACTATATAAACACAAACCACTTCCAAAGTGAGAACCTGCAAGACAAGTTTCCCTCCAGAGGAACCTCCTTAAGGTCCTTGGGGAGGTAGACAATGGGATAAGAAGGCCCCAATTTTTATCTTTAGTTCTAATATTCATTAGGACAGAAAAAAAAGAAATTGGTTGTTTTATTCCAGTGATTTGGAAGGTATGGCCAAAAGGGATTTAGGTCGCTAATTAATGTTAGGTAGCATGTTGTAGGGGAAAGAGCTTTGGATCAGAATTGGAGGATCTTGGAACTGAGTCCTAGGATCTTCTACTCACTACTTATGTCACCTTGGGCAAGTTATTCATCTTCTCTGGGCCTAAGTTCCCTCATCTATAAACTGAGGGAATTAGTCAACTAGCATTTATTAATCACCTACTCACAGCCTAATAGGGGAGAGAACATGCAAATAACTGTGTATAACCAAGCTATGCACAGGATAAATTGGGGATATTCTAAGAGGGAAGGACTAAGTCAGATTAAGGATTCTTCGGAAAGATTTCTTGCAGAAGGTGGGGCTTTAGCTGAGATTTGAAGGAAGCCCGGGAAGCTACGAGGTAGACTGGAGGAGGCTGAGCATTCCAGGCATGGTGGACAACCAATGAAAATGCCTGGAGTTAGGAGATGGTGTCTTTTTTTAGGAGAGCAAGGGGGGCAATATCAGATCAGAGGTTCTTAACCTTTGTTCTGTGTCACGGACCTTCTTGGGCAGTCTGGTGGACCCCTTCTCAGAATAATGTTTTTAAATGCATAGTTGATTGCTGTCCTTCATGCTTGAAGAAGGCCAAAATGACATCACTATGTTGGGGTCAAGGTACAGTGTATCCGACTGTGGTTGATAAGACCAATGTGAGCTTGGAATGCTCTACCAGAGGTTGGGCACAAATAGTCCATGTGACCATTTGGAGTGGAAATGTCTCTAAATTAAGTGTATAAAATAAAATGTGTAAAATTAAAAGGAAACCAATTACATTAAAATATAGTTACCAAAATATTAAAAAGAACAAGTTCTTTGGACCTTAGATTAAGAATCCCTGGTTTTGTTGTTGTTCAGTTGAATATGACTATTTATGACCCTGTGGACCATACTGTCCATCAGGTTTTCTTGTCAAAGATACTGGAATGTTTTTTCATTTTCTTCTTCAGTGGATTAAGAGGTTAAGAGACTTGCCCAGGATCACAGAACTAGCAAGTGAGGTTAGATTTAAACTTAGGTCTTCCTGATTTTGGGCCTAATGTGCTATTCACTGAGCCACCTAGCTGCCTTGTAGGCAAACAGGAGTTAATGCTGGAGTGGTTTGCTATTTCCTCCCCCAGATCATTTTATAGAACCTGCCAGAATTTGCTCACCATTGATATTATTTTCAAGAACCACAATGAAGAATCAGAGGAGGACTTTCACGGAGGCATTAAAATAAATCTTATCAAAATGAAAATTGTTTCCTTCTTTAAGGCTTTGCTTGGAGAGGTATTCCATATTTTGTTTGCTCACTCAATCATTTGTACTTATTGAAAGCACAAAGTTGACAATTAAAAAAATTAAAAGTAACTAAAATATAAATTTACGAAAGAGACCAAAATGTCGCATGAACTGCCCTCTCACAAGTTAATCATTTTAGCTTTGGCAACAGACACTTAGCCAGGTCACAGAAGATCACCCAGCCAAAGAGGATGCTCATTCTTGTTAAAATATGCCAGTCAATGTTTATAGTACCTTGTTTATAGTACCAACGTTTATAGCATATGAGTGTGCATGTGTATGTGTGTGCAGGTGCCTGCATGTATGTGCATGTTTGCATGAATGACTATGCATGCATGTTCATGTGCATCTATATGTGCGTAAATTTGTTTTTTTAATGTTCTCTTTAGAATTATCTTCAGTTTTAATAGAACAGGATTATTTCTTGAGAAAGCCATGACTGCATTAAACAAACCTTTTCCTACCTTAAATTTAGAGCTGGAAGGGATTTTAGAAAACATCAAATCTGATGCTTCCATTTCATAGCTGAGGAAACTAAGGCACCCTTAAATAGATTAAATAACTTGCCCAGGGTTATAAAGGTGGTGTATGAGGTGGGATTTGAACCTAGGTCTTCCTAATTCTGTGTTTAGTGCCCTAGTAATTATTCTCTGGTACCCTGGGATCAACTATAGAAATTTGAAAGAGCAATTCAAATGCCAATGTATCTCTAGAACTAACTGTTTCTTTGAGGCACTCAGGACTAGAAATGGACCCCTACTGGTCCAGTACTCCCGAGGCTGATGACAATTGTTGTCCTTAAGGTACCTGGAATGGTAGAAAGTGGCATGGCCAGAAGAAGTTCCTGATTTTGAATAGTCCTAACAGAGTTGATCGATTGTGACACTCAAGTGGGAAAACAGAACAGCACTTCACAATCAATCAATGAATCAACGAGTGTTTGTTAAGGTGCCTACTGTGTACCAGGCACTGTGCTAGACTCTGAGGATACAAAGACGAAATCCTTATTTTCAAAGTGCCACCAAATTGAGTAGATTAGGGGAAAATTAAGAAGATCCTTTAGGTACACTTTGTGCTGAACTGCTCTGTACCTGCTTCTCCAGAAATGAGTTCACGTCCAATCATGCTAGTCTCAGATATGGAGTAACATAAATAGAAGCTTTCTTTACCTCTAAAGAGTTGGTTTTGCAGCATAGCATATGCATAGTTTGACAGTATTATGGGGCTGGGAAGTGGTGTGTGTGTGTATGTGTGTGTGTGCACGCGTACATGTGTGTGTATGTGCATGCACACATCTGTGTGTGTGCATGCATACATGTGCGTGCGTGCATGTGTGCGTGTGTGTGTCTATTTTCCTAAAGGAAAAGGGACTGGAAAAATGTCATTGGCTGATCAATCAACCAACAAGCATTTGTTAATCATCTACTAAACGTCAGGCACTGTGTGGATGCAAACACAAAGAATGAAACAATTCCTGTTCTCATGGAGCTTATGTCCTAATAGAAGCTTAGATTCTAACAGAGTGAGGAGTAGGAGGAATTTTCTTTTAATAGAAATAGAAATAGAAATAGCGCTTTAAATAGAAAGCCCTGATGCTGTTATAACCCAGAGCAGGCCTGTGTTCTTAGTTCTCCTCTGGGTTCTCATCCTTCTCTGTCCAAGGAACATCAAATATCCTCCATCCCATACTGTTCATGGTGGGAGAAACAGAATTGTAGTGAGACTCTTCTATTATTGACCCAGAAGATGGGACATAGCCCCTCAGAGGTGGAGGCACCCAAGCCAATTCAATCCTCGTGGGTCAGAATTAAAAAATTTCTTTAGCCATGCTTTTGTTGCTGGTGGTTTCTTCATTAAAATGACTTCTCTCTATCAATCTACTGATCTAAATTATAGATACCCCTTTATTCATTCAAAAAACTTTTGGGGTATTTCATTAAATTTTACTTTTTTTTAAATCAAGGTAAATTTGCCTTCTTGCCCTCCCACCTCACTTCAACCCTAACCCCACTGAGAAAGAAAGAAAAACAAAACCTGTTTTACAAACATGTAAAGTGAAGCAAAACACTTGGCCCCATATTGGCCAGGTCCCCTAAAATGTCTCAGTATACACTGAGTCCATCACCTATTAGGAGAAGGGAGAGGGTTTTGTCATGAGCCCTCTTGGATCATGATCAATCATTGTGTTGAAGAGGATTCTTCAATCTTTGTCTCTCCAATATTCCAATAAACATTTTCAGGCAAACGCTAACCCCCATTAATGTCTCATGCTAGATGCTACAGGGAAACGCAAGGATAAATAAGGCCTACCCTACTCATTCAAGGAGCACACACCTTGACTGGAGTTCATCTCCAGGATAAAATCTTCCTGTGTCGCTCTAGTCAATGTTACTTTTTTATTTATTTGGTCATGTATTTTGTTTTGCACCATGGATACTTTCCAACAGTCCCACATAAAGCATTTTCCCCCAAACCAGGTAAGGAAAATCTCCAAACAGAGTTATTCCAACATTGCTTTATAACTTTTTAAATTCCTCTTCTGGACTTCCCTACTTTTTACAAAAAAATTCATTATCCCTTTTTATTAAGGGGAATTTGCTCTGTGAAGTTTGGATTCAATCAAAAGGTTGCACTTGAGGACCTAGAGGGCCACATGTGTCCTTGAGGTGGCAGGTTCCCCACCCCAGTCTAGACCATTACCATTCTCCCAGTCACCTAGGTATGCACCCCAAGTCATCCTCAATTCCTCACTCACACTTAACTCACATACTCGTTCAATTCCATATTCATTCAAATCAAATTAGACATTTTGAAAGTGCTTAGCACACTGGCACATAGTAGGCAATTAATAAGTGTTTGTCCTCATCCCTTCCTCCCTTGCCAAGTTTTGTTGGTAACTTCACAATATTTCTTGCATCTGTCCCCTTCTTCTCACTCATGCAGTAGCCATGTTAGTTCAGGCTATCATTACCTTTTGCCTAGACTATTGTACTAATTTGTCTCCCTGCCTTAATCTTCTCCCCTAATTCATCCGTCCCATGTCTGCTAAAGTGATATTCCTAAAGGACAGAAAAGGCAAAGGCAATGTCACCCACTCCTCAATAACCTCAGGTGGCTCCCTATTACCTCCAGGTTTAAACACAGACTCCTCTGTTTGGTATTTAAAGCCCTTCAAAATGTGTCTCCAGAGTACCTGTCCAGGCTCATTATAAATTATGCCCTTATGACTTATCTGGTCTAGTTTTCTTACTATTTCTCACACACAACATTCCATCTCTCAACTCTATGCATTTATTTGGACTGTTCCCCATGTCTGGACTGCTCCCTCTCCTCAACTCTGCCTCTTAGAATCCCTAGCTTCTTTTAAAGCTCAGCTCAGATGCCACTGTCTAAAAGAGGCTATCCCTGATCCCTTCTGCTGCTAGTGCCTTCCACTAAAATTAACCTATATTTACTAACCTATATGAATATTGACAACCTAAAAGTTTGGTTAAAAGAGGCAAACAGGCTAGGTGATATGTAAATTCATATTGTCTATTCAAACATGTACGTACGTGAATTCTGACTGACTGATAATAGAATGACCAGGCTTAAATACATGTTAGAACAATCCCAATTCAGGATGCTAACTGAGCCAAAGGAACTTGAGAAGAAGGGAAAGGAAAGGCCATGAGAGAGAGAGAGAGCTTCCCAACAAGGAGAGAGCTCCACAATCTGAAGGGGGTACATATGTTAATGGTTAATTGTTCTAACTTAGGAGATGTTTTATGTATGCCCAGGGGTGTGGGCATCAGCAAGGAAAAGCTCAGTGGTGGTGGGTGGAGCATACACCTCTATGTGATTGCAGGAGGTGTTCAATGGCATTCAGCATCCTCACAGTTACCAGCAAAGTTCCAGTGGGTTTGGTAGTTCATGCTGCCCCACTCCCTAGGCGGTCTACACACTTAGGGACAAATATAGCAAGAACAAGTGCTTACATCGGAAGTCACAGTGGCAGATGCATACATACATACATATATATATATGTGTGTGTGTGTGTGTATTGTGTGTATATATATGTATATATATATGTGTGTCTGTGTGTGTATGTCTCCCTCTCTCTCTCTCTTTCTCTCTCTCTCTCTCTCTCTCTCTCTCTCTCTGTATCTCTCTGTATATATATATATATATATATATATATATTTTTTTTTTTTCCTCACTTAATTGTAGCCTTCTTGGGGGAGGAGGGGAGGAAGGGGAAAAGAAGAAAGGAAAAAGTGCACAACAGAGAACAAAAGAAAACTTACAGGGAAGCAAAGAAAAGATGGACAGCTCTGAACACATGTAGTATTTATTATACAGCCTTTCTTGAAATGGAAATTTACTGCTGTATATTTTGAATCCTCTCTTACGTTCTGCTGTGGACATAGCAATGCTTTATTTTTCTTTTCTTATTTTGTACTTAAGTTTATAATATTTCTTTTTCTTTTCTCATCGTGTATAAGTTTAAAACAAATTAGTAAATAAAAAAGAAGTCAAAATGACCGTCTCTCCAGAGTCACAAGTACAGGAAGTCTGTTGGTGGGGGTGGGGAAGAGAGTCCACATTTTGATATTGTATTGCTCTCTATTGTTTCTTGTGTTTAGGTTTGTCTTTTTGACAGGCCATTAGAGTAAAGGGATAATGTCTTGTGTTGCTTCTGTAATATCCCACCATACCTAGTTAATGCGCTGCTAGGCACTTAGTAGGTGCTGAGTAAATATCTGTTTGTTGATTGAGCCTTTCAGGATGACAAGTCTTCCACTGTCAGTTTGCACCTTCTCTGCATCTTAGAGAATTACTGAACATTGAGAGTTAAATGACTTATTGTGGGTCATGCAGAAACTAAGTGTGTGAGGCTGGATTTGAACTCTGGTCTTCCTGAGTCCACGGCTGTTGCTATCTAGTTAGAGATACAAATATAAAAACAAACTAGTTCCTGCCCTAAAGAAGCTTACAATTTTAATTCAGCTAAGTCTTTATTTCATCTTCTTGCTTTCCAAAGTTCCAACATCTTAAGTGACCAGGAGAAGGGAATAGGAAAGATGTCCTACATAGAGTCTCTTTGATTGAGTAGAAAGAGCCATGAATTTGGTGTCAAAATTCTTGGGTTTGAGTTGTATCTCTGGCACTTTCTAGCATTGTGACATTGGGCATGTAATAACTTCTTTGACTTTGCTCATCTGCTGAGTTCGGAATGATGCTACCTGCCTGCTCTAGCTATCTGGCAGTGTTGTTGTCAGGATCCAAGAAGATCATAATGTATGTTGCTGTATCAGTCCAGGGGGACCTCATTATCATGGACCATATAAGTCTATGTGAACGATGTGTCAGACTGTCATTGTTTGTAAGCTTTTGAATTATTGTGTGCCTTACCTTGTAACTTCCATGGTTACATAATGCAGGTGTAATAATCCCCAATTCCCCTGCTGCAATTACTTAAGTCTTGACACTGCCCTAGCTCTAATGGTTGATTCCTATTGGTTTATTCTTCCCTGCTGTGATTAATTGCCTCCTGGTTCTTACTCAATAGAATGCTTAAACCAGTAGTTACTTTCCAGGTTGCTCCAACCTAGGGCCATGTATCCTACAGGTATTTTCCATTTGGAAACTTCAGATACCATCTGTGCTGCTAGGTATCCAAAGTCTGGGGAGTGCTGGGAACTTAGGGATTACTTCATGGGCAGGGAATGACACAGGACGTGCATTGCCTTGGGCAAGTCACTTCACTTCTCAGTTTTTATTCATTTGTAGAATGATCATCTCTAAAGCATCTTCTAATTTCATATCCTGTATGAATATGCAATAAATATTCAGCATATTTAAATGCAGTAATATGTACTTAAAATAAGTCCCCACATGAGACTCCTGTCCCAACTTGTAGAAGAGAAGCCAGCCAAAGATTTTAGTTGGCAATCTAGAGCTATCAGTCATCGTGGACTTCTGCTCCTTGAGCAAGACTCTGTCCAATTAGGCCAAAATGGACTGAGACAGAAAATGGATACCACAGTGTCCTTTGAGAATCCAACAGATAAAGTCGTGATGCCAATGTAATATCAGACTTCAGGACAAACTGATGGTCCACAAAATGGTGTTCACACAATGACTGAGTATTTATTAAGCAGCTACAGGGCATACAACAGTGTAGTAAGTATCAGGTGACTGGAACAATATTAAGGTGGGAGAGGAGCCCAGAAAAATAGGTATATTGAGAGGGCTATTTGCTGCATTTGCCACTACAAGAGCAGCTGTCAAAACGACTGATTGACTGTTCTGGCTAGTGGTATCAGTGAATAAATAAAAAGGATGAAAGGAAATAAGTATTTATGAAGCACTTACTATGTTCCAGGCACCGTGCTAAGTACTGTACAAATATTATCTCATTTCATCCTCAAGACAACTCTGGAAAGTAGGTCAAATTATTGTCCCCATTTTCGAGTTGTGGAATCTAAGGCTGAGAAATGTGAAATAGTTTGCTGAGGGTCACACAGCTAGTAAGGGTCTGAGGTTGGATTTGTTCTCACATCTTCCTGATTCCAGGCCCAGTGCTCTATCTACGATGCCATCTAACTTGTGGATAAGTGATATGGTGGTTGCAGAGACAAGTCTTGGTGCTGTGGGAACATATGGTGAGAGGGTGTTTGGTGAGAGTCAGAGGACAGGATGGTGGGAGTAAGGGATGCTTGTAGGGGAGAGTGATCTGAAGGGCACCTTTGGCTTCAGATTGGAACATCTTTGGTGTTATTACCGTTTCAACATGTGTAGGCATATCAGGGATCGCAACTTGTGGTTTGAATGCTTAGGTACCAATGGGGAGGGGGTAAACAAATGATGATGAAGCTGTCTTGCATTGTTTGAATTTTACAAGCTGAGTTTACTTCCTATTTTCTGTTCGTAGAGGAGGGCAGCCAAGTGCACTGGACAAGACTTGAGATCTTCCTTTTTTTAAAACCTTTGACATTTTAAAAACTTTTTTTCAATTGATAAAATCAACTTTCTTTCCCTCCCCACCCACCACTATTGGAGGAAAACAAAGAAAAAGAAAACGCTCGTTGCAAATATCCATAGTCAAGCCAAACAAATTCCTTGGGATACGTATTAAGGCATAGGCACAGTCTTGGTCCTTAAATGGGCTTACTATCTAATAGGGGTGTTCTATGCCATCTTCCCCCTAGTTTAGGACCATAATTGGGATCCTACGTCACTCTGGTTTCTTGAGCCATTCCTTCAGTGTCACTTCTGAGTCATACTTTACATCCAATCTGAAGTTAGACTACCCAACCACAGGGTCCTGGAACCCAGCCACTTCATAATCTTATTGTGACATAACTCCATGTGGCTGGACAGAGGTGGAGGCTGGACGACATAGCTTTCCGATGTACTCATGCAGCTGCACCTTATGGTGCTGAAAGGAGGAAGCTGAAAAGAAAGATAAGCAGAAGAATAAAGGTGCAACAATGAAGCACAAGCTGAAATGGGAGGCTTCTGGAGTCATGCCAGTGGAGTATTGCTATCGGGATTCTGGGTAATACTGATGGTTGTCAGGGCAACTTGACTTGCATCAATCAGAGAAAGAATATCACTCTTTATAAAAAAAATAGCAATTGCTCACGTGTATATTGTGCTTTATATTCTAAGGAGCATCCAGAACACTGTACATGAGCTATTTCATTTTGCTTCTCAGCTATCCAGCAAGAGAGGTAGCTTAAAAAGTATCACTATCCTCATTTTGCCAACTAGGAAAACTGAGTGACAGAACATTTAAGTAACCTATTGAAGATCACAAAG
This sequence comes from Trichosurus vulpecula, assembly GCF_011100635.1. Lineage (NCBI taxonomy): Eukaryota > Metazoa > Chordata > Mammalia > Diprotodontia > Phalangeridae > Trichosurus > Trichosurus vulpecula. The sequence goes on along the minus strand of NC_050578.1, from coordinate 105,753,643 downwards.
TGCCCAAGTGGAGAACCAGTACTTGAACTCACAACTTGAAATGTCATTTATTTTTTGCTGGACAGAGAAGAATAAAATAACATGTGACAGTCATATAACCAATTAACTAACACTTTCACGCATATCATCTCTCATGTATATATCACTCATATATATTATTTTATGTGTATGATCTTTCATGTATATTATCTCATGTTTCCTTATGATCTATTCACTAGATTGACTGCAGGGTCATTAAATCTTTGGCCACAGTAACTTTGGAAGACTATTCTATTAGGCAGCTGGGTGGTTCAGTGGTTAGAGTACTGGACCTGGAGTCAGGAAGACCTGAGTTCAAATCTAATCTTAGACACTTAGTAACGGTGTGACCCTGGACAGGTCATTTAAATTCTGTCTGCCTCAGTTTCCTCATCTGTAAAATGGGATCTACTTCTAGGGAGTGTTGTGAGGACCATGTAAGAGAGTGCTGTAAGTGTTAGCTATTAGCTATGACCATTATTAAATGATAGAGGGGTTTATAAAATTTTAGACTCCTGTCATGTTGAAGTATTCCTCACAATAACCTCATGAGATAGGCAGAATGTGTGTGTGTGTGTGTGTGTGCTTTCCCTAGATGGCTAAATTAAGACTCATCAATGGCTTCCCCCGAATGGTTGTTGTTCAGTCCTATTGGACCCTTTGTGACCCATTTGGGTTTTTCTTAGCAGAGATATTGGCGTGGTTTCCCATTTCCTTCTCCAGCTCATTGGATAGATGCAGAACTGCGGCAAATAGGGTTCAGTTGACTTGTGCAGGGTCACACAGATAGTAAGTGTCTGAACTCAGGAAGAGGAATCTACCTGACTCCAGGTCTGGCACTCTAACCCATGTTCCACCTCACTGCCCTGACTTCCCCAATAGTTTATAGCCAGTGGAGAGACAGGATGGGGTAGTGGATGGTATGCTGGACCCGGAGCCAGGAGCCTCCACTGGAATCTTGCCTCAAGTACTTACTAGCTTTATGATAATGGACAAGTCAATGAAGCTCTCCTGCACCTTAGTTTCCTCATTTGTAAAATCAGGGTAATGATATTTGCCTGATAGCCTCAAAGGGCTGCTTGAGGAAAATGCTTAAGAGACTTTAAAGCACTTTCTAACTGGGAGTTTTTATCATTAGGTGAAAGAGATAGGTCAGGAATCCCAGGCTTCTGACTCCAAGTTCGGTGTTCCTTTTTGCTACACCAGTCTGTCTACCTCTGAGACATTCAGTGGGGAGGATATCAGCAGCTCCGCACTCTATAATGTGGGACTACAGATGCACAAATAATTTTCATTTGTGTACAGTGTAAAAAGGAACAACTAGTCTTACATAGTGAGATATGCCTGTTCATTTAGATAATATTGTTACTAATAATTTCATCTTTCAATCAGTTAATTGATCAACAGGCATTTTATTAAACATCTCCTCTGTGCCAGATGCTGAGCTGGGTACAGAGAATACAAAATAAAAATGAACCTGTCTCTGCCCTCAGGGTACTTACAGTCTATCAGGGCAAACAACATGTACATAAGTATATGTAAAACAAAGAATTCTGTACATGTGTTCTCATATAATTTCTAATTGCAAGGGATAATATAATTCTTTTGAGGCAAGAGCACTATTTGACTACCTCCTGGGTAGAAACTGGCAAGTCTAATGAGAACAGAGCAATCTCATAGTTTAAATAACTCTTTGAATACCATTAAAATAGTTTCATTTATGAGCACAAAGCTAATAATACCTTGTTATATTATGGCTCATTAATTATATGGATTTGGATACACCATGGGCCATATAAATCCCCTGAAATATAGAAAATACATATAACAAAAATTTGAAGTAACACAATTTGTCCTCCTTTCCTCCTTTTTTCCTTCCCCCCCTCCCTTCCTTTCTTTATGTTGACTTTATTAGAAAGAATGAGTTAATGGATACCGCTCTATAATTTGTATGGGACGTGAGATAATGCGACCACACTTAAATAATGAAATTTGAGAATATATAGCTTCAAGGTGTAAATTTGTCAGAACTGCTTATCACTCAGATCAAGCTCAGTTGAATCCATTAACAGTGATTACAAGCCAAATCATGTAATTGGCATCATGCAAGAGACCTCTCTATGTGCCCCAATACTTGAGACCAGTTCCTTGGTACCATAGGACAATGTGTGAAGGGTTTTTTTCTCCTCACTGGTAGTTTCCATGCATGAACAGGCTTTCCATATACCAAGAGCAATTGAAATCAGCTCAGTATTTTCCAGTCTAGCTGTAGAAAGCCACTGGCTGCTTGAGCAAGGACCATGTGACTACATCCACTAACCTCTGGATCATTTTAGAAATACTGCAATTTCATGATTCGGTACAAATAAACCAAAAAAGGCAAGTAGACCTGTGACAACAACTTCTTTCCATCCCTTCTCTGATGCTTATTGCCTGCATGGCCTGGGAACAAATAACTTAATCCTGCTGGGCCTCAGTTTTCTCATCTGTAAAATTGGGGTTTGGACTATACCAATGGTGTCAGACTCAGATAGAAATGGCATCCACTGAACCATCCATAAGGATCCCCATGGGCTGCAAATTGACTTAGAAAACCTCATTTTGGGGTATTTCTTTTTCAAAATTAATACATCAGCACATTGAAATCAGATAGGAAGTGTACTTAATATGGTTCAGGATGCACTTGGCAGTGTTGTGGATTGCATGTGCCTGCTGACCACATGTTCATGGCTAAGTTCCCCTTGAGCTCTAAAACTATAAACTTATGATCCCACCCAGCTATGCTACCAACTTTGTGTGTGATCTTGTTCAAGTCACTGAACTTCACTGGGGCTCAGATTCCTCATCTATAAAATAAGGAGGATGGGCAAAAAGGGCTCTTAAGTTCCTTCTAGATCTTGGTGTATGATCCTATGATTCCTATGACTAAAATTATTGAAAAGAGAAAGTTATAGGCATCAATGAACTGAAATTTGAAATTAAGGTACTTTAATTTTGAGAAAAATCTAAACAAATTTAAATAAAATTTGGAAATTAAGATACTTTAGTTTTGAGAAAATAGAAAAATTTAAATGAATTTCTCCCCCCATCCCAACATACTCCATGGGTATGGTAGATGGGATGAGACTGCTGTCTTGAAATTTAGTGATTTTAATAGAGTCTGAGTTGACCCCTCCCATCTCATGCTAATTAGCTTTCTCACTGGTGAGAGATTTGATAAAGCCCATTTTCCAGTTCTGTGGTCTCTTTCTTCTCTTCTCTTTTTCTTCCTTCCCTCCTCTTTCTTTGGCCTGTTCCTGTTGGTTTGACATACAGGTTCCATCTTTTTGCCACATCTGCCTAGTGAACACTGCTTCTTCTCCCCTTCTGTTCACTTTACACCTACCCCACTCTGTCATGTTTGCCTTTGGATAAGTGTTAAAATTTATTTAGTATTTTATTTTTCCCCAATTACATGTAAAAACAATTTTTAACATTCATTTTTGAAACTTTGAGTTCTAAATTCTCTCCCTTCCTCCCTCCCTACCCCACCCCCATTGAGAAGGCAAGCAACTCAATGGTTATACGTGTGTAGTCATACAAAACACAGCTTTTGAGATGCTGCTAGATGTGATTTATATCAGCCAGGTAAACTGAGTGTGGAGAGCCCATGTAGTTGGTATAGGGGTATGACTGGTTTTTTTGTTGTTGCTACCCCAGTCCCAGTTTTATACTTTGTGCCTCACCTACAGCCGCTGCAACCTATGATGATCAAATCCTCGAATAGAGTTGCTTCTGAACTCCCAGTGTTGGGGGGAATGTATTGGTAGAAGGAGTGTGCATTTGAGATGAGAGTTGTTGTTTGTCCTTCATTTTTGAAGAGAACCAATGACATCACGGGTGATGTCTTAACTTGCACATGAATTGGATTTAAGTAAGGCAGAGTTGCACAAAGTCGTCAGCCTCAATCTCTTTTCCATCAGTTCTATCCCATCGAAGTCTAATGGCAAGACTAAAGTTGGAACTACTGGAGATGGCTTGGGATGCAGTGGCTGACCTTAGCATTTGTGATGTCTGACCAAGCTCTAAATGCCCCGCAGTGCCTGCTTCAGCCACTTTCATGGCCATTGAAACAAATTGCTCTTATCTGCCCGTTCTGCAGGGGGGATGTCTTCACATGCATGGGATAAACATTCCCCTAACTCACTTACATGTTTGAAGCCTGCTGGTTACCCTCAACCTGGTCTATCCTGTCTGCTGAGACAGTTTTACTTGGGTGTGGCCCTTGAGAGTAGGGGTGCTGCCCTAGATGTGAAAATATTGAGTTAGGTGTGTCTCAGAATAAAATAATTATGTGATTATGCACCTGTACACAATACTTTCAGGTTTATAAGGTGCTTTCTCCCAACAACCCTGTGAGCTATGTAGTGTATCATCACCCTCCTGTTCCAGATGAGGAAACTGAGGCTCAAACAGTCTAAGTGACTTACTTAAGATCAAAGCCAAGGGTTGAATCCAGGTCCACTGGTTACAAGTCCTTTATTCTTGCCATTACATACCCCTGCCACTCAATTATTTTTCTATTTTTTTGTCTTTTTTTTTTAAATGACATTCCTAGAGGCTCATCTAAATATAATCAACTTGTAGGTATCTACTTTCTCCTTCACTCTCTGCAGGCAGTTCTAAATTTCAGTCTGTTTTATTTCTCCATTCTCATTTATTTTTTGACTTTCTACCCTACCATCATTTGGTATGGACTTGGGGAATGCAAACTAATTATAATATTTGTTAAAGTTAAACATTATGAAGAATGCAAAAATAATAGGGAAAAGCTATGTGCATTCTTAAACCCAATAAAAACTATTTTTAATTATCTAATGTTTTGGATTATTCAGATCACTGTTCTCTGTTGCCCCTATTAACATGGGCGATAGTTAAAAAACTAGGATTTCTTTCCTTTGCAGTTATGTGCCTTCCTGAAGTGAAATGGAAAAAAAAACTTTCTCCACTTTCCCCTATTGAATTCTCTCCATTTGATGAAAGAGTAACTTCTAGAGTAGAAACTACATGACAAGGTTGTTCAAGTAGTAAGTAGCAGAAATCATAATTCAAACCCAGAACCTCTGATTTCAGGTTCAGCACTTGTCTATTAAACTATACTTTTTGGCAGTGTAGACACAATCTCTTTTGACTGATGTAGAAATTACATTTTTATAATTTACTTGGAGAAGAAAGGTTTTACCCCATACACCTATTGCTTTCTCAATATATAACTTCCTAGCAACATTTTGATTTGATTTCATTGTTGTTGCTAATTCTGGGTGTTGGAAAGGAGAATGGAGAGTAATTTCCATGCTCTTCTTGACATTTGTATGGAGTTGGACACACATACACAAGCACACGCACACACACACACACACACACACTCACACACACATATCTGTTTAGAATTTCTGTGCTTCCCCAGATAGTTCACCAGGCTTGTTCGATTCTTTTCTTTTGCATGAATATCACCGAAACCAATATGGCGGCCACATTGAATACTGGGCTTGGCAGCTGCTGAACATTCCCAGCTGTAACAGCTTGAGATGCCACCGATGCTCTTTAATTTGTGTATCCATGGTGCAACAAGTCTGTCCAGTATAAAGTTTCCCATAATGACAGGGAATATTATAGACTAGAGGCATCTGGATTTGATTATCTTCTTTGACTGTCTCAGATGTGTGAAATCTTGATGGGAGACTGGAGTATTGTTTTCATGTTTTATTTCCTGATCTACCCTATGAATGTCTAAACCCTCAGCAATGGATAGACAAATATGATAAAAACAGATTAAGGAAAAGAAGAGATTTAAGCTTCCAAGACCCCCAAATGTCTTTTCTATTGTTCACATGGAGCTTTTTCTAATTCTGCTGATTTTCACCTCTTTGCTCAGAGAAGGGAAGAGTATTGCATCATTAGTCTTCTGGAACAAAGATTGTTCATTACGTTGTATCTAAATTCTTGTCCTTTAGGGTTGTTTTCTTTTACATTATTGTGGCCCTTGTGGTATTCTTGTTCACTCATTCAATTTATATTTATTAAGCATCTGAGGCAACAGGCAAAAATAAAACAGTCCATTTTCCCAGTTGACAGAGCTTTTTGACACTTGAAATTACCTGGTACAGCTTTGTACTATATATACTTTGCATTTACTTGCCTGCATGTATATTGTATTCTCCAAGTAGAACACAAACTCCCTGAAGGCAAGGACTGATTTGTTTCTCTCTTTGTATTGTCATGGCATAGCACAGTGCTTTGCAAATAGCAAGTTCATGATATAAGTGTGTTGAACTGAATGACATGGACCTTTGGGAGAAGGTGAGCTCCTGAAAAATGAATGTTGATCTCAGTACTTTAGAAGGCCTTAATTATACCTTAAGCAGTGATTTCTCAGTTCTAGATTCACAAAACCTCAGATCTCCAATTACTTCAAAGGGCATGACAACATTTTTCCTTTTAAAAATACTTTGTTGATTAAAATTTTTTTACACAGGTATTACTCTTCCTCTTTCCCATCAAAGAATTTTCCCCTGTAACAAAGAAAAGCAGTTTAAATAAAACAAAACTGCTGCATAACATGATTTGACATTGTCAGTAATATTCTGCACCAGTATTCCATCACTTGTCTGCTGAGAGGAGGGAAGAGTACTCCATCAATGGTCCTCTGGAACAAAGATTGTTTAAGACATTTCAACTGAATTCTGGTGTCTTTTAGGATTGCTTTAATTTACATTATTCCGGTCATCGTGACATATTTATCCATCCATTCAATTTATTTTTATCAAGCATCTAATATGTGCCAGGCTCTGAAGAAGCAGAGACAAAAATAGAAATCCCTCCCCTCAAGGAGCTTACACTCTAGTGAGGAGGCAACATGGACACATCTGAGAAAATATATAGAAACAAATACAAAGTAATTGGGGGGGGGTGGTTACTAACAACTGTGGGCTCAGGAAAAGCCCCATGTAGGAGGTAGTTTAAGCACAGCTTTGAAGGAAGCAAAGGATTCTAAGAGATGGGAATGGTGAAAGAAAGCATTCTAGATGTGGAAGACAGCCTGTGCAAAAACATGGAGATGGGAAGTGGTGTGTTCTCTTGGTTTTGCTTTCTTTACTTTGGATCAATTCATAAAAATCCTCCTTCTCTGAATCCCTTGTATTCATTATTATGGTACCATAATATTCCATTACATTCAGATCAAATTACTAAACCAAAATTAACTTAAATTCATTCTAAGTTTATTTAAAAAGATGCCATGCCACTACTTTAGAAGAAAAGGTCAGACATTATAAAATAAACAAAGTAGTGCTAGGATGTGATAGCTTTCTAAAAGCTGGGAAAAAGTGTTCTAACTTGTTGATCTATGAAACTAATTGATAGATTGCTTATCAAATGCTTCATTATATCTTATTTTTACTGCTTGTTGTGGCTGTTTCTTTCACCAATGCAGATGGAAATCTCTCATCACTGTGTGATTCTGGTCCATATCCTCTCATAAGACCTCCATGGATGATAATAATAATAATAATAGCTAACATGTACCTAGTACTTTTGCTTTACAAAGTACTATTTATATTTTAGCTTATTTTCTGCTCACAACATTTCTGTAAGGGAGGTGATGTTATATCCTCATTTTTCAGATAAGAAAACTGAGACTGAAAGATGTTAAATGACTAATTTAGAGCTGCTCAGCTAGCGAACACCTGAAGTGGGATTTGAATTCAGGTCTTCTGATACCAATTCTGGAACTCTTTCTATTATGTCACCTAGTTACCTCATAAAGGATCTGCCTATCACACTGGAAGCCTTCCTCTGGCTTAGCTAGCTCTCATAAAAACAAACAAAAAAACCCCACATCTCTTTTGGGCTTTACCCCTTAACTGTTAGTTTTTAGCATTATATGAAGTTATACTGCTTATAATGTTTCATCTGACAATTCCATGCTATTTTCCAAAAAAGTTTGTATCCTAAAATAGTGTTACCTTTTGGCTCCCTTTTCCCCCCTCTGCTTAGAAAGAGATCAAGCTTTTGGAGGCTGAGGTGGTTTCTGGGGTCTTTTGACCTCCTTGTTGTGGCCATTCTTTTGCAGTCATTAACCGCCTCCCCCCCGAAATGGTGAGAATTATGTTGGGTGTGATGGTATATGACTATAATCCCTACTACTGGGAGGACTGAGGCTGGTGGATAGCTTGAGTTCTGGAGTTTCTGAGACACAATAGAACTAAAGCTGATTGAACACTTATACTAATTCGGCCACCAGTTTGGTGAGACTTCAAGAGCTGGGGCCTGTGAGGTTGCATAAGGAGGGGTAAACCAGTACTAATCAGAAATGGACCATAAATAAACTAGGTTAAAGCTTCTGTGCCAATTAGCTGTGGCCATAAGTGGTTGCTGTACTTCCAGCCATAACAAGATGGGGGACCCAATTTACAAATAAACCAACAAAAAATGCTGATAGAGTCCATATCTTTACTTTTGTCCATTTCCCATTTTTTTCATAACCAACAGCTCTTTTAAAGAGGTTGGACTAGAGTAGTTTTGATCAAATGTATTATCTTTTCATGGTCATCCTCATTTTATATCAATTTTGGCCACTGGTCCAATCAATGATTTGATTATGAAAGAACAATTTATTTTAAAATGATCTCCACATCAAGTACTTGTCATTTCCTGTCTTAAGAAAGTCAATTTATGGTGTGTATGTGTGTGTGTGTGTGTGTGTGTGTGTGTGTGTGTGTGTACTATTCAGATCTTGCCCCATATCCAGTGCCTACTGATCTCTCTTGAAGAATATATTCCTTTTCCACTGATGTGAGGCTTCAGAATAATCTACAATCCTTTGGTCTTTTTCATTTCTTGATCCCAAAACATATTTTCCAATATCCCTTTGCTTTTCTCTCCTGTGCTCACCTTTTTATTGAAGTAGGAGAGTACAAAAGTAGATGTTCCCTTTGATTAAATAGGCCACAGTAAAGCTGTTGTGGCTGCTTGTAGGGTCTTCTTGTTTAGATATTCTCCTAAACTGATTTTAATTTTGACCTTTGCCTTAACTAATTGGTAATCTAAATGATTCAGCTGAGTCAAAAATTATTTCCATATTTTTCAGTAATCTTTTCTTGTTTGTTTGATTACAGGCCCCTCACTGTCACATTAGATAGACCATTGGATTTAAAATGAGAAAGACACTAGTTTGAATATTGCCTCAAACATTTACTAATTGTGTGACCCTGGGTAAGTCAGCCTCAGGTGCCTCATCTATACATGAGGATAGCACCTCCTTCTCAGGTTGGTTGTATCAAATGAGCTAACCCCATGTACAGTGCTTTGCAAACATTGTGCCACTATATAAATGCCAGCTATTATTATTGATTTCATTTTTTGGTGTTAGTCAGTGACCATCATTTCCAGAGGTCACTAATTATCCTCTTGGAAAAAGTATTAATGATAAAGTTTCTGGTTAATCTAAAAGCCATCTTACATTTCTTAATCTTTAACCATAGAATCCAAGAAGCTTTTCTCATCTATCCCTGCACCCATCTTTGCATTGAGGTCATTGGACATAGAGGTATATATTGACTCAGTTTGGATGATCATGTCAACTGATTAATAGAATTTCTCTACCACTTTATCCGCTTCCATGAAGGTTACACATATTCAGTCCTAGTAAATATTTAACAACTGGCTCTTTAAAGAAAAATGTCTACGTGACACATTTTAAAAGTTTAATCTGCATTATTTACATTTTCTCCATCATTTTCTTAAGTCTAGCCAATCAACAAAGCAATCATTCAAGCCCTGATTTGTAGCATTTGCCAGTTTTCAAGGTACAAATGCTCACGTTGAAAATTTAACCAGCAGTTCTTGTGAGCTAGTTCGAGCTAGCACCAGCACACCTCTGGCTGTAATTATCTTCCTGGTGATCTGCTTGGTTATGCTAATGGAGAACACTACAAGATATGATGACCCAGTATCTCATGAAATGATATTTCTCGTTGCCTCTGGGCACACAATAAAGCCAATTCTGACAACTCCTTTATTTGACTCTCTAAGGAGAAGTTGTGAGTCATCATCCCATTGAGCTGCCACTTCGTTCTTTCTTTTGGTTTCATTTATAATGAGAATGTCAAGATTGATATGCTCCGTATTCTCCAGTCATCTGTTAACTTGATGATCATTGGGAAAAGGATCACACCTTTAGCATGCTGACAGTAAAATAAATGTTTATAATGGTGCTAAAATGGTGAGTTTTAGAACTTCCTGCTCTCTTTCCTGGCACCCTGTTAGTATTGCTGGAAAGGCAGAGGGAGGGTGTACAAGACTAAGAGCACATTGGTCTTCTCTTTGTTTCGTGAAATACCGTGTCCAGGAATCATAAAATCATAGCTATAGAAATGAAAGAAAGTTTAGAGATTTCCTACTACAACCCTCTCATTTTACAGATGAGCATATGGAGGTCCAGCAAGGTTACATGGTTTGCCTAAGGTCATATGGATCCAGAGTGTAAGTGGACTGAGATGGGATTTGAACTCAGAACTTTCTGACTCCAAATCCAGTGTTCCTCCCACTACCCCATGCAATTTATCACCTAGTGACCAAACTACTGGTGATGAGTCTGTCTTTACTTAGCTAGGTTTGTCTTTGGATAGCCATTTGTTGCCTGGATCATTCTTGAAGCCTTTCCAGCTTGGTAGACCTGAGTTTGCACTCCATTGACAACCTAGCATTAAATCTATGCCATGATAATGTATTACAGTGGGGCTTTTGTGAGTGTTCATTATTTTTTCCCACATAGTAGACAATGGGTATTTGTAGAATTGAAACACTGGTAATAGTTTTCTTGGGCCACTAAATTTAAAAAAATCACTTTGTACAGACTGAAAAAAAAAACCCAAAACACAATCTCCTACCTGAGATTCTTGAAATGCTTCCATGATTTAGAAGGCTCATGCATGGAGATAAAGGTGGAGGAAAATTCAGAGATTTTTCTTCCTGAAACTGTGGATCCTTTCCACTATTTTTTTTCCATTCATCCCCTTTGTAGAGTATCCTGTCATGCTGTGAATTAATAGCTGAGAATGGGGGGGCATCTCCAGTATCCCCGATCTACATCTTGCCACTGGACCCAGATGGATCCAGAGGAGAGAGTGAGGCTAGCGACTTTGCACCTCCCTCCCTTAAATCAATTCACTTGCAAGTATGGCATGCCCTTCCTGATGGCATGGTCCTCTTGGAGAATGAAGGACAAACAACAGCTGAGAATGAATGAATGAAAATGCATTATTAAGCACTTCCTACATGACTAGCACCATGCTGAATCTATAAATTCAAAAGAAAGTCCCTGAAGAAAGTCCCTGCCCTCAAGGAGCTCACATTCTTCTAGCAGGGGGAGATAAGAGATATTTTGGTGGTGAAAATCTCAGCAATGGTGATTGGAACCACAGAGGATTAGAATGATGCACTCTTTACTAGATCAGTAATAGAATCAATTGGATTATGGTTTAAGAACAGAGAAGGGGTATAGGGTAAAGAGGGTAGAGAAGATGTCCTGAGTATAGCAAAGCATGGCTGGGGTTCGACCAAATGTAGTAGATGACTTAGGCCACTACTAGTCAGGATAGCTGGGCCCTATGGCAGGAGCTTCCGGGGGTAACAGAATTAAATCCCCTTGGGCATCTGAGCCAGAGGGTAAAATGACTGTGAAGAAGATAGTCAGTGAGTAAAATGAACAGCATGGGCATAGACTGGTATTTATGTCAGATTTCCCTTCAACATCCCAGTGTGACAGAGCAAGCTGACAGTATTTAGAGGCCTTCTTGTTTCACTTGCTGTTTGTTGTGTGAGGGTGTTATTTTCTGCATCTTGGCATATGAAGATTCAAAGTGTGCTTCATGTCGCCATCAGACCAAGAATGTGTGATGTTGGAGCCCAGAGGAATGGCGAAGAGGTAGAAGTAAAGACAAGAAGAATATAGGCACAAGTGAAGTGAAGCCCATCATGAACTGTCAAAAAGGAGAGCTGAAAATGGAACCACTAGCATGGGGACCCAGTCACTCTCTTAATTTAATATAACAAATGAATGAAAAAGCATTTATTAAGCACTATGCAAAGCACTTGAGGGAAAACCCAATGAAGTCCCTGCTCTAAAAAAGCTTATATTCTCTTAGGGGAAGACACCATATACAGGGGAATGGTGGGAGTGGGTATGTATTGGGGCTGGAGAAGTCACAAGGATAATGAGTGAAGTCCTTGCTTGACATGAAACTAGGACCAGTGGAGAACTCTCCCTGGTGTCTTCTTTTTCCTTTCATGGTGCTCAACAGTACAGTAGACATCTGGAAGATCTTAGACGTCTAAGGAGAGAGAGTACCAACTGAGGGCAAGATTGACATAAAGAAACCTGTAAAGAATATTTGAAAAATGCAAATGACTTTAAAGTCTATGAGGATGAGATGAGAAGAGGGAACAATGGAAATAAAGACAGCTGGGACCTGAATAAAGTTTTATTTTTCTGAAGAGGTTGATATACAACTGTACTAGAGAGAACATGGTCCATAGACCACCAGAGCTTCTTGATAGAGTGCTTTAATTGGCTAACATGGACCAAGCACATGGCTTTGTGCAGAGAACGTTTGAGTTATATAGCACAAATATATACTTATTCAGAATCAAACAATAGGCTTTCAATGTCTTCCATGTCATATAGTCATGAATGAAAACTTATGTGACTGAGTATTCATGAAATCCAGGGTGGCATTTGACACGGTGTGGTGCAGCATGAAGAACACTGAAACTGGAGTCAGAGGACCTGTCTGACTGCCAGAATCCTGGCCCTACAAGAGCCTTGGCTTCCTTATCTGCAAAATGAAGGGAATAGATTAAATGTTCTCTAAGGTCCATTCCAGCTCTAAAAACCTGTGATATATATATGTATATATATATATATATATATATATATATATGTATATATACACACACATGTAAACTATATCGGATTGCTTGCTATCTCAGGGAGGGAGGAGGAGAGATAGGGAGGGAGAACATTTGGAACTCTAAATTAAAAAAAATGTTAAATTTTTTAACATGTCATTGGGAAAATATTATTTAAAAACCCCACATACGACTGTGAGCTAAAACAATTGGAGATACAGATTTTAAGTTATGGAATGGAAAATTAGCAATGAAAAATCATGAGTAACAATACAGATATTAGGAGGGTAAAGGTCAAAGGGAGAAAATCATTAAAGAGCCATAGAAAACAGCAGAAAGGAATGCTTTAAAGAAATGAAAGAGAATAAAAGTATAGAATGATCACCAAGACATCAGTAGGGGGCAAGTTTGGAAGATAAAAATAAACACTTTTGTGTTTTATGATAATGTTAATATAGTCACAGACATGAGAGTTTGTCTATTGTAGTTGAATTCTCAATCCTTTATGTACTTGTTTGAGAGAGAGTAGATATGTTAATGTTAAATAATCTACTGCCAGCGTGGAAGCTCGTCTTGATGCTGTTTTTGTCTTCTTTGAAGGTGTCTGACTATTTCACTGAAAATATTGTGCTAAAAAACACGGAAGCAAGCATATAGCCCTGTTTTACTCCACTGGTGCCCAACAAAGTATGAGAACATCATCCTTTATCCAGAACCCTTGCAAGCATGCTGTCATGAAAATGACATACAATACTGATGAACTTCTGCTGGCAACCAAATTTTGCCATGATCTTCCACAAGACCTCATGACCGACAGTATCAAAGGCCTTGGTCAGTTCAACAAATATTGCGTACAGACCTCTGTTATGCTCCTGGAATTTCTCCTGGAGTTGTTGGACAGCAAACACCATATCAACTGCTTCTTGGCCCTTTCTGAAGCCACACTGGCTCTCAGGTAGCTGACCATCTTTCAGGTGAAGGATCAGCCTATTAAGGGGGACTCTTGCCAGCAATGACTTTATATGGCATAGTGTCTGCCTTCACAGTCTGTGGATTGTGGCATTGTGGACAATCATGGCTGTGTTTTCATACTTCCAAAGAATGAGTGATTTTGTAGAGAGTGTAAGGCAAGGTCTGTTTGTGGTAGTAGGAGAGGTTGGGATGGAGGGGAGGAGTCTGTGGCAATCCTTTTGAAGCCATCCCACATGGCAATGAAGCAACCACAGAATCATGGCTCCCTTCCCACCTCTAAAACCTCAAGCCCCTACCATTTGAGAATATGACACTTTGATATAATATTCCTGACTACAATCCTTTGTCTTTAGTGTTGTATTGCATTGGTTGAGTCCAAGAACCACCATGATGTTTCAAGTTTCTTTGACTATTCTATATTAGAGTCATAGTTACAAGTATCACAACCAAAGGTCTCTAAATACCTCTTGTTTCATTAGCCACAACCTTAAAAATACCTTTATAAATCATCTTGGTTTACCACTGAAGCATAGATTTTGAGCTAGAAGAGACTTCAGAGGTCTCCTGGGTCAATCCCTTCATTTTAAAGATGAGAAAACTGAGGCCCAGAACAATGTAGTGGTTTGCCAATGTTCACACAGCTGGTAAATACAAGAGCCAAGATGTGCACCTGAGCCCCTTCACTCTAAATCCAGTGCTTCCTGAGGTTGATTTAGATTTAAAAAAGGATCTTAGAGGTCATGTATTTCAATTCTTATTTTTAGAGATGAAGAAACTGAAGCCCAGAACAGTTGTGACTTGGCCCATGGTAGCACAAGGGGCAGGTCCAAAATTCAAAAATTTGAACTCAGGCTCTCAAGATTCCAATTCTAGCACTCTTTCTACCATGCTATACACCTCTTTTTACTATGGCGGATCTGAACAATTCTCTTTCTTGTATGACATTTGTGCAAACACATGTAATTTATTTCTTCGCATCAATGTAAAGAGCTGTTAGTGCTTTTCATTTCTATTTTTGTACCAAAGGATTGGGGTACATGGATTTTTATTACATGGTACTACTTTTGCTTTGGCTTTGGCAAAAATCACTTTGAGTGAAGAATTACTTGAAATATTGGTAATCTTTTCAAGAGATGGCAGATAGAAAAATGACCCAAAAATTGCTGCTGTTTAGCTTTATGTTTATTTCATATGCATAGTGAAATAATTAGAAACAACACAGTGTGCTCTTTTCGTTTGATGAATCGATGCTGGGAAGTTCTACCCCACAAGTTCAACTAGAGCAGGTTTGACCTTATTCCATAAATCAACTGAGTCAATCCAGTGATTTCATAGCCAGAGTTACTAATCAAATCTTTTTCCTTCTCTTTATTATCTGCATATAGGCTGCACACATACATGCATGCTCTATGTACAGAGCAAATCAAAATTAAAGCTATATGGAAGGATTTGACATCTTTTTTTATCAATACCCTTTTGACGATTTTGATAAAAATTTCATTCACATATGGTCACTTTGCACGTGATAGTCCAAAACCAGAAGTTGTTGGGTAGGATAAGAAATAGGTAAATTGGCATTTATTCTCTACAGACTCACCTATGGAGAGAAGAGTCCCTGGAGAAGAGATTGAGTATATTGTCATTTAGATGTGTGTACAAAAAGACAAAAATTGTCTCATTTCTGACCATTGGAAAAATATTTTCAATGACAAGTTCTGTTTTTTCAAAAACACATTATTATTTGAAAAACAAAAAAGGGATGCCTCAATTTATGCTGATTCTCTTTGCATCATTTTCTAATGCATCTATAAATGAAGGTGTCTTTATAGAAGGTAGGTCAATCAATCAACCAGTGTTTACTGATTGCCCATTAAACACGAGGCAGTGTGGTTCAGTGGAACGAGTGTTGTCTTTGGAAACAGAGGACCTGGTTTTAAATCTAGCCTTTAATATTTACAGTGTGACATTAGCCAAGTCACAACCTTTTGGGGAATCAGTTCCTTCCCCTGTAAAATGAGAGGGGTAGTAGGCCAAATGAGGTCCAGGGTCCCTTCCAGCTCTAAATCTATGAACTGCGTGCAAGGTGTTTTATAAGCATCATGGTGGATATAGACATGTAAAATACTTGGTTCCTGCCTGCAGGAGCTTACAAGCTAGCCGGGGGGTGAGACAAATACATGTGAAAAGTGACTTTAAAAAGACGATACTTAATAAATGGAACAGACTATAGTGTTGGAGTCCAGAGGAAGAAGTGATCATTGCAGGTTTTTGTAATGAAGGATCCTAAAAAATGGGGTAGGACTTGAGCTGAGCCTGTAAGGATATGTAGGGCAGCTAGGTAGTGCAATGGGTAGCGCACTTGGTCTAGACTCAGGAACACTCATTTTTGTGAGTTTGAATCTGACCTCATAAACTTACTAGTTGTGTGACTCTGGGCAAGTCACTTAACCCAGTTTGCCTCAGTTTCCTCATTGGTAAAATGAGCTAGAGAAGGAAATGGCAAACCACTCCAGTATCTTTGCTAAGAAAATCCTAAATGGGGTCACCAAGAGTCAAACACGACTGAACAAACAAATAGGATTTAAATAGACATAGACAAAGGAAGGGACATAGTATTTTAGGTGAGGGAAAGCATAAATGAGGCAATAGTAGGAATGCATACAGGCCTGTTTGAATAATAGAACTTGGACCAGCTCAAACTCTTTGTAGATTAGAAAAGAGCTACTGGTGGGAGGTAGCAGGCAATACATTAAAAAATATTAGGTTAGGGCTAGAGCATGGACTTCCTTTAATTCACATCTAAGGATCTTAGATTTTAGGTTGTAGGTTATGAGGAGTCATTGCAGATTTTTGAGCAAGTAAGTCTCATGAAGGAAGTGTTCAGGAGGACATGTCTGGTAGCAGTGTTTAGAATGGCTTGGAGACTAGAGAGACCGGAGACAGGAAGATCTGTTAGAAGGTTATTGTAACAGTCCAGGTGTGTAGTGATGAACGCCTGAGTTAGGGTGATGGAAGAGGAAATGGAAAGGAAGAGACAGATGGAGATGATACAAAGAAAAAAACCAAACAGGAAATTAGTGGTAAGGGAGAAACAGGGCCCCCAAATGACTGAATATTTGAATAGATGAGAAAGATAGTCAATTCAATTTTAGACATTTTGATGTGACTATGAGACATAGAGAATGAAATAATCAAAGGGAGGGTATTTGGAAATGAGAAACTGGAAGTGTCAGACCTGGAGGTGCAGAGTTGTGTCACTGGCACAGAGGTGGTAGTTCAGTTCCCGAGAGTGGATGGGGTCTCTGAGATC
Source organism: Trichosurus vulpecula (assembly GCF_011100635.1). Classification (NCBI taxonomy): domain Eukaryota; kingdom Metazoa; phylum Chordata; class Mammalia; order Diprotodontia; family Phalangeridae; genus Trichosurus; species Trichosurus vulpecula. The sequence goes on along the minus strand of NC_050578.1, from coordinate 105,736,395 downwards.
ATCCTGAGGACAGAATGCATGTATATGTAGAGAGAGGAGCAGAGGGCTAAAGAGAGACTCTGGGGAATGCATGTTGTTAGAGGTGGGAGGTACAAGAGGAACCCCTGAAGAAGCCAGAGAATGAGTGATTAAAAATTTTATTTGGAAAACCAGAGTGTGATTTTCCCAGGGAAGACTAGGGAGGATAGAGTTTGAGAAGAAGAAGGTGGCTACCAGTGTCCAATGCTGCAGACAGACAAATAATCCAGCCCTCAATTCCTCAATTCTGCCCCACTGCCTTGGATAGACATCTTTCTAATTTTAGAGCATCCCTCTTGAGAATCCTATCATTCTCCATATTCAGATATTGCTACTGCATGTAATTTAAAAGAGGCAGTGTTGAATAGTGGATAGAAATCCAGCTTTGGAGTCAATAAGACTTGGGTTCAAGTCCTCTGTTGGCTATGTGACTGCAAGCAAGTCATTCAACTCTTGATATCCCAAGCAACAATAAAAGTTACATTTATGTATGTATGTGTGTATATACATGCATATACCTAGATATTGGTTACATTATATATTACATATACCCACACACAGCTATCCATCTATTATCTATTTTCTATGTATCTATCATGTATGTATGTATGTATGTATGACTCTATCTATTTATCTATCATTCTATCTATCTATCTCTCTATCATCTCTCTTTCCTTTTCACCACTCTCCATATGTATTATAATCTCTAAGAGAACATAGGATTCTTAAGGGTAAGGAAAATCTCACTTTAGCATTTGTGCTCCCAGGGCCTGGGCTTAGGTTCTTAATAAAGGTCTATGTACGATGTCTATATCCATATCCATGTCTATATCCACATCATATCTATGTCTATGTATACATACACACATACATGTAAATATACATATGTACATACATACGTATATGAGTTGGTATGTGTCGATGCAATACAGTGGAAGGAATCCTTTCTGAATTCAGCATTCTTGCTGAATGTGGAATCAATGGATCTGGGTTCAAATAATGATTCTAATAACTAGCATTCCTATAGCACTGCAAGGTTTGAAAAGCACTTTAGAAATATTAACTCATTTGACCCTCACAATGACCCCAGGAATTAGGTGTTGTAATTATTCCCATTTTACAGATGAGGAAAGTGAAGTAGATAGTGGTTAAGTAACCTGTCTGGGGTTACACAGCTAGTAAGTGTCGGAGGTTAGATTTGAATTCACCTCTTTCTGACTCAAAGTCTAGTACCGTAACCACTGTACTGCCCAGTCGCCTCCTCGCTGATTTTTATTACTTATTACCTATGCAAGCTTGAGCAAGTTGCTTCACCTTTCTGGGTCTCAGTTTCTTCATCTGTATAATGAAAAGACTGAGCTAAAGGGCTTCTAATGGACCTTCTTTAAATCTTATGATCCGTTACCAGGAGAACCACAGAAACACATCTTTGCTAATGTTGACTGCCAATGGACAGGAACTTGCAAATACATCTGCTACATAGGAGTTTCCCACATAATAGAATTTGTTGCATCTGCTTCAATAAAGCTATAGCAGTATGGGCTCATGGCTGGAACACAGAAGCCATGTATATAGACCTGGACAATACAGCACAATTTATTAAAACCAGATTCTACTTGTAGTCCCTCCTTGCTTTGCCAATTCTCCTGCCACTGTGATTGAAATCTCTGTATTTGCTAGCTATTATCAAGAGGCCATTAGGAGACCTTTAGGGATTTCAGTAAGTAATTGAAAATCATCAATTTCTAGAATATCTTCAAAAGAGTGAAATCTCATACCACCAAACGAAAAAAAAATCTGGACTCTGATGGGAAGCAAATTGAGTTTTCTTTAGGTAAGAATCATGCAGGGGGAGACAACTCCCTGATACTATTAGACTGGACTGAGTATTTTAGCATTTCTTATCTCTAAGGTTCAACAGGGCAGCACTACCTAATTACTTCAATGCTTAATACATAATTGTTGAATGAATGATCTTACACATTTTCTCTTTAAATATTTTGTTAACAACAGGAGTTAAAGTTAAATAACCAAAAGAAATCTCAAAATATCCCATCTAATTACTTTAGCACTTAAAACTTGATTGTTGAATGAATGAATAATCCTACAAATGCACTTTATTGGTAAAATGAGAGCTAAAGTTCAATAAAAGATATTTCAAAATAAATAAAATATAAATATAATAAATATAACATAAAAATAAAAGATATCTCATAGAGAGGGTAGATTCCCTTCATCCATCTTCCACTAATTATTTGGTCCCATATTTTTGCTCCTAATTTTAATTTTGCTTTTCTGCTGCTCATGTCTCAGATTCCACATACTTAGAAATTGCTTGGCAGTTCAGATTTTACCTTCTACACAGCCTATCATTGGCTTCTTGGCAGATTGTCAAATCTGTCCAGCCAATACGTCAGCCCAGTCCAGATTAGACTAGTTGATCTAAGAAACAAGCCAGTGCAAAACAGCAAGATCCTCGTTAATTTTAATTAACAGTTCCAAACAGAGTTGCACAACAAGGTCATTTTCCCTAAATGAATTATTAGCGCTGTAAGGAACAGACTTCAAGCGGCATTTTAAAACCTGGGCTGTGAGCAAAACTTATCTCTGATTATGTATGCCCTCCTAAACCAGTCCACCTTTGCAAGGTTTAAATGGGTATTGCTTAGAAACACTGAAGTCAAAGGTTGCCCCTGACTTTCTTTTCTAACTTCCAAAATGATCTGATTCAACTTTTTTGGGATATAATCCAGCAATAAAAACTTAAGCTGATTGAATTCAACAGACATCTGTGTTTTAAGTACTGTGCTAGATAGGACCTGGAATGTAAAACCAGTCTTTGCCCTCAAGGAGGTTATATTCTACATATGGGATCTTGGTCAGATTTTTTCAGTTTCTTTGGCCTCAGTTATTCCATCTAGAAAATAAGGGGGATGGGCTCTAGGGTCCTTTCTAGTTCTATGTCTATGCCCACTGGGGAAGGTGGGCAAGTGGGCAGAATACTACCTATATACAGAAAAGATAAGTAAAGTCACAAGTATAGATACAGATGAGTAAATAAAAAGTAGATATGAAGAGCCTGTATCAGATTACAAGTACTATAGAAGTGACAAAGATGTCGGTGGAAAACACAAATGTGGCTCTTTTTCAGATTTTCATTCACTTTCTGGGAAATCAGAAAATATTCTATTCATAAATCAAAATACAATGAAAGGTATGGGAATGCTGTTGCCCACCTCCCACCCCCACCTTCTCTTGCCTTCTTTAGCCACCTGATATCCAACGGAAGAAACATCTCTCTCAGCTAAGAAGCTCATCTGAGAAACTGTTATATTCTGAGTTACAGTAACAGCTCTTATGAAAAATCACAACATTGCCAAAAGCAGCTACAGCCACTGACCTAGCAGCTCGAGTCTGAAAGAGGCAAGCATGGAAAGCTGTAGGGGTTGAGCTAAACATATGGTATTGGGTTACCATTAATCTGGAGAAACAGACTATCAGCAAATTGAGAAAAGACTCTTATTACAGTGATTTGTCAAGCGTCTAAACTATCGCTTTCACTCTCCCTTTCTGATTTGTCTTCTTGTGTTCTGCTTTTCTGCTGATTCATGGGTAGTGGCCGTAGTATTGGACAGTGTCCCCGTGCAAAAACTAGAGATAAGAACTCACCAGCGATTTGGCAAGCGGACAGTGACATTGCAAATACTGCATAAAGTAAAACACAAAACCTGTGTTAACAGGAGGGAAATGTTGGGTCATTGGCTGAAGATGGCTTTTTGCCAATTTGTTTTGATTGTCTACATGCCCACCCAAGAACAAGGAGGGTGAACTCAGACACAGCGACCTGGTCATGGTTATCTTGCCGCCCAAGCTGGTTCATGGACACATGTTGAGAACACACTCCTATTGTCCTGTCCCTGGCATTCTAACAGCAGTGTTTGCAACATTTCGGGTCAGTTTGTGACACCCCAAGATATAGCTACATGGTGTAGTAGGCAGATTTAGATGTGGAAGGGACCTTATAGCTCATTGAGTTGAACCCCTCAATGTACAGCTGAGGAAACTGAGGTCCAGAGAGGCTGAGTAACTTGTCCAAAGTCACTTGGGTGGTGGGGATTTGAACCCAAGTGCTTTCGTTCCAAATTCTTTTCTTTCCACTGCCCCTTTCTCTCTCCACCATGACCTTCCACACTAAAAAGCAAACACTTTGAATATCTGAGGATATTCAAAGAGAAGGGAAACAGTTTGTCCTCAGAAGAAAACACCAAGCCTATTCAATGAGTGGTCAACTTGGGTGGGGGGAACACTAAACCATTTATCTCATCAAATTGATGGGTCTGTTGAGTCAGAATACTTGAAGGAGTAATGCCTTAGAATATATTATGCTTGAAATAGTAACTCCTTAGAGTAGTCACTACTTATAGCATTTCATTTATATGAAGTCCATTAATAGTTGGCAGCTGTCAGCCTGATTGGCCAATACAAAGGTTCTAATGAGACCTACCAGTCATTGAACTTTTCTCCCAAAGCAATAGGCTAGAATGTCTCAAATATTACATTTTCTTGAAATATCCTTAGTTCTTTTATTGAGAAAACAATGCCTTTAATTTTTCTTCTCCTTCTCCCTCTCCAAAATTCTTAAACCAAATCAAAACAACATGACCATCAAACATCTGAGTAAAAACTGAAGATTTTGCTCAAATAACTAACTGAATCATCTGTCTACCTTACTCTAAACATCTGGGTGATTGGGAATGTACTTGTACTCTGGATATTTGATACAAATTTTTGTTGTTTGGTTTTTCTACTCTATGTCAGACTTAACAAGAGTAGCAGTCATCTCTGTTTCATGCAGGTACAGCCTTCCATAAGTGAAGAAATGCTTCAGACTTACAGAGAATGCAGCATAGAATCATAGGAATTTCAAGCTTGAAGGGTCCTTAGAGATCATTTATTCCAACCTCCTCAAAAGTCATGTATATTTTATTTCACTTTCTATTAAGCTACCAACCTTGGGGCTCATAGAAAACAGCCCAGGAATGGATTTCCAATTTACACTTATTACCACCATATCTCACTATCTGACCCAAATGATATTTCAAGATTTTGCTGTTTTGTGGCTGCCTCTCAAGTTCAGATGGTATTTGGGACCATATACAGTCTTGGTCCATATGTACAATTCTCTGTGACATTAATGGGCCATCACTACAGACCAAGAATGGGCTATATGGCCTTTTGTCTGTAGTTGAAGTCAATCAGAATGCAATTATTCCCTGAGAAGACTGCAAGAAGCCAGGCTAACATTCATCAAACTAAAGGCCAGGAGGCATGACTGCCAAGGGGCAGGTCTCACATAAGCATAAAAGTCTTTATCTCAGTTGCATTGCAGCAGCATACTTTCTTTTTTGGTAACCACGCTCTGAGCAAGGAATTACAGAGCATTGGAATTGGGTCCACTCTTGAGGTGGGGGTACCCTGGGAGAAGTGAAACACTAATCCAAACTTGATGGGTTTTGACATTTCTGAGAGCAAATGGAAAAGCTGGCCTGCTCCTTGAAAGATTGATTAATAGACCCAGAAAAAGCCAGAACCAGAGAAACAGGGCAGTTTGATGTTTTGTGGACAAGACATCCATATGATTAAATTTTTCACTCTTCATTTGGAAGCTTTGGCATTGTGTCGGCAGGTGTCAGGAGGGGTGTAATCATGTTGTTTATAGTTGGATACCGTGTGAAATGCACAAAGCAAATGTTAGTAATAGAGAATATAGAATTGATCAGGAGAACGCCCTAGAGAATTCTTAGTTCCCATGTGGCTCATTATGAGGTTGAGAAAAAAATGCATACTTTTCACACAAGCTTGTAGAAATGTCTAACTCTCACTTGTCAGCATGGAGACAACCAGGATCATTGTGAGAAACAAATGGTGCTTTTAAAAGCCTGGGATGTTTTGACAGGGCAGAAAATGACGAGTATCAGGCTTTTTAGTAATCCTCACCTATCTATATGATTTCTTTTTATTAGCAATGAGGAGAAAAGTACTGAAACAGCAAAACTCCATTTAGTTTTCTTTCCCCAAGAATTAAATACAATGTTAATTTCTTCACATTACATTACATCATTATAGAGAGGTTGTTGCATGTTGGATAGAAGGCTAACCTTGGAGTGAGCAATACCTGGTTCAAATTCTTCTTCTGATACAAACTAGCTATATGACTATGGCCAAGTCATTGAACCTCTTAGTGTGGGCATGTTTCCAATTGGCATAGGTAGAGGGACTTTCAATTCAATTCAGTAATTCTGTTCAACAGGCGTTTACTGTGTAACAGGCACCATTCCCTGAGGCAGAGGGAATGCAAAAACACAAACAGCCACTGCCCCTGAAGAACTCATATTCTACCATAGTTTGCTTGACTGAGACTCAGAGAGGTTTCCACCCAGGAAATCCCAGATCCAGACCAAAAAACGACAACAACAAAGCAGCGTTATATAATGATCCCTTGGACACTCTCTCTCTCCCTCTCTCTCTCTCCCTCTCCTTATTTCCCTTCTCTCTTTGCTTTCCTCCCTCCTTCCGTCTCTGTCTCTCTGTGTGTGTCTTTCCTTCCTTCCCTCCCTCCCTTTCTCTTGCTTCCCTCCCTCCTTCTCTGCCTCTCTCTGTCTCTCACCTTCCATCCTTCCCTTCCTCACTGCCCCTTTCTCTCTCCACCATGACCTTCCACACTAAAAAGAAAACACTTTATATGCATTAGTTAGTGGCAAGTGAGTATGCATCATCTCGGAAATATTCTCATCCCAGTGAGAGGTTTGTTTCTCACTCTGTGTGTGAGGGAAGCCCAAAGCACATACAAGCTCTGATGTGACAGTTTCCTATTTCACTTCAGAGCCTATGGCACGCAAGTCAGCCAATTCTGGTATGTATGACTCTATGGAACTGGAATCAGAGGGCTGCTTCATGTGCTACGCTTGACGTTACTGTACGGCATATGGCCACAGTGTTACTGAGAGGCATGATTTGTTTTCCCGTTGCTGGGATTCCCACTTGTGATTTCGTAGAGGCCTGTTACATAGTTAATGCCTGTGGTGTGGTCTAATTCTGTACCTAGAGACTGGCTGCCAGGGAGCCAGTCTCCCTCAAATTGGCAGGGTGGCATTCTCGTTACATAACCCTCGACTCTTTGAGGAGAAGGGTAAAGGATAAAAGAAATCTTCCATCAGAAAGTGAGGACGTTTCAAATGGTGCTGCAAAGCCTTGGCGTCCTAGGCTCATAGAGCTCCGGCTGAAGGGAACCTTGGAGGTCATCTGGGCCACCTCCCCTTGTTTTTCCAGATGAGAACCAGGGAAGTTAGGTGACCTGCCAAAGCTACCCAGGTAATAACCATTAGTCCTAAGCATGCCATTTCTATGGCAAAGACACTGACCACAGGCTTCCTTTCTGTCGTGCTTCTGGCCATTAGGCACCCCAAGCTTTGGCCTAAGTCAAGAGTAATATGTGTAAAAGAGGGAGGGCATTGAAGAGGATGAAAGAGTTAGGTCTGTGGACCAGCTATGATGGCTACTTTGACCTTGGACTCTTGACTCTGGGCATTTTTTTACTGGCTATCTCTCATATCTGTGGCCTTTCTAGCTCTCTTTAAGTCCTCTTTTTACTAAAAAAAAAGCCTTTCTTCATCTCCCTTAATAGCAGTGCCTTCTCTGTGTTGATTGTCTTCAATTTATCCTATATACACAAGTGTCCCAAAAGTCCCAGTGATTTTAAAGCTTAAATTAAAGCTTAAAGCTATTAGATATTATTAGCTATTGTTTAAGTTACAAATGTTATCATCTTCATTTTACAAATATGGGAACTGAGGCACTGAGGCAGCTAGGAAGGATGTGAAGCAGTTTTGAACCCTGACTCTGATGCCAGCATTAACCATAGTACTGTATTTAGAGAATTATTATTATGTATGTATAATATGATTAAAATTTTTTCTTGGTCTGGACTTAATCTAGACTCGGTCTGGGCTCAAGTTTATAACTTAAAAACTATTACCTATTAAAGCTTAAAAAATTCACTGAGACCTTTGGGATGCCCAATATATCTTGTTTATACATGGGACTTATCTTGTTTGCATGTTGTCTCCCCAGTAGACTGTGAGCTCCTGGAGAGCAGGGACTGTTGTTTGCTTCGTCATTGTATCCTAAGTTCTTAGCACAGGATCTGGCACATAGCAGACATAAATGCTGGATAACTGACTGGCTCCCACCTTTCTTATTTAATTGGAACCTGGCTGGTGGGAATACTGGGGTGACTCTAATAGCTCTTATTTATGTAATCAACCAGCTCAGCCTGGCAACAAGTGAATTCACTGTCCTGTCTAATCTGGTAGGTATTTCTCCCTGATGGGGTTGGGGGTAGGGTATCCAAAATAATCAGAACTTCATTGCCCTAGAGCAGGTCCCTGAAATAGAAAATTATCACAATTGTCCTTGTCTGCTGGCCTGAAAAGGATGGTAAATGTATTAATTCTGTGCTGGGATATCTCCCTTTATACATCAATGACAGTAAGAGGAAACTTTGAGATCCTTTTATTTTCTGACACCTCTCTTCTTGCCTTCTGAGTCTTCTCTCCCCTAACCCCAAAGACCTCTGGCCAGCATTCGAAGTCTATACTACTGTAGGGCAGGATGATATTGATGACAACTACGATTATTAGTAACAATTGACATTTAAGTAACACTTCAGAGTTTTAAAAAAGCAGATATATATATATATATGTGTTTATGTATATGTACATATATACATACACACACATATGTATGCGTGTATAATATATATAATATACATATATAGACATACGCACATGTATTTATCCCATTTGAGCATGACAGTTTCATGAAATAGGTATTATGCTTGCTATCATTATTGGTAACTAAATGGGCAGACATTCTTTTTGCCCATACTTCTTCCCCACTGTGCCCGCCCATCTCTGAGCTGCTAAGGCTTGAAATGGACCTCAGAGATAGAAGAGGGGAGTGTTGCAGGGAAGCAAGGCTGTTTTTGTTTGGATGACATCAGGGTGATAGCTATAGATGGAGAAGACACTGAAAGAAGAGTGTGAGATACAGGACTGTGAGTTGTTGAAAAGAGAAATTCTTTGGTGAACACACAAAGATTCCTTGTGAATTAGTTGTAGAAAAAAAATATGGAGGTATGATAAAGACCAGAGAGTAATTAGATGAATGCTGAAAAAAACCCCAAACAAATAACAAAAAACCCAAAGGCCCAACAACAAAAGGAAATAGAATAGGCTTTAACCAAACAGTCTTAAACCCACACTCTAGCCATTAAAAACTTTCCACAGGGGAGGTAGCCTAGAGGCAAGCTCATTATCATCTTTACCATCAGCACCTCTCACAAGTATGCATTTAATTTTATTGTCACACTTGACTTTTAAGATTTGTAAAGAGCAGCATTTACAAAGTTGTTAACAGAGTCTCCCTAAAGGTAAGAGATGGAATTGATTATTTGATGTTTACCAGGCCCTCTGGAAGGGTGCACTCCCTAAAACGAAAATGTGAGTTTAGGGATTGTAATTCCAGTGTGAGATTAACCTGTCTTCTTTGCTCCAAAAATAGACATCTGTTTCTGTCCCAGGGTTGCAGTGACAACCATGGGTGACCATAAGTTCTGGTAAAAGGTGAAAATAAACTAACCGGAATGAGAACATTGGGTCTGAATTTGAAAGTTGGCTGAGCATATCACACTTCCTTATAAAAATAAGATCCCATAGTTTCTGAGCTAGTGTATGGTTTATTAACTAATAAAAATGATAGCTAGCATTCCTTATGGTGCTTTAAAGTTTGCAAATCGCTTCAGAAATATTGTGTTCTTTAATCCTTACAAAAACCCTGGGAGGGAGGTGCTGTTATTATCTTCATTTTACAGATGAAGAAATTGAGGCAGACACAGATTAAGTCACTTAACCTCAGAGGTCTGAGGCCTCATTTGAACTAAGATCTTCTGAACTCCAGGCTTACCACTCTATCCACTATACCACCTAGATATGCTATTTTTTGGGGGAGGGGTGGAGGAAAGTTTGCTTTTTTAATCTCTTTCCGGATTTGTGGAATAATACTTACAGTTTTCAAGGACTGGAAAGGCCTTTGGAGATTCTCAAATTCAACTGTATTATTTGATATTTAAGCATTTTGGAGTTTCCTTTTTAGTGATGCTTTAAAAATGTCTATTCACTTCCCAATGTCACCTTCTTCCTCATTTGTAACAAATAAGTAGAGCTAATTAAAAGAAGTCAAAAAACATTGGACATATCTACTCTATTTCTTAGCCAGTACCAGATTGTTTTAATGATTACCACTTTGTAATACAGTTTGAAACCTGTTCTTGCTAGGCTATCTTCCTTCACACTTTTTTTCAGTGATATTCTTGACTTTTTGTTTTTCCAGATAAATTTTATTATTATTTTTTCTAGTCTATAAATAATTCTTTGGTAGTTTAGTTTGGTTTACATGACACTGAATAAGTCAATTAATTTAGGATGAATTGTCATTTTTATTATGTTGTCTCAGCCTACCCATGAACAATTAAAAATTTCTCTAATTGTTTATATCTGTCTTTATTTGTGTGAATATTGTTTTGTAATTGTGTTCATAAAGTCCCTGGGTTTGTCTTGGCAGGTTGACTCCCAAGTATTTTATATTGCCTGCAGTTATTTTAAATAGAATTTCTCCTTATATCTCTTCCTGCTGGGTTTTGTTGGTAACATATAGAAATGCTGATGATTTATGTGGCTTTATTTTATATCTTGCAAGTTTGCTAAAGTTGGTCATTGCTTCAACTAATTTTTAGTTGATTCTCTAGGTTTGTCTAAGTATAATATCATGTTATCTGCAAAGAGCGATAGCTTTGTTTCCTTTTCTTATTTCAATATCTTGTCCTTTTCCTACAGCTAGCATTTCTAGTACACTATTGAATAATAGTGGTAATAAAAGATATCTTGCTTTGCCTCTGATCTCATTGAGATGGCTTGTAGATTATCTCTGTTATAGGTAGTGCTTGTTCTTGGTTTTATATAGATATTACTTATCATTTTTTAAAAAGCTCCATTTATTCCTATGCTTTCTGGTGGTTTTTTTTTAAATAGGAATGGGTATTGTATTTTGTCCAAAGTTTCTTCTGCATCTTTTGATTTAATCATATGATTTTTTTGGTCACTGGTGTGATCAATTATAGTTTTCCTAATATTAAACTAGCCCTGTGTTCCTGGTACAAATCTTATTACCTGGTCATAGTATATGATATTTGTGATATACTGCTCTAATATCCTTGCAAGGATTTTATTTAAAAATTTTGTATCAATATTTATTAGGAAAGCTGGTCTGTAGTTTTGTCTGTTTTTGCTCTCCTTTGTTTACATATCAAAATCACATTTGTGTCACAGAAGGAGCTTGAAGTACTCTTATACCTATTTTTTCAAATATTTTAAGTAGCATTTGACTTAAATATTCTTTAAATGTTTTGTAGAATTCACTAGTAAATCTATTTGGTGCAGAAGATTTTTTTTCTTAGAGAATTCATTTATGGCTTTTTCAATTTCTTTTTCAAAGATAGTATTATTTAAGTATATTATTTTTGTTAATCTTCTCTTAGTTGGGGTGAAAAATAGATTTGGAAATATTAATTTAGTTCCCTTAGATTCTCAGTTTTATTGGCATGTAATTGGGAAAAATAGCTCCTAATAATTGCTTTAATTTCATCTTCCTTATTGGTGCATTTATCTTTTTCATTTTTGTCACTGGTAATCTGTTTTTTTCTTTTTCTTTGTAATCAAATTAACCAATGGTTTTTCTATTTTATTGTTTTTTCATAAATCCAGCACTTAGTTTTATTTATTAGTTCAGTGGGTTTTTTAACCTTTATATTTTATTAATTTCTCCTTTATTTTTCAGGATTGGTATTTTGATATTTCATTGGGACCTTTGAATTTGTCCTTTCCCAAGTATTTTTTTAATTGTAGGAGCAATTTATTGACCTGCACTCTTTCTCTTTTACTGATGTAAGTATCTACATATATAAAATTTCCCCTAAGTACACCTTTGGTTGCATCCTATAAGTGTTGATATGCTATCTCATTGTTGTCATCTTTAAAAAAATTATTGATTGTTTCTATAGTTTGTTATTTGACTCACTCATTCTTTAGGATTAGATTACTTAGTTTCCAATTAATTTTTAGTGTTTGCTCCCAAGCCCTTTTTTGAATGTATTTTTATTTCATTATGGTCTGAAAGGGGTACATTTAATATTCTTGCTTTTTTGTATTAGTTTGTGAGGTTTCTATGTCCTAATACATGGTCAATTTTTGTGAAGTGCTATGTACACATGAGAAAAAAGTTATACTCCTTTCTATTCACATTAGCATTTCTCCAGAGGTTTGTCATATCTAACTTTTCTAAAATTATGTTCACTTCCTTAATTTCTTTCCTATTTATTTTATAATTAAATTTATCTAGTCCCAAGAAAGATAAACTGAGGTCTCCTATTAGCAGTTTTATTGCCCACTTGCTTCTTCAATTCATTTAACTTTTCCTTTCAGAATTTGGATTCTGTGGCATTTGGCGTATATATGTTTAATGTTGATATTACTTCATTGTCTATGAAAATTATTAGCGAAATATACTTACCCTAATTATCTCTTTGAATAATGTCCAATTTTGCTTTAGCTCTGTGTGAGATATTGTTACACCTGCCTTATTTTTCTTAACTTTAGTTGAAGTATAATAGTTTCTGTTCTAGTCCCTCATTTTAATTCTGTGTGTCTTTCTGTTTCAAGTGTGTCTTTATTTTCTCCTAGGAGTTCTGGAATTTGACTGCAATATTCCTTGGAATTTTCATTTTTGGATCTCTTTCAGGAAGTGATTGTAGAGTCTTTCAATTTTTATTTTAACCTCTGAATCTAAGTTATCTGAGCAGTTTCTCCTTATAATTTCTTGAAATATAATATCTAGGCTCTTTTATTGATCATGGAATTCAGGGAATCCAATAATTCTTAAATTATTTCTCTTCAATCTATTTTCCAGGTCAGTATTTTTTGAAAGATATTTCACATTTTCTTCCATTTCTTCATTCTTTTGACTTTGTTTTATTCTTTCTTGATGTCTTATGGTATCATTAGCTTCTACTTGACCAATCCTAACTTTTAAGGAATTAGTTTCTTCAGTGAGGTTTTGTACCTCTTTCACAATTTGGCCATTTCCATCCACTTAATAGGATTTTATTTTTTCTAATTACATGTAAAGATAGTTTTCAACATTTATTTTTATAGATTTTAAGTTCCAAATTTTTCTTCCACCCTCTCTCCCCTGCTCCTCCAAGGACAGCAAGCAATCTGATAGCGGTTATACATATACAGTCATGTTGGACGTATTTCAACATTAGTCATGTTATGACAGAAGAATCAGAACAAAAAAGAAAAATCAAAACAAAAAAGGGAAGACAGAATGCTTTTATCTGCATTCAGATTGCATAGTTCTCTCTCTGGATGTAGATAGCATTTTCTATCATGAATCTTTTGGAATTGTCTTGGATCATTGTATTGACAAGAAGAGCTAAATCTACCGTAATTGATCATTGCAGAATCATGCTGTTAGTGTGTACAATGTTCTCCTGGTTCTGCTCATTTCATTCAGCATCAGTTCATGTAAGTCTTTCCAGGTTTTTCTGAAATCTGCCTGCTTGCCCCTTCTCATAGTACAATAGTATTCCATTACATTCATATACTATGACTTGTCCAGCCATTCCCCAGTTGATGGGCATCCCTTCAATTTCCAATTCTTGACCATCACAAAAAGAGCTGGTATATGTTGGTACATGTGGGTACTTTCCCCTTTTATTACGATCTCTTTGGGATACAGACCTGGTAGTGATATTTCTGGGTCAAAGAGTATGTACATTTTTATAGCCCTTTGGGCATAGCTCCAAATTTCTCTCTAGAATGGTTGGATCATTTCAAGTCTCCACCAACAGTGCAGTAGTGTCTCAATTTTCCCACATCTTCTACAACATTTATCATTTCCCCTTTTTGTCATGTTAGACAATCTGATAGGTGTGAGGTGGTACCTCAGCATGGTTTTAATTTGCATTTTTCTAATCAGTAGTGATTTAGAGCATTTTTTCATGTGACTATAGATAGCTTTAATTTCTTCACCTGAAAACTGTGTGTTCATATCTTTTGACCACTTATCAATTGGGTAATGACTTGTATATCTATAAATTTATATATTTTAGAAATGAGGCCTTTATCAGAGACACTGGCACTAAAAATTCTTTCCCAGCTTTCTGCTTTCCTTCTAATCTTGGTTGCCTTGGTTTTGTTTGTGTAAAAACTTTTCAATATGATGTAATCAAAATTATCCATTTCGCATTTCATAATGTTCTCTGTCTCTTGTTTGGTTATAAACTCTGCTGTTCTCCATAGATTTGATAGGTAAACTATTCCTTGCTCTCCTAATTTGCTTATGATATCACACCTTATGTCTAAATCATGTATGCATTTTGACCTTATCTTGGTATATGGTGTGAGATGGTCTATTCCTACTTTCTGCCATGCTATTTTCCAGTTTTCCCAGCAGTTTTTGTCAAATAGTGAGTTCTTATCCCAGAAGCTGGAGTCTTTGGGTTTATCAAATAGTAGATTACTATAGTCATTCATTACTGTGTCTAACCTATTCCTCTGATCCACCACTCTATTTCTCAGCCAGTACCAAATTTCATAATTGCCACTTTATAATATAGTTTTAGATCTGGTATGGCTATGCCACCTTCCTTTGAATTTTTTTCATTAATTCCCTTTACATTCTTGACCCTTTGTTCTTCCAGATGAATTTTGTTATTATTTTTTCTAGCTCTATAAAATAATTTTTGGTACTTTGATTGGCATGGCACTGAATGAATAAGTCAATTTGGGTAGAATTGTCATTTTAATTATATTAGTTCAGCCTACCCATGAGCCATTGATATTTTTTCAATTGTTTAAATATGAATTTATTTGTGTGAAAAGTGTTTTGTAATTGTATTCATACAGTTCTGGGGTTTCTCTTGGCAGGCAGACTCCCAAATATTTTATATTGTCTATCTTTTTTTAAATGAAATTTCTCTTTCTATCTCTTGCTACTGGGCTTTGTTGGTAATATATAGAAATGCTGATTATTTATGTGGGATTATTTTATATCCTACAACTTTTCTAAAGTTCTTAATTATTTCAAGTAGTTTTTAAGTTGATTCTTTAGGATTCTCTAAGTATACCATCATCTCATGTGCCAAGAGTGATAGTTTTGTTTCCTCATTGCCTTTTCTAATTTCTTTGTTTTCTTTTTCTTCTCTTATTGCTAAAGCTAACATTTCTAATACAATATTAAATAAGAGTGGTGATAATGGACATTCTCATTGCACCCCTGATCTTATTGGAAATGCTTCTAGTTTATCTCCATTACATATAATACTTGCTGATGATTTTAGATGGATATTACTTATCGTTTTAAGGAAAACTCCATTAATTCCTGTGCTCTCTATAATGTTTTTAATAGGAATGGGTGTTGCATTTTTCAAAAGCTTTTTCTTTTCCCAATTTTTTTTCTACCTTTGATTTTTGATTTGGTTTTATTTGATTTTAAAAATCCTTTTTGGACTCTTCCAAGAAGGCTTTTTGGTCCTGAGACAAATTCATATTTCTCTCTGAGGCTTTGCATGTAAGCTTTCTGATATGGTTGCCCTCTTAGTTTGTGTTTTGTTCTTTCCTGTTGCCTTAGTAGCATTGTATGGTCAAGTCTCTTTTCCATTTTTTGCTCTTTTTTTTAGCTCTTTTTGTGACTTTTAAAGTTGAGCTCTGCTCCTGGGGCACAGGGGCTACTGTCCCAAAGTTCTTGTGCTGGGGCCCAGGGGACTCCCTGGCTTTCTGTGCCCAGGGCTTCAGGTACTGGCAGCTTGCCCACTGCGCTGGGCTGGCGCAGCCTAGTCACACCTGTTGTGCTGGGGGTTCTAGGGCTTGTAGTTTGCCTTTTGCACTGGGGCTGGAGGCCTCACGGCTGGCCTGCTCTGCCACTTGCCTGCTGAGTCAGGACTGAGACAGTTGCTGATCTGTGCTGTGACTAAGAGCCTCCTGCTGGCTTGCCTGGACACTGTCTGCACTGGGCTGTGCTCCCCTTTTATTCAAGTGAAACAGACCTTTCCTGAAGTCCTTCTCAGTTACCTTAAGCTGGAAAATTATTTCACTCTGTGTGTTTTTGTAGGTTCGTTAGCTCCAGAATCTGTTTAGAGGCTTGGATTAACATTTCCAAGGGAAAGTGGGGAGAACTCAGGCAACTTCCTGGTTCTTCTCTGCCATCTTAGCTCCACCTCTCCATTTGGCCATTTGTAGGTAGTTATTTTCTTCAGTATTTTTTGTGCCTCCTTTATCAAAATGTTAATTCCCTGTTCATAATTTGCTTGCATTGCTCTAATTTATTTTCCCAATTTTCCTCTATCACTCTTACTTAATTTTCAAAACAATATTGCTTCTTAAAAATTTTTTTCTTTAGGAATTCTTGTTGGATTTGTGTCCAATCTGCTGTTTTCTTTGAGGCTCAGCTTGTAGCTTTTTTCAATGTCATTGTCTTCTTCTAAGTTTGTCTTGCTCTTCCCTGTCACCATAGTAGCTGTTTATGGTTTGGTTCTTTGTTGTTGTTGTTTGCTCATTTTTTCTTCCTACTTCTTGTCTTTGAACTTTATGCTAGAGTTGAGCTCTGCTCACCTGGGAGATGGGGTATGCCACTACCCCAAGTTTCAGGTTATTTGCTCCTCTTTTCAGAGCTAGTTTTTGGGGGAGGGTCTGCAAGTTTTCAGTGCTTCAAAAGTGGAGCGATACAGAGAGAGGTGTAGTCACTGTTCTCCTGGTCTGCATTCTGTTCCTTAGCCAGGAAGGCCCTGTACTCTTGCAACTGCAAGTGCTAGTGCTAGAATTCTTCTTCACCTTGGAAATACTACCTAGAACTAGGGCTCCTCCTTCCTTGCAACTATAAACACTTCTCATCTAGTAATGAGCAATGGAATTGTCCAATGGCACCCAGCCTTCACCTAGAGTCTGAACAGGATTTCCCTGTACAGGGGTCCCGTGTTTTCTCTTTCTAACCAGTTGTTCAATCACCTGATCGTCTCTGGGTGGGAAACACTCTGGAAACTTTTGTTTCTTTTGCTCTTGTCACCACTGTGGCCCCCAAGGACCCCAGGTAGAGTTTCTTCAATGATACACTCCAGGTAAGCTCCCACCCCAGTGTCACAGACCTCTCTTTCTGACCATTGAAGTTGCTTGGAGTGGAAAAATATCTCACCCTGATCTTTTGTTGGCTATGCCACTCCAAAATTTGATTTAAGTCATTACTTTAAAGTTGTTTGGAGGGGGATGTTGGGAGAGTTTGGCTAGAATGTTTCCTCTACTCCACCATTGTGACTCCACCTTTCATTTCTTTTTTAAATGGACTAGCTAAATTAATAAATCAGGGGAGCATTCTAGACATAGAAAACTTACATTTTAGCAACACTGTAGATAAAGCCTGTCATGGTGTTGTGGACAGATTAGAGAGCTATGGACTAGATGATACATATTTAGAATCATTTGAATGACTGGACTTAGTTGCAAAGAGGTAAATTTAAACTTATTGTATGAAAATTTGCTGTTTAGTCATTTTGAGTCATGTCTGATACTCTGTAACCCCATTTGGGGTTTTCTTGGCAAAGATACTAGAGTGGTTTGCCATTTCTTCTCCAGTTCATTTTACAAATGAAGAAACTGAGGCAAACAAAATGAAGTGACTTGCCCAGGCTCATACAGCTAGTAAGGGTCTGAGGCCAGATTTGAACTCAGGAAGATGAGCCTTCCTGATTCTAAGCCCAGTGCTCTATCTAATACTTCACCTACCTGTCCATTGTATGAGAAACTTCCTAGCTAATAGAACTGCTCCAAAGTAGAATGGGTTGCCATGGGAGGTTGGTGGCTTATCTCTCACTGGGAGATTTTAAGACATGGTTGGAAGATCACTTGCTAGTGATTCCATAGATGTTGAACTAAATGGGCTCCGAGGACCCTTCCAGATCTGTGATTCTCTGATCAAAGTAGGTGAGAAACACAGATATAAAGAAGACTTAATAGCAATAAATCAGTGGGTTATTGGCTCATATTCTTCAGTTCTTCAGTTTTATCTATTATCCCTGTAATATTAATAAAATAGTAAATACAGTCAATCCTGAAGATCTGTGTATTTAACTTCCGTGACTTTAAGTGTTCATGTGATTTTATTAGTAACCTCATTTTCGCTTTTTAATTGGCAACCCTGTACATTTGTGGCTATGTACAGCAGAGAAAGGAATGAGAGACATGATGTGTTCAAGTCTGTGGAGCAGCTGGTGTCCTACTAGGTGCCTCACTGGTCTTGTTGACTCTACCTTTGTAAAGATCTCCCTGTGAATTTGTTGCAAATTTTCATTGTTTGCATTTTTTGTAGTGCAAGTCCTTTGTGTTCTAAGGCCCACACTATAAAGTTAGTGATATGACTTAGTGAGAAAATAAAGGTGTTAGATAAAGTTTGTGCTGGAATCTCTGCAGCTGCTGTCGGTCACAAGTTGGGTGTTAATGAATCCATGCAGGAAGCAGGTGTTGCTGACAGATTATTTCAAGCTGGTGCATTCTTCACCATCTCCAACACCATCCACCAGCCATGAAGGACAGAATGTTGGAGGTGATGTTGACACCTCACCACTCTTGGCATCTTCCAACAGCAGTTACTAAAGTCCCAGCATCTTTTCCCTTGGTTTTCAGAGGGTTGCCAAGGTAAAGAGGCTTACAACAGAATAGTATATAGTACAACATCTTCACACCACCATCTGACACAGTAGAAGGTAAGATTCAATTTAAAAAAAGTTTTAGTTTTAAGAGTTTCACTTACTGTGTACCATATTTGTGGTACTATAGATTTTATATGCTATGAACAGTCACTATTGTCTGAAACCAGGTTTTTTTTAAAAAATTGAGAGATTAGCACAGAAGGTCACAGAATTCCAGGGAATTAGTAATGAGAAAAAACGTTTTGCATGTTACCAATTTTATTTTGTATGAATTTTATGGGTTATTTCACGGTTACTGTGTTAGAAAAAGTGAATATTATCGGAATTAATTGTATTTAGAAAAGTGTATTTTCAGCAATCTCTAGTGAAAGATTACAGTTTTTGGTGGTTGTTGGAACCTAACCCCCTATTTCCCATAGGTTTAATGTATCAACATTTGTATTTTTGACTTTTATGCCATTTTCTAGGAACATCACGCCAGTGAAAGTTGAGGGTTGACTATACTTAAAAGTGTAGAGACTGAACCTATAATTTCCCTGGTACAGGGAGCCCCCAGGTTAAATCCCTCTACCAAGGTGAGTCAGTACCTTCTCTGAAACTTAGTCTTATCATCCTGTCCAGAACACTGAGCAGTAAAATGATGAGGGTAACATAGCTAGTATATGTCAAAGACAGGGTGTGAACCTGAGAATTCCTTGTTTTGAGGGTGGCATTCTATCCACTACACCAATCTAACCGTACCTGTCATTACACTGGGAATATGCTTGCTGAATCTGAGTGGTAGAGGGAAGGTCCATGCTATGGAGAAGTCAATAATAGAGTAGCTAGATAATATTATGGACTTGGGATTTGCAGTGTACATGACAGAAAATTGAGACTCTGAGGAGAGTTGTTATGATGACATCAATAATACACTGAAATCAACAGATAGTCACTTAACCTCTCTGAAACTGATTTCCTCATCTATAAAAGGAGAGTATTGGACTAGACAGCCTCTAAGGCTCTTTCTAGCTCCAAATTTTCATCCTATGACCCCCTTCTCTCAAACCTAGAATACTTTGCTGTGCAGAATAATGTTAACAAGTTTTAGAGTGCTGCCATTTATTTTTTGGAAAAGGAAGATGGAGGAGGTGATGCTTTCATCAAAATGTCTGAAAATTATTGCACTTCAAAATAAAATCCCATATCTAAGCTCTACATGTTTAGCATCTGCAAGTCAAAACCATGAAGGATTTGACTGATTTATAACTGATCTGTGACAAGTTTTGGCTCTAGATACTAACATTCTACCCATGGATAGAAGCACTGGGGTATAGGAGATTCAAAAGGATAAGATCATCATTGTACAAAGACAGCTGGCACAATTACCAAATACCAAGTTGTTTCAGGATCTATTGCCGGATTAGCATGCGGGGATTTTATTACTAATCCTTCTTTTAAATGGTCAACAGGTCAGTTTGCACCGTGAAGTGTTCTGATTTGCTAATGACGTTAAACTGTTTTGGGACAAGAAATTGAAGGCTGATGAAAATAAGCTACCTGAGAATCCAATGAGGTTGTGTGAGAAGACAAAAAAGTGGCAGTTTCAATGAAATGAGTGGAAAGGAATGAATTTTTGAAAAACACCTCGGTACTTGGATACATCTTAAATCTTTTTTCAATATGAGAATTTCCTCCAGTAATACCCAAAGCAACCCATCTGTGCCTCCTCATATTGGTGGACTTTCGTCCATATCCTCCCATAAATCATCTCCAGAGTGTCCACACAACCTGCTAAACATCTCCCTCTAGATGTCTTGACATTACATGGACACCAATGGAGCATCCATCTACCCATCTATCACTGTGGCAGCCCCCTTGTCCCAAAGGTGAACTCCTGGAGTCTCCATTTTAGGGAGAGACCCTTGGTCATCCGTCCTTCATTGCCCTCCCAGCTTTACTTCTAACTGTCTGGACTTAGAAACTGTGCCCCTGAGTACCTTGAGTGTCTTCCTCTTTCCTTCCACACACATTCCCTGGTTTTCAGTCTCTCTTTCTATATCATCTCCCACAATTAGAATATAAGCTTTTTGAGGGCTGGATTTGCCGTTATTTTGCTTGTATTTGTATCCTCAGTGCTTATCACTGTTCCTGGCACAGAGGAAGCACTTAATAAAGGTGTATTTTACAAACATATTCGTAGCAGCTCTTTTGTGGTGGCAAAGAATTGGAAATTGAGAGGATGTCAATTAATTGGGGAATGGTTGAACAAGTATATGAATGTAATGGAATATTATTATTTCATAAGACATGGTGAGCAGACAGACTTCAGAAATACTGGAAAGACTTACATGAACTGATGCTAAGTGAAGTAAGCAGAATCAGGAGAACACTGTACATAGTAAAACAACACTGTGTGATGACCGACTTTGGTAGACTTATCTCTTCCCAGCAATGCAATGATCTAAGACAATTCCAAGATTCTTGATGAAAAATGCTACATCCAGAGAAAGAACTATGGAGTCTGAATGCATATTGAAGCATACTATTTTCTCTTTTTTTTCTTTCTCAAGGTTTTCCCTTTTGTTCTGATTCTTCTTTTACAACACGACTAATGTGGCAATAGGTTTAATATGATCATATATATATAGCCTATATCAGATTGCATGCCATCTTGGGGAGAGGGAAGTGGAAAGAGGGGAGAAAAATTAGAACTCAAAATCTTACAAAACCGAATGTTGAAAACTAAAAGTAAATTAATTAATTAAAAAAAAGTGTATTATCTGCTATTTGGATTACCAACAGATTATTTGTCTTTTTCAATATATAATTGACAGGGCCTCCTTTTCTGGTCTCATTATCTTTCTTAAGATGTCCTTTATTGCACTTTTGTGCAAATTTTTCTTTGGTAATATGTTGTTTTCTCCTCATGCCCATCATATGTCTCTCTATTGCCATTTGGATGATCAGAAACTCTAATTCTTTGAAGATTTTGATTTTTTCATATCATTAGACATTATCACTAGAATAATTTTTCTTTTCTAAGCCTATGATTTCATTATAGGGAACTCCAGTTAGAGAAATTCCTTCAGTAGCTTCCTTCAGTTTAGTCTTAGAGAGGTGCAGGAGAATTGTGGTTAAGTGACTTAAGTGACACAACTGGTGTGTCAGAGGGAGAATTTGAACCTGGCTGTTCCTAGCCTCAAAGTCAGACCTCTACATGCCTCACTGGAAAAAAAAATGTGCCTTTAAAAAGATGGGTCTTTGTTTAAGGAGAAACTTCATCTCATTCTACATAATTTTAAAATATCTTTGGGTCTCTCCATTTTTTTTTATTCCTGAACCATTTTTCAACATATACATTTAACTCATGAATATTAAATACATGTTGATTGAATTTTGAGTTTCTAATGCAGTTATTTGTAGAATTTTTCTACTTTTTCATCCTTTGCAACAGATAACATAAGGTGTAATTATCTTCATGCTGACTTTTTAAAAAATTCTCATGATGAGCATTCTAATATAAGATGATCAAGTGTTCTGTGAAATGGTGTTTTGTCACCTTTGGTGATATGACAAACCCAACTTCACAAGCTTTCTTCATTCACTTCTTAATTAAATTAAACTGAATTAAACCAGCACCTACTAATCTTCAGTATTTCATTCAGTAAGCATTTTAAAATTCTCACTATGTGCTAGCCGCCATCCAAGGGAAAGGGATTGGGAATAAATAGACAAAAATGAAAAAGTTCATACTCTCAAGGAACTTACTCTATACTGGGGGAAAATAACATATAAACAGAGAAGTCAATGTAAAGCAACAGTTAGAAAGCCATCTTTGGAGTCAGGAAGACCACGGTTCAAGTAAAACCTTTGACAGATGCTCTCTGTGTGCCTTTTCTAAAGAAAAGTGACTAATGTGATCATGGGAGTGAACAGACCCTATTTGTCAGAGGTATGGCTTTAATGCCAGTACCTTTCTTTTTTTTTAATTTAAATTTATTTATTTAACATATTTGGTTTTCAGCATTGATTTTTACAACAGTTTGAATTACAAATTTTCTCCCCATTTCTACCCTCCCCCCCACTCCAAGATGGCTTATATTCTGGTTGCCCTGTTCCCCAGTCAGCCCTCCCCTCTATCACCCCCCTCCCCTCTCATCCACTTTTCCCTTCCTATCTTGTAGGGCAAGATAAATTTCTATGCCCCATTGCCTGTGTATCTTATTTTTTAGTTGCATGCAAAAACTTTTTTTGTTTTTGAACATCTGATTTTAAAATTTTGAGTTCCAAATTCTCTTCCCTCTTCCCTTCCCACCCACCCTCCCTAAGAGGTCTAGCAATTCAACCTAGGCCACACATGTATCATTATGTATAACCCTTCCACAATACTCATGTTGTGAAAGGCTAATTACATTTTGCTCCTTCCCAACCCATCCCGCTTTATTGAATTTTCTCCCTTGACCCTGTCCCCTTTCCAAAGTGTTTGTTTTGATTACCTCCACCCCCATCTGCCCTCCCCTCCATCATCCCCCCCTTTTATTTTTTTTATCTTCCTCCCTCTTCTTTCCTGTGGGGTAAGATACCCAACTGAGTATGTATGGTATTCCCCCTCAGGCCAAATCTGATGAGAGCAAGGTTCACTCATTCCCCTCTCACCTGCCCTCTCCCCTCCTCCCACAGAACTGCTTCCTCTTGCCACCTTTATGCGAGATAATCCACCCCATTCTATCTCTCCCTATCTCCCTCTCTCAATATGTTGCTCTCTCATCCCTTAATTTCATTCCACTTCCCTTAGATATCTTCCCTTCACCTTCAACTCACCCTGCATCTGCTCCCTCTCTTTTACATATATTTATAGATATATATATATAAAAACACACATATATACATATACACACACACACATAGATATATACATACATACACATTCACTTACATATATACATAAACCTATATATATATATATGTTTATGTATATATGCGTATTCCCTTCAACTACCCTAATACTGAGATCTCATGAATCATACACATCATCTTTCCATGTAGGAATGTAAACAAAACAGTTCAACTTTAGTAAGTCCCTTGCAATTTCCGTTTCTTGATTACCTTTTCATGCTTCTCTTGATTCTTGTGTTTGAAAGTCAAATTTTCTATTCAGTTTTGGTCTTTTCACTGAGAAAGCTTGAAAGTCCTCTATTTTATTGAAAATCCATATTTTGCCTTGGAACATGATACTCAGTTTTGCTGGGTAGGTGATTCTAGGTTTTAATCCTAGCTCCATTGACCTCCGGAATGTCGCATTCCGAGCCCTTCGATCTCTTAATGTAGAAGCTGCCAGATCTTGGGTTATTCTGATTGGGTTTCCACAATACTCAAATTGTTTCTTTCTGGCTGCTTGCAGTATTTTCTCCTTGATCTGGTTGCTCTGGAATTTGGCAACAATATTCCTAGGAGATTTCTTTTTGGGATCTATTTGAGGAGGCGATCAATGGATTCTTTCAATTTCTATTTTGCTCTGTGGCTCTAGAATATCAGGGCAGTTCTCCTTGATAATTTCTTGAAAGATGGTATCTAGGCTCTTTTTTTGATCATGGCTTTCAGGTAGTCCAATAATTTTTAAATTATCTCTCCTGGATCTATTTTCCAGGTCAGTGGTTTTTCCAAGGAGATATTTCACATTGTCTTCCATTTTTTCATTCCTTTGGTTCTGTTTTATAATATCCTGATTTCTCATAAAGTCACTAGCTTCCACTTGCTCCAATCTAATTTTTAAAGTAGTATTTTCTTCAGTGGTCTTTTGGACCTCCTTTTCCATTTGGCTAATTCTGCCTTTCAAGGCATTCTTCTCCTCATTGGCTTTTTGGAGCTCTTTTGCCATTTCAGTTAGTCTATTTTTAAGGTGTTATTTTCTTCAGTATTTTTTTGGGTCTCCTTTAGCAAGTCATTGACTTGTTTTTCATGGTTTTCTCGCATCCTTCTCATTTCTCTTCCCAATTTTTCCTCTACTTCTCTAACTTGCTTTTCCAAATCCTTTTTGAGCTCTTCCATGGCCTGAGAACAGTTCATGTTTTTCTTGGAGGCTTTTGATGTAGGCTCTTTGACTTTGTTGACTTCTTCTGGCTGTATGTTTTGGTCCTCTTTGTCACCAAAGAAAGATTCCAAAGTCTGAGTCTGAATCTGAGTCCGTTTTCGCTGCCTGGACATGATCCCAGCCTACTACTTGACCCTTGAGTTTTTCATTTGGGTATGACTGCTTGTAGAGTATAGAGTACTTTGTCCCAAGCTTGAGGGGCTGTGCTGTTGTTTTCAGAGTTATTTCTACACAGCAAGCTTTGCCACACCAGCACTACTCTTCCCCCAAGAACTGCCAACCTGGACAGGACTCAGATCTAAGCTGGCCCTGCACTCCCACTCAGATGCCACTTAATTCCTCCCACCAGGTGGGCCTGGCACCAGAAGCAACTGCAGCTGTAGCTCTGTAAGCAGCTACAGAGCTGCGTCACCTCCTCTGCCCCCAGGGCGGTGGCCGAACACGGAATTCCTTTCACTGTGTCCCAACAGCTTTTCCCACTGACCTTCTCTGTTGTCTTTAGTGTTTGTGTGTTGAGAAGTCTGGTAACTGCCACAGCTCACTGATTCAGGGTGCTAGGGCCTGTTCTGCCTGGCTCCCAGTCTGGTTGGTCCTGGCGTGGCCCACACTGCGCTCTGCTCCCCTCCACTCCCAGTTCCATGCAATAGAACTTACCCCACAACCATCTAGTCTGTCCTGGGCTGGAGCCCTGCTTCCCTCTGCTATTTTGTGGGTTCTGCAGTTCTAGAATTTGTTTAGAGCCATTTTTATTGGTGTTTGGAGGAACCTGCGGGGGGGGGGGGAGCTCATGCAACTCCCTGCTTTCCAGCTGCCATCTAGACTCCATAATTCTTTTTCTGGGTATGCATAGTTTTTTCCATCATGAGTCTTTTGGAGCTGACTTTGAACCTTGCATTGATGAGAGGAGTCAAGGCTATCAAAGTTAGTCCTTACAGATACTGTATATCTGCAATTGTGTATAATGATCCCCTGGTTCTGTTCCCCTCATGCAGCATCAGTTCATATAGGTCATTCCAGGCTGTAATGAAGTCTGTCTGCTCTTCATTTTTTATAACATAATAGCATCCATTACATTAATACACCACAATTTGTTCAGCCATTTCCCAATTGATGGGTATCCCCTTGATTTCCAATTCTTTGCCACCACAAAAAGAGCTGCTATAAATATTTTTGTACATATGTAGTGCCCCAGAATTCTGGAGACCAGGTTTTGTCGCCAGCTCAGCAATGGTACCTTGAGAAGCCACGTGTGACCTTTTAAACTTAGCCTAGTGGAAGCTAAGAAGATCTGGCATCTGGATGTGAATTTGATAGGACCAGTGTTATATAGGAACTGAGCTAAGAGTTTGTCACCAAAGTATTGGGGAAAATGTTTGTTCTGTCTAAATGTTTGAAATAAGTTCCTCTTTGATATTAGAGGGAGAGTTAAGTAGCTCAGTGGACAGTGTGATGTGCCTGGAGTTATGAAGATTTGAGCTCAAATCTGGCCTCAGACACTGACTAGTTGTGTGATCCTGGGCCAGTCACTTAACCCTGTTTGCCTCAGTTTCCTCATCTATAAAGTGAGCTGGGGAAGGACATGGCAAACCACTCCATTATTTTTGCCAAGAAAACTCTAAATGGGGTCACGATGAGTTGGATGTGACTGAAAATAACTGAACAATAAATTGACATTAGGATGTTTGAAGGACCTGGGGTGCCACTCACTGGTGTTTAATAATAGGGTCAGCACAGCCAGTGGAGGCAGTAGGGAAGGAACTCCCCAGAATATCCCTGAGAGGCAGGGATTCCCTGGCTTTGGAAGAGCGGCTCTCTCCATTTGTACCCTAGGACCTAGGAGAGTGCTTTCACCATAGATGGTGTTTAATAAATGCTCATTGAATTCACTTGAGTTGAACTGCTTCACAATGACAGAAGCCCAATAATTGGCCAAGTCTCCATAGCACCACAAGGCAAACACAGCTGACTCGACAAAACAACTAGAGAAAATGGACTCTATTTTTTCCCCCTGACATTTCTGGCAGACTCATTTAACTAATGGCCTTCATATCATGCTAACAGGCTCCAGACAGCACCTACCTCCAGGATATTCCACTCCTTTAATTATCCCTCAACTTTCTTATTAATGTGAGAATTTTCAGTTTCCTTTTTCTCCTGTGTAGTTCATTTCATACTAAGTCATATTTTGTATTGAATTGCTTTCTCTCTGTTTCAAGTCCCTCATACTGAAAACATTGATGAAGATTAAATTTGGGGATAAATTCTAGAAGTATTTCCCCTTCAGGAATTAATTTCTTGGATGTGAGAGTAGAATGTTTGCTCTGTACTCTTTATCATACAAGAATTTGCTTTAAAGTGGTGTTGATTAGACACACACCAAGGTTTCAAATGTGCATGAATACAAATTCTATGCCTGAGAAAACATCGAAAAAATTGTTTATGCACATGTTGCAACCTGCTTGGGGCAAGGAAACCATCAATGTTCTCTCTTCTTCAGGATTGTTTGCAAGTGGCTGGAGAAGATCTCTGCAGAAATATGTTGACAGCTAGCCACGCACTTTCAGCTCAGGCTGCTGAAAGTGGGGTGGTAGTGGTGGATGGGGAAGATGGAGCAGGAAGAAAAAAAATGACCATCCTAACTTCCCTTGCATATGAGGCTCTCATAGCATCATAGAAGTTTTAAGGACCTTAAAGGACAGCTGCTGGACAGTAATTTTTATGCCCTCCTGACATGTCATCTACCAGGTGATGCCCCTCTGTGAGGGCTAAAGAACTCAGGATTTGAGTGGCAGCCTTCACTGGCCAATGGGGACAGAATACTGGACCTGGTTATTCTGAGTGGGGATAAGCCTCTGCATTCATGAGGTGGCAATTTTTAGCCTGGAAAGAGAAGACTGGGGGCTGGAGTGGGGGGGTGCATATAGATACATTCAAGGAATTAGAGGACTATGATTCTTTTTGGTCCCAGAAGACAGCAGTAGCAGCAATGGGCTGAAGTGGCAGAGGCAAATTTAGGTTAAATATCAGGAGAAAAACTCTCAACAATTAGGGCTATTTAAGAGTGGAATGGTCTCCCTTTATTTGTATCCCCAGAACTTAGCATAGTGCCTGATGTATAGCAAGCACAAAAAATGCATGTTGACTGATGACTCATTGCAAAGGGTCTTTGAGCAAAGGTTTAAAGGATGACCACATGTTGGTGATATTGCAAGTTCTCAATCTAGAGAACATAAAATTGTTTTTTAAAAAATATTTACAGGCACATTTCCATACAATTAGTTTTCATTGTAATCTTAAATATTTTAATTATTTAACAAAGTTGTTCAAAGAAGGGCTCCATAGGCTTCATCAGACTGCCAAAGGGGACTCTCTCTCTCTCTCTCTCTCTCACACACACACACACACACAGAGAGAGAGAGAGAGAGAGAGAGAGAGAGAGAGAGAGAGAGTGAGAGAAATCTTGCACTTACAATGTAGGGATATTTTTAAGTTAGATATGGGTCAGACTAGGTGACTTCTGTAGTCTTTTCCAAGTCTGAAATTCCGTGTTTCCAAACATGAAGTAAGATAAAGGAGATTTAGAGCTGGAAGGGACATTTCAAATCATGTGGTTCAATTTCCCCATGTAAGAATTAGAAAGGCCAAAGAGGAGTAATGACTTTCCCAAGGTCACAAAGTATGAGCAGAGTCTGATTTTGAACCCATATATCTTCTGACTTCAAATCTAGTCCTCTTTGTACTATGCCATTCTGTAAGATGGCCAAATGATGGATTTATGCAGCTCTGATCTGTAGAGGAATAGGTGCCTGTGGATATCATCTGATGTGAAGGGAGGCTGGCCACATATGGCTTCCTTACTGGCCAAATGGGAAATCTGAAATTCCCATTTTTTATTGGTGAAGATCATTTATATCGTGTTTTAAAGTTTGTAAAACACCTTATACAGATGGGTCTCATTTGGGCTTCCCTATAGCTGCTATGTAGATACTATGGTGATTATTTTCCCCATTTTTGCAGTACTTGGTTCAGTGAGATATAGGGATTTATTCCTAGTCACAAGTCTAATAAGCCTCAGAGGCAGAATTTGAACCCAGATATTCCTGACCCTAAGTGGATTAGTCTAGTCGCCCAGTGGAGTTACTTCTTGGCAGATCGGTAAAGTGGAAAGAATGCTGAGTTTGAATTCTAGGGACCTGGGTTCAAATCCTGCCTCTAACACATTACTCATTTGACTGGAAGAATCACGTCACTTCTCAGAGCCTCAATTTCCATTTTTGAAAAATGAGGAGAGTGGACTTGATGACTTCTGAAATCTCTTCTAGCCCTGAATCTATGAACCTTTGATTCAAGACTGCTGTAACCTCTAAATAGCAGCTAAGAATCATATTCGTTGATAAGATTCCCAAGCTCCTGTCCCCAGCAGGAAGCACTAGGGGGGAGCCATGCAGGACAAGAGAGCTTTTAGGAGGAAAAGGGTGGGGGAGATTTGGCAAGTATCTGAATGGAAACATTGGCTTCTCCCAGGGGAAGGAAGGTTGAGAGTGGGTGGGGTGGTGGGAAGGTAAGAATGAGAAGGTTACAGTAAAAACACTGAGCACTTCTAGGAAGATGGAAAGAGAGGGGAGGTGTGTGAGAAGGTATGTTGCTGAAGGCATCCGTCCTGCCTGGAGCTGACCAGACAGCACATGGGCCTATTTCACTCAAGAACAAAGGAATTGTCATAACAGCAATCATCTCTTACAAGGGGTATTGTGCTTCACAGTTTTCACATCCCTAATCCCTAGCCCTGGGAGACAGGTTGGGGAGCAATATTTTTCTTGTTATAAAGGAGCATAAGGAGGCTCAGAGATGTTAAGTGATTTGGCCAAAGTCACACAGCAAATAAGCAACAAATTCAACCTAGTCAAACCTAGTCCTGCTGTCTCAAAGTCTAGTATTCTTCCAGCTATATACCATGCCGTTCCTTTGAAGTGGAAAATCTATTGAAGACTGCAAATAACCAAGGCCTTCTAAACAGTTGGTCTCTGAACTCGCTTTGTGCTCCAGATCTCTAATCCTATAATCATGAAAAGCCCATGAGCTCTGTCAGAAAGACCCATATTTCCTTATGCTTGGCAGGACTTCATCATGGACCCCTCTGGACTATTACCCTCTTTCTTTTCAGTTTCTTTTTATGTATTATCTTCCCCCATTAGATTGTAAACTCCTTGATGGAAGGGACTATCTTCTGCCTTTCTTTGTGTCACTAGTGTTTGGCACGGTGCCAAGGATATAGTAGATGCTTAATAAATATTTATTGACTCTGCCCACATATTGCTTATCTGATAGAATCATGGGTAGTAACAATAACTCACATAGAACTTTCTCTATCATAATTTCCTGAGATAAGGAGTACAAATGCTGTTATCTTCCTTTTGCCCAGAAAGACCCTGAGTCTTAGAGGGATTAAGTGACTCACCCAGGGTCACATAGGCAGCAGCAGATTTTGAAGCTGGAAATCAAACCCACATTTCTGATTCCCAGTCCAGTGTGCTCTTTTCACTAGATTTTCTAGTTTCTAGAAGTTCTTCATCTGGGGTCCACAGGCAGGATCCATGGAGAGAGTTTTTTGGGGGGTGTCTGTGAATTTGGATGAGAAAAAACCTTTATTTTTCCCTAACTTCTAATTAGAATTTAACATTTCTTTCAATTATGAATATAGGCAGCAAGCACTATTCTGAAGAGGAGTCTATAAGTTCACAGTCTACTAAAGGGGTCCATGACACACAAAAAATGCTAAGCGTCTTGGGCTAGATGAAGTCTTCAGGGATCATGAACGCAAAAAACTGCACGTGTTAATCCTAGCAATCAGGATAACCCAACTTTTGGTAATAATCCAATCCAATGTTTTTAGTGGTGAAAAATGTGGATATACATAATAGGTGCTTTAAAATGGTTGTTGAATAGAATAGTATTCTACAAAAATTATGGCTTGCC
Organism: Trichosurus vulpecula; assembly: GCF_011100635.1. NCBI lineage: Eukaryota > Metazoa > Chordata > Mammalia > Diprotodontia > Phalangeridae > Trichosurus > Trichosurus vulpecula. Next base: position 105,705,454 of record NC_050578.1, on the reverse strand, counting down.
CTTTAAAATGAAAAAAAAGTTTTTAAATAATTTCTGAACATAGTCCTCTCTTACAACAAAAAAAATAAAAAGCAACAAATAATAAAGAGAAGAAAGCAGTTCAGCAAAATTAACCAAGTTATTGACTGAATCTGAGAGCGAATTCAGTGTTCCCTACCCATAGTCCTCTACTTCTCCAAAGAAGGGAGGGAATCTTATTTTCTTGTCTCTCCTTCAAGACAAGTTTTATGTAAGAATTAAATTCAATCTCTTTTTGTCTGTCTATAGAATCATAAAATGTTGGACCTAGAATGGACTTTCTAACTCATCTAGTCCCACACTCATGTTCATTAGGGAACAAAGACTCAGAGAGTAGGTGATTCTTCCAAGGTCAATCAGTGTTAGAGCTGGCACTAGAAGCCCACTCTCTATCAACTGAACTCAGAATCATACATAAGTAGGATAGGGTGACATTGGCTTTGTCCTTCCCTGGAGGTACTGAGTTTAGGTATGATGATAGGTTTGTCCTAGACCTCTAACACACTATAGAACTTAGCACTTAGCATGGATGATTAGTTCAAGTGGGAAACTGTTTGATGGGTGACTGGGTTAAGCTATACTCTTGTCTCGCCTTGCTTCCCATTCCCCTCCCACATCCAGTAATTGGTGGTCTAGGTTCTCTGTGTATTCCCACACCTTCAAATGAAGACATAATTTGTGTTGCTTGCCTCTATTGTGGTTCACGGTACTTAACTCTAGTGTAAAAATTTCCATTCTACCTATACTATGTTATGTTCCCATAATAGAATGGATGAAAACAAGCCATTGTGTGGCAAGCTGAAGTCGGGAAGACAGAAACAGGTCCTTCAGAAAAGGCATTCTATGGCCACACTGAAGCACATTTTAGAACATCATAGCCTAGCTGAGAAATTCTGGAAACTAGCAGTAGCCAGAAGGTCAGCTTGCCATGGTGATACACATCAGTAACTCATCAGGCAAAGCGAGCCATGAGCAGTAGTGTAGCAGGTTTTAGAAGCAGTGATGGGGTCCACAAACAAAAAGCCGACCTTCACATGAGTCCAGTTTGGAAGATTCATGGGTCATGCTGTAGATCAGGAAGTTGTATGCTCTTTTGTATCATGGACACCTTTGTATAAAATACATAGGATTATAAATAAAACCAATTATAATGACAGCAAAGCTATCATTTTTCTCCCATCTAAGGTCATGGGTCCCCTGAAATCTATCCAAGACCTCTTGGGGATCTGTGGACCCCAGGCTAAGAACCTCTGCTTTAGGTGTTTTGCTAACATCCCTACAAGTAGAGAACAACTTCATCAGAAGGTTATCTTTGAATACAAATGTGCACAAGCTTATTTGTTGAATATAAAAGTATGCAACAGTAGGGTTAATTGAAGTGAGGCTGTTGTTCATCAACTATATCACAAAATATGATGGAATAAAAATATGAATCCTCATAAGAAATGAAGAGCAGATGATCTAAGGATGAACATTTGCTGAGATATTTGTTTTTATCTATTTTTTTTATAAAGTACTATATTCTCCAAAATCTATGACATGCAACTATGGAAAGTTTATGACAAAAATCTTGCTGTCACCTTAAATTGCTACCATAAATTATTACCTCCTACGTCGTCTTTTGCTCGCAATATGCAATTAATCAAGGAAACAGGTTATTCTTTCTAATTATGGCACTAGTTTTGAGATCCCTATTTTTGGTACGAGAAGGGGTGTCGTGGATCTGGAAATGAAATATGAGTTTGTGATAATGTGATGAAGCATTCTGTACTATCCCTGGGGCACTTTGAATTGGGGCACCTGCCCCAGCTGTATGCCACCTCCTCACTGGCCCTTATTCTCCCTACTTCAGACATTGATAGCAGTGTCACACTTCCATATCTTCCAAAGCAAAAGGCATCTGGAAGAGAGGGGATCAAATTATCTAGCTCTGGGCAGGATTCTTACCCATAGTGACATCTGTACTCCATCAAAGGAGGTTAAGTCCCTTGCTAAAGGTCACACAACAGAGACATGGGATTTGAACCAATGTGGTCTGATGAGTTATACACTGGACTTGGAGTCAAGAAGACCTGGTGGGTTCAAATTCGAATTCTAGAACTTACTACATGACCCTGGGTGATTCACTTAACCCTTCTGTGCCTGGGTTTCTTTATCTGCAAGATGAAAGTGTTAGGCTTTATGGCCTCTATAGCCCCTTCCAGCTATAAATCTATGATTCTATGAAACTAAGGCTCCAAGAGGTTAATGATTACAATGCTAGTAAGTGTCAAAACCAGAAATAGGCCTTTTGACTGAAGGTCTCACATTATTTGCCCTGCACCATTCTCTTCTCTTTGGACTGGTCAGATAAATAACTATCCAAAGTTCCTCTTTGATTGGAATTCTCCTTGCTCCTCTGGTCCATAGTGGCACTCTAAATCTTTAACCTTTTGTTCTCTCCCTTGTAGAGCTAATCAAATTTTTCTTTGCTTGCTACAATTGAGACTTTGGGGAATTTCCCTTTGGGTAAGATCTAGGATGCTCACTCTTATTTGAGCTGTTACCTTGCTCTCAATGGGAGAACTTCTTTATGCTGTATTGTCTGGTATATATTCTCCTATATATAGTTTCCTTGATTTCTGTTTGCTAGGATTTGGACAAATGGGTTTCTTGGCTAAAAAATAAAATAAGGAGGCTTAATATATGAAGAAACGTAGTTTCTGGTTTCAATCCAATTTTGGAAGTATTTACTAAGCACTTATTATTCGTAAGACATTGGGAAAGCAAAGACAAAAATGAAACACTGTCAGAAAGGCAATGGTACCCTAAAGCTGGCTCTTGTGGGCTTGAGAACCACTGACTAAATTTTCAGGGTATTTACACCTTGAAAATTGGCAAGCACTGCAAATCAAAGTTTCATTTATTGTTTTGTTAATTTAGAGACTGAGAAAGTAATGGATAAAATGTTAATAATGCAGATGAAACTTAAAAATGTGCCTTGGATGATTTTTTCAGAGCTGATTATTACACATTTACTAACAAATCTTTGTCTAGAGGGGGAATGCAACATGTGAGCAAGTGCAAAATATATACAAAATAATATAAAATAGTTCCAAGAGTTAAAAAAAATTAGCAAAGGAGGGATAAGCAAAGTCTCATGGAAGAGGTGGCACCTGAGCAATACTATATAGGAAGTTAGGGATCCTATAAGAAAGGAGAGGAATAGATGTGCATTGCAAGTATATGGGGCTACAGATGCCAAGTCATGGGCATAGAAGATGGAATGCTGTGTATGGGAACAACTAACAGGCAAGTTCGACTTGAATGGCAAGTGTGCGGAATAAAGGCAAGTGTCCATTTGTAGCCTCAGTATCATTTTTTTCCTGGTTCCTGAGATATATCTCCGTGATCCCTAGGAAATGTTTTTTGAAATTCCCAATATATGTTTCCTTATCCCCAATTCTTCCAGGAAATTTTTCTGGGTGCCAGAGGTCATCTAAATGGTTGGAAACTCTTCTTTTTTCTCTGTTGTCCATAGCCGTGCAATGTGCATAAGTGTGATTTAAGGAGTCCCATTAAGCCTGGTCTCAAAGGCTTAACCCTTTTCTTGCCTCCAAAATGTGAAATTCCAGTAGCAGCAGCATGAGTGGGACACTTTATTTTTGAAAATCACTCATAGCCTAGTGCCTTATAGATAGTAGGGTGTTTAGCAGATATTTGCTGAATGAATGAACAGTTGCACTTATCTCTTGACTGATCACACCTAGCTCCAGTCTTGCCCTCTCCAGTCCATTCCTCAGTGCTATTCTCTTTTTTAAGTTAATTAATTAATTAGTTTAGGTTACAACATTCAGTTCCACAAGTTTTTGAGTTCCAATTTTTCTCCTCTCCCCCCAAGACAGCATGTGATTTGATATAGGTCTACATATACCCTCACATTAAACTTATTTTCCCAATAATCAAGTTGTAAAGAAGAATTATAACCAATGAAATGAACCATGAGAAAGAAGAATCAAATAAAATAAAATAAAGAGAGAGCAAATAGTTTGCTTCAATCTGCATTCAGACTCTGTAATTCTTTCTCTGGATATTGATAGCCTTTTCCATCATGAGTCTTTTGGAACTGTCTTAGAACCTTGCATTGCTGAGAAGAGCCAAATCTATCAAAGTTAGTCATCACAGGAGCAATGTGTCTGTGGTTGTGTACAACGTTCTCCTAGTTCTGCTCCCTTCACTCATCATCAGATCATATACGTTTCTCCAGGTTCTTATGAAGTCCATCTGCTCCTCATTTCATATAGCACAATAGTATTCTATTACATTCATATACCACATTTTGTTTAGCCATTCCCCAATTGATGGGCATCCCCTTGATTTCCAATTCTTTGCCACCACAAAAAAGCGGCTATAAATATTTTTGTACATATGGATCCTTTCCCCCCTTGTATGATATCTTTGGGATATAGCCCTAGAAGTGGTATTGCTGGGTCAAAGGGCATGCACATTTTATAGCCCTTTGGGTATAGTTCCAAATTGCTCTCCAGAATGGTTGTATCAGTTCACAACTCCACTAGCAATGCAGTAGTGTTCCAATTTTCCCACATCTTTTCCAGCATTTATCATTTTCTTGTTTTGACATGTTAGCCAATCTGACAGGAGAGATGTGGTACCTAAGAATTGTTTTGATTTGCGTTTATCTTATCAATAGAGATTTAGAGCATTTTTTCATATGACTATAGATATCTTTAATTTCTTTCTCTGAAAACTGCCTGTTCATATCCTTTGGCCATTTCTCAATTGGGGAATGACTTATTTTCTTATAAATTTGACTCAGTTCCCTGTCTATTTTAGAGATGGGGACTTTGTCAGAGACACTGGTTGTAAAAATTATTTCCCAATTTCTTGCTTCCCTCCTAATCTTCGTTGCATTGGCTTTGTTTGTACAAAAACTTTTCAATTTAATGTAATCAAAATTATCCATTTTGCATTTCATAATATTCTCTATCTCTTGCTTATTATAAATTCTTCCCTTCTCCATAAGTCTGACAGGTAAACTATTCCCTTCTCCCCCCAAATTGCTTATAGCATCAGCCTTTACATTTAAATTGTGAACCCATTTTAACTTTATTTTGGTATGTGGAGTAAGATATTGGTCTATGCCCAGTTTCTGCCATACTATTTTCCAGTTTTCCCAACAGTTTTTGTCACGTAGTAAGTTCTTATTCCAGAAGCTGGAGTATCAAAGAGTAGATTACTATAGTCATTAACTACTGCCTCTTGTGTACCTGACTGTTCCACTGATCCACCACTCTGTTTCTTAGCCAGTACCAAGTAGTTTTGATGATTGCTACTTTATAATACAATTTAAGATCTGGTGCAGCTAGGCCTCCTTCCCTAGCATTTCTTTTCATTAATTCCCTTGATATTTTGGACCTTTTGTTCTTCCAGATGAATTTTGTTATTGTTTTGTCCAACTCCATGAAATAATTTTTGGTGGTTTGATTGGTATGGCACTAAATAAGTATATTAATTTAGGTAAAATTGTCATTTTTATTATATTAGCTTGGACTAACCACGAGCAACTCAGTGCTGTTCTAAAACACCGCTTTGCCCATGGTATGCTCCTGCTTGAAAAACCTTGAATAATTTTCCTTATAGCCCACTAATATGAAATCCAGGCTTATCTGGCTTTGAGCCCATAGGCATGACCCTATGCTGTTAAACTGGGCAGCTAGGTGGTCCAGTGGGTAGAGTGCAGGACTTGGAATCAAGAACACTTGCTAACTGTGGGACACTGAGAAAGTCGTTTAACTTCTACCTTGCCTCATCTCTAAAATGGGGTATTATCCCCATTAATTCTATTATTATATAGCATCTGTTTAACAGGGTTCTTGTGAGGATCAAAAGGAATGAATATACATAAGGTGCTTTGCAGACTTCAAAATGCTATGTAAATGCTAGCTATTATTATTATGGAAGATAATAATTAATGATTTGGATAAATCATATGTAGCATGCTTATTACAATTACAGATGACAAAAAGTTTGGAAGGATAGGCAAAATAATGGATGATAGAATCAGGATTCACCGAAGATCTTGACAGGCTAGAAAACTGGGTTGAAAATAATAATATGAAATTTAATATTTATATTAAATAGTGATAAAGATGGGGAGGTATGGTTAGTGTGAGTATTTCTGAAAAAGTATCTAAGAGTTTTATTGCACTGAAAGCTCAATATTGGGCAGGTTGGTGGTACAGTGGATGGAGCACTGGGCTTGGAATAAGGAAAACTCATCTTTTAGAGTTCAAATCTGGCCTCAGATGCTAACTAGCTGTGTGACCCTGGGCAGGTCACTTAGCCCCATTTGCTTCAGTTTCATCATCCATAAAAATGAGCTGGAGAAGGAAATGGCAAACCAGCCCAGTGTCTCTGTCAGGGAAACCCCGAAGGGGGACACAAAGAGTTGGACACGACTGAAACAACTCAATGACAATAGACTTAATATGAATCAACAGTATGATAGGGTAGCCAAAAAAACCAAGTTTGATCTTGGAGTATGGTGAGAATCATAACTTCTAGGAAAAAGGAGGTTATAGTCTTCTCTACCATACCCTGGTCCGACCACATTTAGAGCATTGTGTTCAATAATTGGTGTCAGAGTTTATTTAAAAAGAACATTGATAAGAGAGCGTACAGTGAAGGGCAATTAGATAGGAGAGGGGCCAAATGTCCACCACATATCAGGAATGACTAAAGAAACTGGGTACATTTAATCAGGAGAAGAGATAGTTTGGGATCGGTGGGGAGCACAGTAGTTATCTTCAGGTTCTTGAAAGGCTGTCATGTGGAATACGACTTCCATTTATTATATTTGACCTCAGGAATTAGAACTAGAGACAGTGTTTGGGAATTGCAAAGAGGCAAACTTCTTGACAATTAGAATGATCTAAAATAGTGCATAGTAGGGCGTTTAATAAATGTTTGTTGATGGACTTAATGATTAGCTGATTTCAAGCAAAAGTTAGATGACTACTCACTGAGTGAGTTGTAGTGGGGATCCCCCCCCCCCGCTCATATGGCTTAGATTAAGTGGGCTTTGGAATCTTTTCCAAGTTTAACATTATGTGATTCTATGTTAATCTAGTCCCATCCTCCTCACACTTTTCATTCATTCTTTTCCATTATTCCCCTGGAATAAAAGTGCAACCAAGCAGGTCTCCCAATTATTCCTGAGATTCAATGTATTTCCCTACCATCCTAACTCTTCCCGCCCCGAGACCATCTAATTATTTTAATTGTATTTTTTCAATGAACAGACATTTATTTTCTCTCCTCCCTCTCATTAGAAAAAAAAAGGAAAAAAGAAAAACAAAGAATTTGTAACAAATACGTATAATCAAGCAACGTAATTTTCTTCACTGACCATGTTCAAAAATGTCTCATTCCCCATCTGATTGTATCTTTCCTTCAAGACACAGCTCTTTCCTCTATGTAACCTTGGCCCGCTTCCTTGGCCCTCAGAAATTCTTTCTTTTCCTGAACTCTGGTACCCCTCATTTGATACATCCGGTGCTACCTTGTACTATTATTTGTCTGTTTGGGAGAAGCTGTGCTGCATAGCAAAAAGATTGTTGGCCTTGGAGTCACAAGACTGGGTTGAGCCCCTGCTCTGAAAATCCTGGCTGTGAAACTCTGGACAGATCCATTAACCTCTTAATTTCCTCATCCGTAAAGTGGCCATGATGATATTTGTACTATCTATGACAGAGTTGTACTGAGGACAGTGCAATAGAAACATGTTATTGAACTCACTAGCTGATGAACTAACAAGGATCCTGAAAAGATCTGTAATTTGTTTTAGGGTAGATACTTATTCCCTCCAGCTTAGGTCTTAGGAGATAAACTCTCAGGTGTTGCTGTAGCTGAAAAATTCCTGACCAGGAGTCCAAACTGGTAACTTCTCTGAATCGATCAATGACTGGGCCTATGCTTGAAACCCTCCAAGTTCAGTAGGTCCTATCTCATACTCTGCTGGAAGAATCGAGCATCACCTTCACTCTATGATGTCAATGATGATTATTATTATAATCATTATACAAAAATATATATAATATACAATATATAGCATACACACATAGTAATTTCATATATGTTGGAATAACAATAATTAATCACAACCTGCCCTATCTTTCCAATTAGACTATAAGCCCCTCAAGCTCCTTTTTTTTTTGTATTTTCACGTCCCATGTTCTTAGCATAGTGTTTGGTACAAAGTGGGTGCTTATAAATCTTGTTGAATGAATGAATGAATAATTACATCCTACATCCATGTGCTTGGCACAATATGCAGCAAGTACTACTAAAAAATAAGAACTGTGATTTAATCTGTGCAGGGCTGTTCTACTGAGGAAACTCTGTTCACTGATGCAGTTAGGCCCTCACTCTGGAATGTATGGTCTTAGGGAAACACTCACTAAAAGCATGTTAATGTTAATAATGGTGATGTGAAAGCTCCAACCATCTTTTCAATGCTAAGTAGATTGTGAACAGCAAAATGACTCTTTTGGAATCTGAAGGAGGCTCTTCTCCCCTCAGTGTTCAAATTTTGCATCATCTTGTCCCATAACCCTTGATCCAACGCCTAGAAAGATGTGCATAAGCTGGAACAATTACATAACCACACTCTGAGTGAATGTGTACTGGTAGTATTTGTACACATGTGCTGGCATTGTTTATTACAGTTATGTAGATACTTCAATGTACCTTAAAACCACATGTATCCGTGTAGGCATTCCTTCCAATGGTGCAGATTGCAGCCCATCTCTATCTGTCCATTTTGTGTGACTCTTATCCATATCTTCTCACATATTCATCACGGGAGACCCACCCAATGGTTTTAGATCACCTGACATTAGCGGATGCCAATGGAGCATGTGGGCTTTCCATCTGTCATTTCTTGCTCTTACTACATGATTGCCTACCTTCCTTTGCAGTAAGATATTGCTATGATGTCATCTTCTTTGTGACTTCTACATTCTGCTTCACTGCTGATGTGCAGTTTATTCACACTTCTCGTGTGGATATCAAGGCTGCAGACACCTAAGAAGTCAAAATTTTTGTGGATTCTTTCTCAATTTGGAGGCAGAAGGGGAATCCAAGGTGGGGGGAGGGGACATAAACTTCCATTTTGGATTTATTTGAAGGCCTTTCTTTAATTAATGCAAAGCAGAATCTGGATGTAACGATATAAGTGGTACAACACAGATGGTGATTGGCTTTCATTTTATTTTTTCCTTTCAACTAGTATCAGCTCTGGTAGAATGGGTCAGCAGATAGAATATTGAGCCTAGAGTCAGGATGACTAGGTGAGAAACCAGAAAGACCGGGTCTGAATTCAGGAAGGCCTTTGAGGCCACTAGCTGTGTGAGCGTGGCCACTTAAACTTCCTGAGCTTCAGACAATTTCTTAGGACTTACCTTTTAAGTCACAGAAAGGTAGTACGTTTTATTGAAGGAGGGCATTTTCTATACTGAGGATTTCATGGCTCTTTCATGTATATTCTTCTATAAAGCATAATATAGGAAATACTTACATTGTGATTTATATATAATTATTATCAATATTCAACCTGCAAGCTGCAGGCTTACTGTGACCAAATTTATCTAAAAAATGACCGGGGCGGGTAGAGTACCACATGGGGCTCTGCCCACGTTGATACAATGTAGGGCACCCCCTCCCGCCCCCAGTGATATCTCTGTATTGCCTCTTTGTTTCCTTACACGATACACCAGAAATGTCATATTAATATCAAGTCGGCTGCTGAGAAAGTTCGCACCACAGACAGAAAGCTGTTCCAGCGATGGAGGAACTGAACCGTTAGGCTAATTCGCTGACAGATTTTGCATGATAACACTCCAACCAAATGCTAATCATCGCCTGAATCACTGAAATCTATCATTTGGCTAAGGTTTGTTGCAGGGAGGAACATTTTCATAGTACTGCATAGATAATGACTTCTCAAGAACAGCTAACTCCGATTCATGACTGTGCATATATGTGCTGGGAGAAAGGGAAGGGGAGAGAGAGAGAGAGAGAGAGAGAGAGAGAGAGAGAGAGAGAGAGAGACAGAGAGAGAGAGAGAGAGAGAGAGAGACGAAGAGACAGAGACAGAGATAGAGAGACAGAGAGAGACAGAGATAGACAAAGAGAGAGAAAGAATAGAAGTGCAGAAAGGGGAAAAGAAGAGGGAAGAAGGGGGAGACAGAGGAGAGGACAGTTAGAGAAAGAGGGGAGAGGGAGAGAAGACAGTGTTGAAGGGAGATAGAATGTAATCATGACTTTGAGAATCATAGATTTAGAGGAGGGACTTTAAAAGCCATTTAATCCAATCTCTTATTTAACAGATGAGGAGCCTCAGACTCAGAAAGTTGTGAAGGTCACCCAAGGGCATACTGAGTAATAGCTGTGATTTGAACCCAGTGCTTTTCCTGGGTTTTTGCATTTCTCTGTTATGAGCTAGGCTGGGAAGATGAGGTACCTACCTAGTCTTCCTTTCACAAGTGAGAGCAGCTCCACAGCTCCCATTAATTGCAATTATGGAATGTATCTGTGAAAATGGACCACTTAAGGTCTGTGTTTGATGGAAATAATGCAGAGGCCTTCAGCTTCAAAAACCACAGATTTTAACTCATTAACAGTTACTGCTTCTGAAATCCAGATGCTAGAAAGCCCTCTTTGTCATCCTCACTTGGCTGTTCAGCCACAGAAAGGTTTTCCAGGCTGGAGACTAAGTTGTTCTAGCTCTAAATTGTGCCTCTCAGTTTGATTTATTCTGGATGCAAATAGCAAAGACCCAGGCACTATTTGTTTAAATTTGAAAATTAATCTAATTCAAAGAGAAATTAAAGTCTTTGGAAGGCGCTGATTACTTTGCCTGGTTGGCAGATTTCTGATAGTTGTATCTTTTCCCTTCTGCCCAGCCCCCTATAAATGTGAAGGCAAAATATCTTTTAATATGATTTTGTTTTTGCTTTTCAGCATGCTTAAAGGATTTACTTGTGTTTCTACCAATAAATGACATTTATTAAGTGACATTGGAGTCAGGAAGTGCAGGATTCAAGTTCTGCCTCAGACACATATAATCTGTGTGACCCCGAGTGGGTCACTTAACTGTTTATTGCTCCCAGGAATGTTCTAAGGATCTTAAGTTGCAGAAAACTTGATGATGTGCACTGGTAGAGGGAATTTTCTCATTTTATTGCCTCACTATTGACATAAAGTTGTTCTTTATATCAATGGGATCACAAGTACAAAGGGGAGGGGTGGGCAAATGTTTAAACAAGATGACCCCAAACATTCCATTCCAGGTATGTGCACTATTATTATGAATAATAGATGCTCTGAGAACCCACATGTCTTTTTTTGAGCTTAATTTATTTATTTTTACTTTTCGACACTCATTTCCACAAGATTTTGAGTTACAAATTTTCTCCCCATCTCTACCCCCCACCCCAAGATGGCATGTATTCTGATTATCCCTTCCTCCTTTCTATCACCCCAGTCTCCCACCCCCCATCTCCTTTCCCCTTACTTTCTTATAAGGCAAAATAGATTTCTATACACCATTGCCTGTATATGTTATTTCCCAGTATATGTGGAAACAGTTTTTAACATTTGTTTTCAGAGCTTTGAGTTTCAAATTCTCTCCCTTCTTCCCTCCCTGCCCCACCTCCTTGAGAAGGCAAGCAATACAATATAGGTTATACATGTATAGTTACGCAAAACACTTCCATAATAGTCATGTTGTGAAAGACTAACTAGATTTCCCTCCATCCTATCTCATCCCCCATTTATTCAGTTTTCTCCTTTGACTCTCTCCCTTTTCAAAAGTGTTTGCTTCTGACTACCCCCTCCCCCAATCTGTCCTCCCTTCTATCATTCTCCTATCTTATTCCCTGCCCCCCTACTTTCCTGTAGGATACGATACCCAATTGAGTGTGTATGTTATTCCCTCCTTAAGCCAAATCCAATGACAGTAAGGTTCACTCATTCCCTTTCACCTCCCCCTCTTCCTTTTATTATAACAGCTTTTTCTTGCCTCTTTTATGTGAGATAATTTACCCCATTCTATCTCTTCCTTTCTACTTCTTCCAATATTTTCCTCTCTCACCCCTGAATTTTATTTTTAGCTATCATCTCTTAGATATTAGATATGTCTTTAGATATCATCCCTTCATATTCAACTTACCCTGTGCCCTCTGTCTACACACACACACACACACACACACACACACACACACACACGTATGTATGTATATTCCCTTCAAATACCCTCATGAGGTCTCATGAGTTACAAATATCATCTTTCCATGTAGGAATGTAAACATTTTGACTTTAGCAAGTCCCTTATGATTTCTCTTTCCTGTTTACCTTTTCATGCTCCTCTTGATTCTTGTATTTGAAAGTCAACTTCTATTCAGCTCTGGTCTTTTCATCAAGAATGCTTGAAAGTCTTCTATTTCATTGAAAATCCATATTTTGCCCTGAAGTATTATGCTCAGTTTTGCTGGGTAGGTGATTCTTGGTTTTAATCCTAGCTCCTTTGACCTCCAGAATATCATATTCCAAGTCCTTTGATCCCTTAATGCATAAGCTACCAGATCTTGTATTATCCTGATTGTGTTTCCACAATACTCAAATTGTTTCTTTCTAGCTGCTTGCAATATTTTCTCCTTCACCTGGAAACTCTGGAATTTGGCTACAGTATTCCTAGGAGTTTCCTTTTGGGATCTTTTTCAGGAGGCGATCAGTGGATTCTTACAATTTCTATTTTACCCTCTGGCTCTAGAATAACAGGGCAGTTTTCCTTGATAATTTCTTGAAAGATGATGTATAGGCTCTTTTCTTGATCATGGCTTTCAGGTAGTCCAGTAATTTTTAAATTATCTCTCCTGGATCTATTTTCCAGGTCAGTGGTTTTCCAATGAGATGTCTCATATTGTCTACTATTTTTTAATTCTTTTGGTTCTGTTTTATAATATCTTGATTTCTCATAAAGTCACTAGCTTCCACTTGCTCCAATCTAATTTTTAAGGTAGTATTTTCTTCAGTGGTCTTTTGGACCTCCTTTTCCATTTGGCCTATTCTGTTTTTTAAGGCATTCTTCTCCTCATTGTCTTTTTGGACCTCTTTTGCCATTTGTGTTAGTTTATTTTTTAAGGTGTTATTTTCCTCTGCATTTTTGAGGTCTCCTTCACCAAGCTGTTGGCTCATTTTTCATGATTTTCTTACATCCCTCTCATTTTTTTTCCAATTTTTTTCTCTTCTCTTGATTTTCAGAATCCTTTTTGAGCTTTTCTCTGGCCTTTGACCAATTCATATTTTTCTTGGAGGCTTTGGATGTAGGAGCTTTGACTTTGTTGTGTTCTTCTGGCTGTATGTTTTGATCTTCTTTGTCACCAAAGTAACATTCTATAGTCTGAGTTTTTTATACTGTCTGGTCATTTTCCCAGCCAATTACTTGACTTTTGAGCTCTTTGTCAAGGTATGACTCTGCTTCCAGAGTGGAGAGTCCTCTGTCCCAAGCTTCAGGGGTTTTGCGCTGTTGTTTTCCATGGTACTTACAGGCACCTATACATTTTCAGTTCTTCTGAGGTGGTATGGTCCAAGGAGAGGTGTTAACTCCTCTGCTGGCCTGTGCTCTTACCTGTGAGTGACCTTAAGCACTCTTTTCTGTCTTGGATCTGCTAGAAAGACTCCCTCTCCACCTCCATCACAAGGTCTGCCACACCAGTGCTCCTTCTCCTTACCCCAGGACTGCCAACCAGGACTGCTACCCAGATCCAAGCAGGGCAAAGCAAGAGAATCCTGCCTCAGTGCCAGCAAAGAGATCCCTACACTCCTGCTCTAATCAGCTGCTTGATTTCCCCCACTGTCTGGGCCTGCACAGCAATGGCCCCACCTCTGCCACCTTGAGGCTGGGGCCGGACTGTGCCCTTCTCTCACACAGGTCCAACAGAGTTTTCCCACTGACCTGCTAAGTTGTCTTTGGCATTTGTGGGTTGAGAAGTCTGGAAACTGCTGTAGCTCTGATTCAGTGCCCTGGGGCCTGCTCCACCTAGTCTTCTCCAGCCTGTGCTGGCATCACCCACACTGGGTTGTGCTCTACTCCCAGCAATAGACCCTTCCCAGCTACCATTGAGGCTGTCTTGGGCTGGAGACTTGTTTCTCTCTGTTATTCCATGGGTTTGGTAGCTCTAGAATTTGTTTAGAGTCATTTTTACAGGTATTTGGAGGGATTCAGGGAAGGGCTCAAGAAAGTCCCTGCTTTTACTCTGCCATCTTGGCCAAATCCAGAACCTACATGTCTTAATCAGTCTCTCTAATACGTGTTGGTCCAATGGTCAAAATATTTTTCTATTTCCCCAAACAATACCTTGCAATTTCTGATATTGTAGACCACTCATTGTTCTTGATATTCCAACCTTCTTTGACTTAGGTGACACTTTGTGACATCAACTTTATAGGATCACAGGGGTCTTAGAACTCTCCCATTTTATAGATCAGGAAATTGAACCCCTATAAAACTTGTACAAGGTCACAAAGGTAGTAATTAGCACTGTGGGGATTTGAACTCAGATCCTTTGGTTCCAAAGCCAGTTGACTTTCCATTATTCTGTGTTTTCATCCACCTTAGTTCTCTTCCTCCATGTCTAACTGCTACTACCAAGTTGTTTCCTTGGTCTATCTTCATTCTCCTACTCCCAAAGTGCTTGTGCCTTTCAAGGAGTGGCCCTTTATCTCTCTACTTCTTTCTTGTGGTAGTCTCATTCACTCTTATGGCTTCAATGATCATTTCTATATCAATTTCTATGTCAATATATATCAATCTTCAGCTCAGTTTTGCTATGGAGGTCTGTCTATACTCCTAACTGCTTGCTGGACAATGCTCCCTGAATCACCTACCATTATGTCAAAATTTCAACATGGCCCAAACTGAACTTATCCTTGTTCGTGTAAAAGCTGTGTCTCTTCTCAACTGTTTATGGCATTGCTCTATTCCTTGGCTGAAAACCCAAGAGTCATCTTTGCTCCTTCCCTCTCTTTTTCCTGTATATCTAATTACCTGCCAACAGTACTTGTACTGTTGAACATACCTTCCCAGAATTTCTTGCTAATATCATCTGCTTTCCACTCACACAGCCATCATTGTAGTCCTTATCACTTCTTGCCTACTGGCTGACTATTATAACATTATTCATTATATGGTATAATATCACGTTACACTATCACATTGGTCTTTCTGCCTATAGATCTCTCCCCTCTACAATCTCTCCCTCAAATAGTTGCCCAAACCTTGCTAATGCACATATACAATCATATACATGAGCTTTTAGTTAATATTTTCTATAAAATGAAATATAAACTTCTTAGCCATCCTTCCCTAGCTGAAAGCCCAGACTAATTTTACCTCACTCACTCTCCTTCATCTAGTCTATGTTCTGGAAAACCTAGGCTCCTCGCTAGTTTTCTGTCTCATCCTACAGTCTCTCATATTCATATATTCATGCAACCCACCCTCTTATGTCTTGGAATGCATTCCTTCCTCAGTACTGCTTGTTGAAATAGAGCTCTTCCCTCCAGATGCAGCTCAGGTTCCATCTCTTTCAGGAAGCCTTCTCTGGTCCCTCCAGTTCAAAGTGAAACCCCTTGCACCCCCTTTTCTAGCTCCTCTTTATGTATTGTTTTCCCTCAGAATGTAAGTTTCTTGAGGGCAGGAACTACCTTGCTTACTTGTTTTTGTATCTTCCCTAGTTAGCACAGTGCCTGATACATAGTAAAAGCTTAATAAATCTTCCCTCCCTTTCTCCTTCCTTCCTTCCTTCCTTCCTTCCTTCCTTCCTTCCTTCCCTCATCTTTCCTTCTTGCCTTCCTTCCTCCCTTCTTTCCTTCTTTTCTTCCTTCCTTCCTTCCTTTTCCTCCCTCCCTCCCTTCCTTTTCCTCCTTCCCTCACTTCTTTCCTCCCTCCCTCCCATCCTTCCTCCCTCCCTCCCTTCCTTCCTTCCTTCCTTTCTTCCCTCATCTTTCCTTCTTTCCTTCCCTCCTCCCTTCTTTTCTTCCTTCCTTCCTTCCTTCCTTTTCCTCCCTCCCTCCCTTCCTTTTCCTCCTTCCCTCACTTCTTTCCTCCCTCCCTCCCATCCTTCCTCCCTCCCTCCCTTCCTTCCTTCCTTCCTTCCTTCCTTCCTTCCTTCCTTCCTTCCTTCCTCCCTTCCTTCCTTCCTTCTTTCCTTCCATTTCTTATAGCACTTTGTTGAGATCCCTCTCTCTCTTTTGCCCCCTCATCTCTATCTGTGTATCTGTCATTTCCTTCATAGTGCTTAATAAATGTTTACTGACTTTTGACTGAAATGACCCGTAGTCTTATTATCAATTATAAGACATTACCGTGTAGTGCAAACAAGAATTGACTTGAAATAGCAAGTATTTCAATATCAACAAAATATCTCATTAGCTACTTCTCCTGATACCATGGCTCCAAGCAAATTGAATTGCCTCCAACTACCAAACCCTTCAAGGATGGGAGGTTGGCGAATCTAGCCCACCTGATGCAAAGTCAGGGTAGGTAAGCTAGAAACATTAGGATAACAATGTGCCTCCTAAAAGTGTATTGATTTTGGTGTCTGGGTCACTGGAGTTGTTTTCCTTGTGGAATTCGGAGAAGTCAGGAGTTAATTCCTTCCCCTCCTGCTGACGTGATATCTGCCTGGGTAGGGCCTGGAAAGGTGCAACAAAGGAAGGCAATGGGACGAAACACATTTATCTGCTTTGCCAGGGCAAAAGAAAAACTTCCCTTGATGTTAGCAAACTGCAGTGAGGGAACATCTTGCTGTGACCATTATCTTCTCTCTGCATTCCCTGGTCTAGAACTTCACCGTCTTTTGACAGCAGCTCCCAGGTGAAACCTTCCTGGAATGCTGGAGTGAAAATCTCACAGGATTGCCAGTGTTCAACCACCTCTGGTATAGCAGAGACTCAAAGGGAATATTAATAATTACCATATCCTGTCAGGATGAGATGCAGCCTAGGAGTGCTCACCAAATTCTCAGACTAAAATCCTTTGCCCATCTCCTTTTCTTCTCCCTCTTCTTTTAGAAAATCCCACAGCTTCCCCAATTGAGAAATAGTCAAAGGATATGAACAGGAAGTTTTCAGATGAAGAAATTAAAGCTACCTATAATTATATGAAAAAATGCTCTAAATCACTATTGATCAGAGAAATGCAAATTGAAACAGCCCTGAGATACCATCTCACACCTATCAGATTGCTTAATATGACAAAAAGGGAAAATGATAAATGTTGGAGAAGATGTGAGAAAATTGGAACAGTAATGCATTGCTGGTGGAGTTGTTAACTGATCCAATCATTCTGGAGAGCAATTCGGAACTATGCCCAATGGGCTATAAAATGGTACATACCCTTTGAGCCAGTAATACCACTTCTCAGTCTGTATCCCAAAGAGATCATAAAAATGAGGAAAGGACCCACATGTACAAAAATATTTATAGCAGCTCTTTTGTGGTGGACCAGAATTGGAAACAGAGGGGATGCCCATCAATTGGGGAATGGCTGAACAAGTTGTGGTATGTGAATATAATGGAATACTATTTTTCTGTAAGAAATGATGAGCCAGCAGATTTCAGAAAAACCTGGAAAGACTTACATGAACTGAAGCTAAGTGAAATGAGCAGAACTGGGAGAACATTGTACACAGTAACAGCCACATTGTGCAATGATCAACTTTGATAGACTTGGCTCTTCTCAGCAATGCAAGGATCTAAGACAATTCCAAAAGATTCATGATGAAAAATGTTATCTACATCCAGAGAAAGAACTATGGAGTCTGAATGTAGATTAAAGCACACTATTTGCTCTCTCTTTTGTTCTCATGAATTGTCCCTTTCCCCCTTTTGTTCCAATTCTTCTTTCACAACATGACTAATGTGGAAATATGTTTAATATGATTGTACATATATCAGATTGTGTGCCATCTTGGGGAGGGGGGAAGGGAGGAAGGGAGGGGGAAAATTTAAAACTCAAAATCCTATAAAAGCAAATGTTGAAAACTAAAAATAAATAAATTAAAAAAAAAGAAAATCCTACAGCTCTGCAATTCTATATGCATATGTATGTCACAAGTCAGAGGCCACACGGTAGTGGTATTATGTGGTTATCCTCCTCACAAATATTTGCTGAACTCAACAACAATATCTATTATTGCACATATCCTGATTTATTAGTTTTTGGATGAATCACCATTGCACTCAATTAACTAATTAATTAATCCACAAGGCACTTTAAAAATATCTTCCAAAATATCTATAGATTACTTGAAGCTGTTGTCTCTTGCCCTCATTATTTGCATATTCTAAATAAAACTTTGTTATTGAAATATGGATTGTACAAGAACCTTGAAAGGACAAATGGTTCACAAATGGTTCACACCTAAAATAGCTGCCTGTCTTTTCCCTCAAATCTTTAGGGCAGGAGGTTGCAGAATTTCCTTGGGTAAATAGTTTCTTTGTTATCCCATCAAGGCTTCAGGTGTGGGGTGGGCTGAGTAGAAGGGAAGATTGTGATGGTTTGGGAATTGAAGGGCCTGAGTTCAAGTCTTGGTCTTGTTACTAAAATATTTCCATGAATTTGAGAAATATCTTAAGGTTTTTGGCCCTCAGTTTTCTCATTTATAAGATGAACAGGTTGGATTATAAAATTTCTGAGGTCCCTTCCATCTCAACATCCTGCATCCTAATCTTTCCTAAGATCAAATTATACCAATTTTTTCCTACTCTTGATTTAAAGCCTGACTTTTATATGTCATATGATTCATGTGGCATACTTGAGATTCCACAAATTTCAGTTAGACTTCAAGTTTGAAAGTTTTATTCATTTGCCCTTCAGTGAAGGTCGCATGGAACTGTCCAAGAGTGGAATGGGCTGCCTTGGGAGGAAGTTAATTCCTTCTCATTGGAGCTCATCAAGCCAAGCTTGGATCATTGTCTTTTGATAGCAGCTCCCAGGTGAAACCTTCCTGGAATTCTGTAGTGAAGATCTCACAGGATTGCCAGTGTGTAACCACCTCTGGTATAGCAGAGGCTCAGAGAGAGTATCAGTAATTACCATATCCTGCCAGGGTGAGATGCAGCCTCACGAGAGTGCTCGTTCCAGAGCAACCATAGTTCCCTTTGCCCATCTCCCTCTCTTCTCCAACCTGTGGGGGATGTCATAGAGAGCGGTGACATTTTCAGGGAGGGGATGGATAAGGTGACCTCTGTGATTCTTTTATTCTGGGAGTTTCCACAAGATAGAGAGGAGTTGGGAGATTGTGAATGTATGATTACAATGCTTCAACTGATAGATTCATCGTTTCATTCTCAGATTCCTCTATGCAACTCGATGATTATTATCACCTTCTCCAGAAGACAAATGATAAAGCCATTAAGAGGTATGGCAGAGAAGGTGAGGACTGGTGACTAAAATGATGGGCAGGAGGGATTTTGAAGATTCTATTTATTATGGTCTTTCCCACCTCCCCATCCTCATCATTATAAGTTTGCCATATTATCATAATACACATAATAATGATGTACACTTGCATTCATAAAGTCTTTAGCTTTTTGGCTTACAGAGATGTCTTTTCCAGTTGCTTGGTAACATTATTTACCTTTTTTTTTGTAAATTTTGGCATCTTTGTGCATCCATGTTGTTGGTGAATGCACAAAATGCATATGCTTTGGGAGAATCCACTATTGTTCAATGGTAAAGTTATTAGTTTAAACTCAAAATACAGTGAATTCACAATTAAGCTTTGTTTAAGAGACTTGTTTTTTTTTACAATAAAAAGGTGCAGTATTCAATTCATTCAGTTTAATTCAGCAGACATATGAGGCAGCTATTATGTACAAGTCACAATGCTAGATTTTTGGGTGCTATTCACAATTGACTAGTATTCACAATTGGCTAGTTTTGCTCACGAGTAGGCTGAGCTAATATAATAAAAATGACAATTCACTTAAATTAATTTATTTATTCAGTGCCATACCAATCAAACTAGCAAAAATTATTTTATAGAGCTCAAAAAATAATAACAAAATTCACTGGGAAGAACAAAAAGTCCAGAATATCAAGAGAATTAGTGAAAAAAGTGCAAGGGAAGGTGACCTAGCCATGCCAGATCTTAAATTGTATTATAAAGCAGCCATCATCAAAATTACTTGGTACAAGGTGGCGGGGAGGGGCAGAGCCAAGATGGCCACTGGAAAGCAGGGACTTGCCTAGGGCTCTCCCCCAGGACCCTCCAAACACCGATAAAAAATGGCTCTGAACAAATTCTAGAACTGAAGAACCCACAGAACAGAGGAAGGAAGCAGGCCTCTAGCCAAGGACAGCCTGGATGGTCGCTGGGTAGGGTCTATCGCCTGGAGCTGGGAGCAGAGTGGAGCAGAGCCCAGAGTGGAGCAGAGCCCAGCGTGGGCCACACCAGGACCAACCAGACTGGGAGCCAGGTGGAACAGGACCTAGCGCCCTGAATCAGTGAGCTGCGGCAGTTACCAGACTTCTTAACCCACAAACACCAAAGACAGCAGAGAAGGTTAGTGGAAAAAACTACGGGGGACAGAGTGAAGGGAGTTCACAGTTTGGCCGCTGCCCTGGAGGCAGCAGAGGAGGTGCAGCTAAAGAACTACAGGTGCAGTTGCTTCTGGCCTCAGGCGCACCTGGTAGGAGGAATTAAGTGGTGGATCAGAGTGGGAGTGCAGAGCCTGCTTAGATCTGAGTCAGGTCTGGGTTGGCAGTTCTTGGGGGAGGAGAAGTGCGGGTGTGGCAGAGCTGGCTGTATAGAAATAGCTCTGAAAACAACAGCACAGCCCCTCAAGCTTGGGACAAAGTACTCTATACTCTACAAGCAGTGATACCCTGACGACAATCTCAAGGGTCAAGTAGTTAGCTGGGAACATGGCCAGGCAGCGAAAACGGACTCAGATTTAGTCTCAGACTTTGGAATGTTTCTTTGGTGACAAGCCAGAAGAAGTCAACAAAGTAAAAGAGCCTACATCAAAAGCCTTCAAGAAAAACATGAACTGGTCTCAGGTCATAGAAGAGCTCAAAAAGGATTCGGAAAAGCAAGTTAGAGAAGTAGAGGAAAAATTGGGAAGAGAAAAGAGAGTGATGCAAGAAAACCATGAAAAACAAGTCAATGACTTGCTAAAGGAGACCCAAAAAATACTGAAGAAAATAACACCTTAAAAAATGAACTAACCCAGATGGCAAAAGAGCTCCACAAAGCCAATGAGAAGAAGAATGCCTTGAAAGGCAGAATTAATCAAATGGAAAAGGAGGTCCAAAAGACCACTGAAGAAAATACTACCTTAAAAATTAGATAGGAGCAAGTGGAAGCTAGTGACTTTATGAGAAATCAAGATATTATAAAACAGAACCAAAGGAATGAGAAAATGGAGGACAATGTGAAATATCTCATTGGAAAAACTGCTGGCCTGGCAAATAGATCCAGGAGAGATAGTTTTAAAATTATTGGACTACCTGAAAGCCATGATCAAGAAAAGAGCCTATACATCATCTTTCAAGAAATTATCAAGGAAAACTGCCCTGATATTCTAGAGCCAGAGGGTAAAATAGAAATTGAAAGAATCTACCGATTGCCTCCTGAAAACGATCCCCAAAAGAAAACTCCTAGGAATATTGTCTCCAAATTCCAGAGCTCCCAGATCAAGGAGAAAATACTGCAAGCAGCCAGAAAGAAACAATTTGAGTATTGTGGAAACACAATGAGGATAATACAAGATCTAGCAGCTTCTACATTAAGGGATCAAAGGGCTTGGAATATGATATTCTGGAGGTCAATGGAGCTAGGATTAAAACCAAGAATAACCTACCCAGCAAAACTGAATATCATGCTCCAAGGCAAAATATGGATTTTCAACAAGATAGAGGACTTTCAAGCTTTCTCAGTGAAAATACCAGAGCTGAATAGAAAATTTGACTTTCAAACACAAGAATCAAGAGAAGCATGAAAAGGTAAACAAGAAAGAGAAATCATAAGGGGCTTAATAAAGTTGAACTGTTTTGTTTACATTCCTACATGGAAAGATGATGTGTACAATTCATGAAACCTCAGTATTAGGGTAGCTGAAGGGAATACACACACACACACACACACACACACACACACACACACACACATGTATGTATGTATATTCCCTTCAAATACCCTAATACT
Organism: Trichosurus vulpecula; assembly: GCF_011100635.1. Lineage (NCBI taxonomy): Eukaryota > Metazoa > Chordata > Mammalia > Diprotodontia > Phalangeridae > Trichosurus > Trichosurus vulpecula. The sequence continues at coordinate 105,683,159 of NC_050578.1, read as the reverse complement.
GAGAAAGGTCTCATGAGTTACAAATATCATCTTTCCATGTAGGAATGTAAACAGTTTGACTTTAGCAAGTCCCTTATGATTTCTCTTTCCTGTTTACCTTTTCATGCTCCTCTTGATCCTTGTGTTTGAAAGTCAATTTCTATTCAGCTCTGGTCTTTTCATCAAGAATGCTTGAAAGTCTTCTATTTCGTTGAGAATCCATATTTTGCCCTGAAGTATTATACTCAGTTTTGCTGTGTAGGTGATTCTTTCTTGTGGTTTCTCCCATTGGTTCTAATTATTCTTCACAACATGTGAAAATATGTTTACTATGAATATATATGCAGAGTCTATATCAGATTGCATGCTATCTTCAGGAGGGGGGGAAGAAAGTAAGGGGGAGAAAATTTGGAACTCAAAATCTTATGGAAGTGAATGTTGAAAACTAAAAATAAATTTTTTTAGAAAGATTGGCAGTTTAAACTCAGAATAGAGAGAGTTTACAATTAAGTTTATATGAGAAGCTTGCTATTTTGCAAAAATAAGTTAAAAAGGTGCTGTTTTCAATTCAATTCAGTAGATATATAGTAGGGAACTACTATTTTGGAGATAAGATGAGGGACGAGGTTAGGGATTAGACCCATGATTTCATAGGAATTGGGAACTCCTTGGAGAGGAAACTCACTGTACGAATGCAGGCCAGCACTTTCTTTACAATTTATTGTCCTAGTTGCCTAGAGTACTGAGCTGTTAAGCGACTTTCCCAGGTCACAGCCAGTATCTATCAGAAGAAAGACTTGGACACAGGTCTTTCTGACTTCAGGGAGTGTTCTCTATTTGTCATACCATGGTACCTCTTTATAGGAATCTTAAATACTTCAACAGTTTAACTGATCTGTGAATTTCCTCGATGCACATACTCTCTCAATTGGTGCAGATTTCAAGTCATCCTCGCCTCCTGTAATATTCTCATCAATGACCCCTCAGAAATCCCCTGCAAAGAATCAATTCAATGTAATGTTTGAAGAATACACATATTGATGAGATAAAGGTCCTACATCACCAATTACCTATTGGCATTTAAAATTGGATGTACTAATAGGTATTTCAAATTCAACATGTCAAGAACCGAACTCGTCATTCCCTTCCTCCTCCAACTTCTTTATTTCTTTTGAAGGCATGATCATCATTCCATTCTGCCAGGTTTGTGGCCTTGACTTTATCCTCAACTCCTCACTCTACCTCACCCTTCAAATCGGATCAGTTGCCAAATATTGCCATTTCTACCTCTATAACACCTCTTGCATCTTACCTCTTCCTTCTACTATCGCTTTACTATAGGTCCTCATCACCATTCACCTAGATTATTGTGATAGTCTCCTAATTGGTCCCCCATCTCAAGTCTCTCCCCATTCCAATCCATCCTATGCACTGCTGTCACCTCTCATTCAATAAATTCCAGTGACACCAATATTACCTCATTGATAAGCTATAAACTCCTCCACTGACATTTTAATGTTCTTCATAACCTTGCTCCAACCTATCTTTCCACTTCATTGTACATTACTTCTCTTCTGCTGCTATGTAACCAAACTGGCCTTCTTTTTGTTCCTCATTTGCCTAGAATGCACTCTCTCCTCTCCTATACCTTGTAGAATTCTTCTCTTCTTTCAAGATATAGCTCAAACACTATCTTTCATGGGAACCTTTTTCCCTCTCCCCCAAATGCTAGTACTCTCCCTCCCAAACTACATTGCACACAACTACTTTGCATTTATTCTCTTTATTTTTATTCTGTATATTCTTACATATGTACTGGTTCTCCCCTCTCCTCCCATTATAATGTAGGTTCTGAGAGAGTAGGGACCTTTTAATTCATTGTATTTGTAGTCCCAGCACCCAGTTCAGTGCTTGGTGCATAGTATTTGCTTGCTCATTGCTTGTGGAATTGAATAATTGATTGGTGGATAAGAGAGCAAAGGAGGGGGAGGAGGAACAATCGGACAAGGAGGGTGAGAAACAGGAGAGAACAGCGCCATCAAAGCTAAAGGAGGGGAGCTATCCAGGTGGAGAGCTGGGTCAACAGTGTCAAAAGCTGCAGAGAGGTTGAGCAGGATGAGGGCTGAGAAAAAGCCATCCAGTTTAGTAGTTAAGAGATTATTGGTAACTTTGGAGAGAGCAGTTTCGGTCAAGTGGCAGGGTCAGAAGCCAGATTACAAAGGGGTAAGGAGTGAGTGAAAGGTTCAACATCTGCCTCATAGAGATGATGACTCATTGATATAAAAATATTACCAATGAAAATCAGGCAAATTCTATAAAGGGAAGAATATTGAATTTATCCAAATTTCTGCCTATTGTAGGTTTAAATTTCTAAGCAAAGTGCTAATGAATGTAAATGTCAACACAGCATTGCCTAAATACTTTAGTATTTTAATAATGGAGAAATACATAAAGCTAAAAATAAACAATGATAGATCACTCCTCATCATTCAACAACCATATATTAAGATCCTTTTATGTGCAAAGCACTGTCCTCCAGGAGATACAAGCATCAAAAACATGTGCTTTACTTATTCCTCTTAGTGTTTGCAGTCTGGTCGTGTGGATATAACACACACACAAACACAAAACAATGCGAGATCAATATTTGATACCTAGGTAATAGCAATAGAGCAGAAGAGAATATAGTAAAGCCATAAGATGGCTAACAAAGTGCTCTTCAAGATATGAAAAAGGAATAGTCCGTTCCAAGGTAATGGGATCAGTGTCCACAGCTGCAGAGAGGTCAAACAGGATGAAGACTGAGAAGAAGCCATCCAGTTTAGCAATTAAGAGTTTATTGGTAAATTTGGAGGGAGGTAGCATTTGAGCAGGGTCTTTAAGGATAGTTGGGATTTTGAGAGTTTGAGATGGACAAGGTATTCTAAGCAAAGGGAATGATATGAGCAAAGATACGCTAGTGGGAAAGCTCAGGACATATGCAGAGGACAGCTAATAATCTAGTCTAGCTAAGGAATAGGCCACATAGAGGGAAGGGGTATGAGATAAGACTGGAAAGGCAGTGAGGTATTAAACTATAGTGAAAGTTAGGTTGCTGTTTTTAGTGGGAAATAGGGAACCATCATTTTGAGGAAATGAGATACATGGTAAGAGAATGCTCACCTTCCCCTACCTCAGCCTGATGTTTGACTGGTAACAGCTCAGGGAAATTTACGTCTCTGAGTTGGCTAAGGGAGCTCTTTGGAATTTAGAGATAATTAGGGAGTATTTGGGATGCCTCATCATCTGAATTAGTGGAGGCTATTTCAGCTGTCAGGGGGCAGTTTGTAGTCCTTGTACCTGGAGTTGGTGACAAGGATTCAAAAGTGGAGAGGTGGGTTCTGCTACCTGGGGAAGCCTTGTGAAGCTAGTAGTTAGTAGTACTTGTGAAGTGGGATAGCCACAGTGAGAAATGGTACCTTGTCTGGCCTTGCATCTCTATAGTTATGACACAGGGACAGCAGTGTCTCCTTCTACACATGAGAGCTCTAGACAGCTTTTTGGTGTGAGAAATTGTGTACAACAACAGAGAAAGATCTGCTCTAGTAGACTGTTTACCTGGAGACCATCCTCATTTTAAGAGTTTTCAGGCTTTCACTGCATCATAAAAGTTTTATATACTGCTTCCTTATAGCAAAGAAAAAAAATGAATTCCAGTGTAATCCAGAGGTAACCTAGAATAAAGAAAGAGAGTGTTGGGTTCTGGGTTGGGAAGACCTGGATTCAAGTTTGGCTTTCTACCCTAGCTGTGTAACCAGCAGCAAGTCACTTAAGTACCCTGGCTAACTCTCTAAAATTCCTAAAGTAGTTGGTAAAAATTTATTCATTGAAAACTCCCAACAGTCATGATATTATAGACCTGGTCTCTCCTATGCCCCCAATACATTCCAACATGACCACACAGGTCTGTAGTAATAGAGTTAGGATTCTCTGTGAACAGGTAAGAAGTTATCATTAAATATTTGGACTGTCTCAGACATTTAGGATCATTTGGTCCAACCTTCCTATATTACATATGTGGAAATTGAGGCTGAGAGAAGTGACACGTTTGATATTGAACAGATGGCATTGTTGGGACTTAAAGAAGAATATTCTGATTCCAAAGTCCAGCATTCTTTCATGATGTTGTACTTCCTCTAAGTATCAAATGCAGCAGTGTCTTAGTGTTCACGTACAAAGCTCATTTAATGCTTTCAAATTAAATTTTATATAGTGGATCTTGCAGGAGTGGTAGCATAAAAATATCATCAAATAAATGTGTGACTGAAAAAAACAATAGTCTAGTTATGTGACAAGAGGGAAGTACAACCAAAGACAGGTCCTGTGCTCCCCCAGCATCCTTATGACATCAAGAGAACAAGAAAAAGGCCCCAATCATGTTGAATTGACCCCAAGTGGTAAACTTATGAGAAGAGATAGAAAAAAAATTCTTGTCCAGAATGGGTAGGCATGGATAGGTGGTGGATCCATTTATTGGAGGGGATCTCTCATATTGGATTATTCAATGATATTGTCCCCCACATTCATTCATATTTTATTTTTTCTGATGAAAACCTACATGTGACGTTGGAAGTCTTGTGGTTCTGCCATTTGGGATTCGTTCACAACTAGAAGTAAGCATTGGCAACAGTAGAGGGCTGCTTTTGTAGTTTTGAAACAGCTGGAGCAATTTTTTAAAAAAGGTAATTTTTTTCAGCTTTCGGCTAATATGAAGCACTGAAAATTTTAGTGCCAAAATAGATGATTGATTGAGGAGTGAAAGAAGAAAAGAATTCTAGGTGAAGAGTTTTGAGAATGTCCAAGGGTGGGAAACCTGTGGCCTCGAGGCCACATGTGACCCTCTAGGTCCTCAAGCATGGCCCTTTGACTGAATCCAAACTTCATAGAACAAATCCCCTTAATAAAAGGTTTTGTTCTGTAAAACTTGGACTTGGTCAAAAGGCCATACCCAAGGACCTAGGAAGCCACATGTGGCCTTAAGGCCACAGGTTCCTCTCCCCTGAATATGCTATTGGTTGTGTCTGTGGGTTGAAGCTTCACTTTCCCCTACTGTTTGGCTAGCTCATTTTAGCAATCTCCCTTACCATCCACATAGTACAGGCTTGTGGCAAAGGGGTGGTTGCTTTCCTTTCCCTCTCTGCTATAGGACCTTGCTTAACTATAATACCGCACGCAGCTAGAGCATGGAAACTGTGTGGGGATGGTTTCCTTCAACAAATGAACTAGTTTGAGCGACTGACCCCAAACCTTCTTCTCTCCCATCCTGGCTCATTCTTCTGATGGGGATGACTTCAGCAAAACTCTAGGCCTCATAACCATCAATCTAAAGCTGATGTTAATGTATTATTCCATAGCTCCAATCCCACTGCCCACCCCAATGGTAGTGGGAGGGCAACTGATGTCTTTCCATTTATAGGGTTTCAAAGAATGAAATAAAATGGGATTTTAGTATGAGTGGGAGTCAGACATTTAGTTTATGTGAATATTTGTCTATATGGTTGCTCTGGAAGTGGTGACTAACACCATGAATGTTTTAGGTATATGTCAAATAAATGGCACACCCTTTGAAACCAATACATTTTCCCAGAAGGCAGTAACTGTGGTCTTACACAATTTCCTATATATTTGAGAGGTCATTAGGGGCAGAGGAAGAAGGATGTGGTATCAGAGACTTGAATGAAAAATTGAGATATGAATATATGCATGAAAAATATAAGCTGATTCACCCCTAGATAGAGAGTAGATTCAGAGCACACACTGAAACAATAAATTTTCTGGACGTGGTCAATATAAGGCCTTTTTTTCCTTGACTATATATGTTTATAATGTTTTGTTTTTCTTGCTTTTTCAAGTTAATGGTGACTTTCCAGAGGAAACACATAGGGAGCTACATGGTTTTTTCCATATGGCCTGAGAAGGAAGTTCATGGCTGCCCTTTGCTGTTCTTTGTCCTCTTCTGAGCACAGGTTAGAAAATCCTCGAGAATGGATTTTTCCTGCCAAGGAAAGATCAGCATCTGGGGTGCTCATAACATTTCTTCAGAAGTCTATGGAAGATATAGACATATGTTTGTACTTGGCTGGAGAGGAGAGATCCTGAGAGTGAATTTTCCTATTCTTGAGAGTTACCTCATGAGTAATTCTAAATCCAAGCTCCCTTCCATATCTACAGTCTTAAGATCCTAAGATTGAGAGTCTGGACAACAACATCCTATAACAGAAGGTACATGATAATTGTAATCTTTAAATTGTTTAATATTATAGTTATAATGATAGGATTTTAATACGAGGTCATTTAGGCTAAGTGGGCCTAATATCTATAAAGCATATAGGGAAAGACAGAAGGTTGTACTTTTTTATTGTTCTGACCTATGTTAACCCTGTTTTAAACAGTTAATGCTTATGAGTTCTGATTGGATAAAACTTCTGATTGACTGCAGTGATCTCTGAGTCATTCCCTCTTTATTTTTCTTATTTACTATTTTATTTTTCCCAATTACATGTAAAAACAATTTTAACATTCTTTTCCAATTTTGACTTCCAAATTCTCTCCTCTCCGCCCCACCCCCCGCCCATTGAGAAGGTGACACACTTCTAAGTCATTCCCCTCTTGTTGCCATAGGTAGTTATCCCAGGATCTTTTCCATTTTCTAGTCTCAGTAAAGAAACTCTCCCTACCTGAGCCTCACCTAAGCCTTATATTAATTGATAAGTGATCCCAAGAACTTCTCTTCCACATCTGGAACTGATAAGGCATGCCTCCCCCGGCCCTCCACATCTGACCCTGGTTACCCAGTCCATTTTTAGGGTATATAGTTTCACATTTCATTGAACCTCAACTTTGAGCATGTTTTCTCTTTGACATGCCTCTACAGCTCCCCCTCCCACTGGATGAATTTCTTGCATCTGTGGAGATGAATCTCTGTCTGTTTACATGCTTTTTTTGACTGCTTGCTGTACCTTGTAATAATACATCTCTCATTTATACCAGCTTCCTGAGTACCAATATTCTGTAAATTCCCAAACCAAAATCTTTTCTTTAATTGAATCTCTGAGGCCAAATAAATGAGAGTGGTTCTTAACCTGGGGTCCATGAACTTGTTCTTTTAAAAATTTTGATACTATTTCAATATAGTTAGTTTCCTTTGTAAGCCTACATGTTTTATTTTATGCATTCAAAACATTATTCTGAGAAGGGGTTCATTTGCTTCACTGGACTGCTAAAGTGGTGCAGTGGATAGAGTGCCAGGCCTGGGGTAAGGAAGACTCATCTTCCTTAGTTCCATTCCAGCCTCAGACACTTATTAGCTATATGATCTTGGGCAAGTCACTTAAACCTGTTTGCCTCAGTTTCCTCATCTGTAAAATGAGCTGGAGAAGGAAATGGTAAACCACTCCAGTATCTTTGTCAAGAAAACCCCAAATGGGATCACAAAGTGTTGGACATGACTGAAATGACTGAACAACAACAGCACAGAAAGGTAAGATCCCCTGTCCTAGAAGGATATTTCTTTAACAGCATATTTTTGTTGAAAGAAGACAATCTTCAAATACATCAGGAAGTCTGAAGAAATGTGTGTGTATTTTTGTGCATGAGAGACATTTGGACATTACACACCTTCCGTTATTGTCATGAGTTGCTCAGACAATTTAAGTCCAACGCAAAGGGGATTGCTTGTTCAATGGCTTCCTCCTTTTGAGTGAGTTTGCCTGGGGGAGGTGGAATACTAAAGGGTTATCTGAGGGCTTGATGTATTTCTATACATCAATCTATACAGTGCTTGGTGCCTGTGTGTCCTTTGTGTCCTGTGATTTTGCTGTGAAGTGAAATAAAAGCAGTTCTGTACCTGACACCCATTTAGCTCTTTAGGTGTCTTAGAAGAATTAGTGACTCTGTCACCCAACTTTGGGGAAACCTACACGTGAGTTATGTCATGGATATATTTAGAGATTTTCCTGGAGTACTTCAACAAGTAGGAGTAGGGTCAACATGTCAAAGAGAGAAAATGACCTCTTTAAGGATCAGGCTCTCAAGACTAAAGCTGGTCTGGTAAGTGCTTTATTTTCTGATGTCATTGGTATGAGCAAATCCTTTAAAACTGACAGACACATTAAAATATGTTCCATGTCATGGATATAAGAACAATAGAAAATATCCACTTGAAATCTCAAGCTTAAAGTAGTGACAGCATAAGGATCACTAGATAGATCTGCAGTCAAGACAAGTTTCAAAAATTCTCTGCAAAGGTACAGTAAGACCACTTGTGATAGACAGATACACATTCTTTCTCAATGCAGGAAAAGAATTCAGTTTAATGGCAGCCTCTCACTAGACTTGATTTATAATAAATATAATGCAACTCTAGTCACTGAAAGCTATTGGTTTCTAAGGACATGAGCAGTGTTGTCTTCAAATTGGAGATTTAAAAAAATGTTAAAAATTGTTTTTACATGTAATTGGGGAAAAATTAAATGCTATTTTAAGAAAAACAATCTTAGCATTCTGAGGGAAGGAGGGTGAAAAACCCCAAAAGTTTTTGGAGATAATGATATGTGAGAAGAAAAGTCTATAAGATAAGGACAATTGTAGTGTGTCTAGGAATATCAGAAAAAATATATTCCTTCTTCTATTATTTTCAACTGTTTAGTACAGTTCTCTCTACTGTTGACTATTATTGTCCTAAAGCTGGAGGGAGTCTTAGGAGGCACCTAGTCCACCCCTTATTTTATAGATGTGGAGAAATTAGACCTAAAGAGATGTAGTGACTTATCCAAGGCATCACACTCATGGCCGTGAGTAGTAGAGTTGGGATTCGTACCTAGGTTCTTTTATTCTAAAACATGCCAACTCTACCAGTTGTTCTCACATGGCAGTCTGTGACTCTCTATAGGACCCTGGGATCCTTTCAGGAGGTCCACAAGGTCAAAACTATTTTCATCTTACATGACTAATAAAATGTGTCTTCCTTTTCCAACTATATATCTGTGTGAGGCTGGATTTTCTTTACATACTTCAACCAAACATTACCACAACAGATTCAAAGAAGAAACAAGTATGAGAATTCAGCTGTCTTCTATGAAGAGATACACAAAACAATATGTAAAACAAGTCCACTCTTTCTGATTTCTTATGGTTTTGGAAAATATGGTTATTTCTCATTAAAATATATTATTTATGCTAAAATGCAATTGATTTATTATTTTAATGAATTCATAAATATTTTAGAATGATCAGTTTAAATTTCTAATGCAGTAAACATTGATAAATGTAACCTACATTAACAAAAACTCTTTGGAATCCTCAATGATTTTTAAACAATTAATGGGGTCCTGAGACCAAAAACTCTGATCTACTGCACTACAACATGCAGAGTCAATAATAGTTGTTTAGGTCCACTGCCTGATTTCTTATAGAACTCCCCTGGTTTCCTCATTTGACTGGAGAGCAATGACTGGTTTTTGCCTTTCTTTGTATGCCCAACACTTAGCATAGTGCCTGACACATAGTAGGAAGCTAAATGCCATCTTACTGACTGCTTGCCTGATTGGTCAGCCTTCTGGTCAGCAAGTCATCACATACATGACTGTTTCATAGAAAAAACATAGAATAGGACTTTGGGATAATGTTGAGGCCCACTTTCAATATCTCAATTTGGATTTAGATTTTTTGTTGTTTTAGTGGCCCATATGTATGATGACTGGTAAATTGGGTGGATTTGCTCAAAGGCAGAATTAGGCTAGATAGGATCAATCTGTTTGGGACTAATCCTCAATGACAACTCATTTTGCAACTCTTTTTAAGAAAAATGAAGAGAGATTTCAGAAATTCCCTAGAAAAAAGAAACCAAGGAGAATGAAAGTTGAATTACAAGGTCCCTTCCTAAACTTTCCCTTTGTTACAGAACTTGGGTCCATTCTAAGCAAACATCCATAATATGCAGTAACTGGAAAGGAAAACTATGGAAATGAACATATAATCCAAGTGGTGAAATACTTTGTAAAGCAAAGGCATTTCCTGACTTTTAAGAATGGCTCATGAATAGGAACTCAACAAAATGTCACCAAAAAAGAGTTTTTAGCAGAGTGATCTTAAAAGGATAAATAAGATTCATTTGTCATTAATGAATTGAATTGTCTGCAAAGCACCGGAAGATAGTTTGTTATCTTAACTGCTCAAATGTTCTCCCTAACTTAGCTTCCTTTATGAATTTGCTCAGAAGACCTCTCCTCTAGATTTGGAGACAAAGGATCTCGGTTCAAATTCTCATTCTCTTAGTGCTGAGTACCTTTATCCTACTTTTCTCCATCAGTTTCTCCATGACTAACACAAAGGAATTGGATTAGACAATTTCCAAGATGCTTTCTGGCTTTAAATGTAACATTTGATGGTGGTCTACATGAAGACAACCATTTATTTGCCATATTGAAGTTTACCAAGGTTGAAATACGTATCTGTTTAAGCATCGCTCTTCCTGAACACCATCACATTGTTTTTGTCAGTGCCTAGTGTCTTACACATTTTTGTCTAGATTATGATTGGCCTGTATAAAGAACTCCCATTATATAAACTCTATTCTCTGCTGTAGTTCAGCTCAATCGCTTATAACCATAACAAAGAGCCGAATAGGGCACTGAAAATTTAAATGATTTGCACATGGTCAAACAACCAGTATGTATTAGAGGCAAGTCTTGAGACCAGGTCTTCCTGATCTAAAGTTGGCTCTTTATCCAACACAGGCTGCCTATAAAAGATCGGATTAAGGATTGTTTTGTTACATTGACATTTCTGGTATGCATTTACTATTGTATGTTTCTCCAGTAGGTGATAGAATTCCCAGACCTAAATAACTACTTGTCCAGTTGTGGAATTCTAGCAGACAAGTTATTACATATGCTCAGAGTGTATTTAGTGAAATGGGAACTCCTTAACAAATAGAGGAGTCCACTTGTTGTGTGGAGAGTCTAAGCTTCTGGGTTAAGCAATTCAATTCCATAAGCATCTATTAAGTGTCCTACTATGTGTCAGGCACTGTTCTAGGTTCTGGGGATAAACCACAAGCATGAAAATTGTGCTTGCCTTCCCCCATAGAGCTTATATTTTACTGGAGGAGAGTGATAGATAATATTTATTTACAAGTAAATATTTACAAAATAAATACAATTCTTTTTTCTTAATAGAATAGCAAGAAAAGTGTCATCATGATATAACTCTGTGTTTCACCATATCCCACTTTGTTTTCAATCTTTGTGCTCTGAGCCATAGATTTAGCTGACTCAAGCTAGCGGATGCCAAAGAAGAATAAGGGACAATTGAGGTCGCATAAGTGAAAGACCACAAATTTGCTTGACATCACTTTAGAATACAAGATATTGATCCAAAAAGAAATCCATAATGTTTCCTGTTTAAACATATGAAATACTGTAGACGTCTGTCTGGTTGGCTTCTTTAATGCTATTTAGTGATAAGCACTCCCTAAGGTATAAAGATTTTTAGGTTTCCCAGTATGTGATAGAGAAAATTCAATCAATTTACTCATAGACATATCTTTTCTTATGGGAAAATAATAAAAAATGGACACATATATTTAAAATTAACCTGAGCAATTGGAGTTTAGTGCTATGGGGGAAAGTTGCTAGAAAGAATCAGAACATGATAAAAGATTCAATGTAGATTTTGATTCTCTGTGTGTAGTTTCTATAAATAGTTTGCAGAAGTAATTTTAATGATGAGCACCTACAGGAACCATATGTCCTCCTCATGGAGCCCCCTCCATTGGTACATAGACAGGTCTTGACCTACAGCATCCAAACTTGGATCAATATATAAATGTCCATCCCAATCTGAAACTGAGCTCTCCACTGTGGCTGTCCAAGGAATTTCCACAGTCACAGAACCTCCACTGGAAGGGACCTCAAAGGCATTTTAGTTCCACCCACATCTGACCAAGATTCTCTTTGACAACTCTCCCAATAGTGGGTGTCCAGTCTTTCATTAAAAACATCAAGTGAAGAGGAAGTTACTCGTTCCCTAGGCAACCCATTGCGCTTTTGGATAACTCTAATTTTTAGGAAGTTTTCCTGGACATGGAGCCTATATTTATTTCTCTGCAACCTCCACCCCTTCCTCCTAGTTCTGCTTTCTGGGGCCAAGTTTAATCCTTTTGTGCCTTTCAAATGCCTGAAAGTAGTTAGAATGTTCTCTTAAGTTTTTTTTTTCTTTTCCAGGCTAAACAACTCTCATTCTTTCAGCAACTTCTCTAATGCAAAGGTCTCCTGCTCCCTTACTGGTCATTCCACCTTGGCCACACCAGATCACATCAACGTATTCACTAAAATGTGGTGTCCAGAAATGAACACAGCATTTCCTTTTTCCGTCTCAATCTTTAATTTCCTTTCTTCCTTTCCTGTTTCTTTCCCATAACTGCTCTGGCAGCAAAAGAAAATTTTTCCTATGAGAATTGTCTCCTTCCCTTCTTCCTCTGCTTCTTTCCCTGCCATAATCATTCACAATGCCATCCCTTCCAATGCCCTGTGAGTTGCTGAGGTCTTGTTGAATTCTCTCCCTTCGCTCTTCCTGGTTCTTTCCTTTCTCTTCAACTGTTGCTATAGGGAACGCAGCTTCTCTGTATAATTCTGTTTCTTGTGTTGGCTCTCACCTGGCTCCTCAGCTGGATGGCAGTTTAGCTAGCTGCCTGATTGACAGTATAGACCAGGGCTTCTTAAACTTTTCCCACTGGCAACCCTTTTTCATGTTTCAGCCACGTTAGTCGCTGCTGCGTGTCTTGAGGGCATGTTCAGTGCAAAGTGCACATGCTTCATGTTCAGAACCTAGGCTGTAGTGAAATTGCTCGATTCAACATGGGCAAGCCCCACCAGAAACACCTTGGATTCATTACGCATTTAATTTTTAATTAATTTTTGGTCATTATGCATTCAGAAACCTTTTACTATTGTCAAATATTTTATAGGCTCATATGGGGTGGTGACCCATAGTTTAAGAAGCACTGGACTTATCTCCCTACCTTGGTAAAATCAACTCCATCCTTCCTCATTCCATCCTCTTCAGTGGGAAGAGCAGAAACTTTGTTCTTTCTTGAGCAGGAGGGGTTGAGACTAGAGCCCCTTTTCCAGCCCATCCTCTTTCCTGGCCCCTCCCCACAGTGATGTTTGGTGAAAGTAGGTAGTGAAGGAGACTCAATAAGCATTATTCACAGTTCTATACATAAGGCGTGATTTGGGGCCAGGCTGTGAAGCCAAAAGCACTGTAGGCTATACATCTGTTTTAAAGTATTGTGCTATATTTGAACATAACGGTTGGCACACTGGCTAGAGCCAGGAAAACCTGAGTTTAAATTTAGCCCCACATGCTTACTAGCAGTGTGACCCTGGGCAAGTCAAACTTGTCTGCCTCAGTTTCTGCATTATCTGTAAAGTAAGAATGATAATAACTGACACCTGCCTCCCAGGGTTGTTATGAAAAATATGATATTCGTAAAGAGAATTGCAAGCCTTAAAGTGCTATAGAAATGCAAGCTATTATTATGACATTATTTTCTATTAGTTCAAAGAAAAATGATTCCACAGAATATTATAGCAATTCACAATTATATACCGCTTAAGGTTTATAAATTACTCTTCTAATAATAATCCTGTGAGTTAGATGATACAAACACTCTTATCTCCACTTTACTTATGAGGAAACTGAATTGCAGAATGATTTAAGTAACTCTTCCAGCATCACAAAGGACGGGGTCAGAGCTGAATTCAAACCTACAGCTCCTCAGTCCAGCTCTTACAGCACTATGCTAGACCATGTTTATGATTTTATTTCAAATACATAGAATATTATTCAGTTGTATTATGGATCCAATAGGGGGTTTTTAGCTAGCCAGTTTTAAGGGCTAATAGCTAGTACACACACACACACACACACACACACACACACACATCTTTAAGATTTGCAAAATGTTTTACATATGTTATGTCATTTGTTTGGCAAACACAGAACAACACTGGAAAATAGGTACTATTCCCATTCCTCTTTTACAGATGAAGAAACCAAGACATAGGCCTGTTGGGGGCACAGAGCTAGTTAGTTTCTTTGTGATTCTAAGTCCCATACTCCCATTGACTACACTGCCTAGATACCTAGCTTCTTTGGGAAAACATGACTTTTGTGGGAAATTGTGTTTTAAATTTTAAAACCTGGCTTACGAATGGCTTTTGTAATTTCAGCCCCTCCATGAGTTAAAGATTGCTTGCATCAGAAAAGTATGTTCATATTTTTTTCTTAAAGAAAAAGGGAATTTGATTTAAAGTGGGAAGACATATTATTTAATTAGAGAAGTAGAACAACATTACAGAAAAAAACTGCAGTCATTGAAAAGCTAAAGTTAAGGGTCAACCAGAAGAACAATGGATAGATTCATGGTGAGTACATGAAAGCTGCAGTCCTCTTTGAATGAAGAATTGGGTATGAGCAACCATGTAATGGATGCCATCTGGGAGATGTTGGCCAGGAAACAGCTGGGCTGGTTGAGAAGCAACAGTGAGGGATGGACAACTGGTGGGCTCTGATCTATCTGGAATGTCAAGAGTCCTAGGGGAAGGTCTTCAACATGTTGGATGGACCCTCTGTGGGAGATTTCTGGGAGACACCTGAAAAGAGTCAGAGTCATCTTGTAATCTGCATTGTTCAAAGAATGCCCTCTTCAGTGACATCATGGATTCACTGAAGAAAGCCATCAGTTCATACCCAGACATAATTTAGACCATTGGCTTTTAAGCCAATTATGTTCCACAAGTTTATAAGTACCATGTATTTCTTTCATCTTCATTCTTTCTCATTTCTTTGAGAACTTTTACAGTAGAAATGACCGTTACACTTAAATCTGTGGATGGACTGTGAGAAAATGGATCTATTTTTTTTCTTTAACATCTTAATTCCATAGATTGTTTAATTCATAGACCAGTGATTACTGTGTTGGTTACCATACTTCAGGAGAGTAGACCAGCAGCCTCCTGCTTGTTTTGCAGATGTAAGGGATAGGTCCTGGATCTGTGATGTCCATAGGAAAGGGAACTCCCAAATGAGGAAACTCCTTCTTCCAATGCACCTTGTCCATAGTTTATAATCTTTGAAGAGCTGGCTAGAGCAGTGGTGTCGAACTTAAATAGAAACAGACCCTTAAGGCTGAATATTGATCTAGAAAATCACAAATGTTACCTATGTTGTATTACAATTTTATTTATTCTGTTAAACACTTCCTAATTACATTTTAATATGGTTCTCCCTGACTTTCTTTAAGTCTCAACTAAAATCTCATTTTCTATAGGAAGTTTTTCCTAACCCATCTTAATTCTAGTGCCTTCCTCCTCTTATTATTCCCTGTTTCTCCTGCATATAATTTTGATGGCTCTTTTTTAGCTTGTTGTCTCCTGCATTAGACTGTGAGCTCCTTAAGGACAGGGACTGTCTTTTGCCCTTTTTTGTGTATCCACAATGCTTAGCACAGTGCTTGGCATATAGTAAATGCTATGTGTTAGTTGTCATTGCTGTAGTGGTAGTAGTAGTTCTTTTTCTTCTCTTCCTCCTCCTCCTCCATCTTCTCCTCTGCCTCCTCTTCCTTCTCTTGATAAATATTGATTGATTGATGATTCTGGCTTCACCAAGGAGTTTTGATTGATGCTTGCAACAGTGAGTTTGATACCTCTAGCCTTGAGTACTGAGAAGTGGAATGATTTGTCCCAGGACAGATGCTTCAATCTATACTCAGAGTCCATCAATTCTCTCTCTGGAGGTGGACAGCATTTTGCATCACAGGTTCCTTGGAATTGTCTTGGATCATCATCTTGACCAGAGTAGCCAAGGTTTTCATGGTGGATCATCGTTATAATGTTGCTGCTACTGTGTACAGTGTTCTCCTGGTTCTGCTGACTTCACTTGGCATCAGTCCGTATAAAAGGATTTCGTCTTAATGTGGGTTGAGTTAACATTCTGGATTATAAGGAAGGGTAGAGTCCCACACAACAGAACATAGCACGAGAGGGGAGAAAGTTGAGAGAAAGTCAAGCAAGCTAGCTTTATTGAAAGGATATACAATAAGAAGCAGATAATCAGTGTGGATGGAATCAGGGTTCACATTGGGAGCCCAGTGGAGGGGACCCCCAGGTCAAAGTTCACTGGGTTTTTATAAGGTTCATACTGGATCAAACAGGACCAGGCAGAGACCTTGGACCTGGGGCCAAGTACTAATTCTTTCTGGGAACTGAATAGCCTGGGGAAGTAGGAACAAGTTGATATTAAAACTCTCAGCTGGAGGGAAAAGAGGTGGGCTGCTTTGGGAGCCAGGTTCTAATTTGACACAGTCACTCAGAGGATCTGAGCCTCTCCTCAGGCCCTGTGGCTTCTCCTTTTACTGGAGTGAGGAGGCAATTGAAGTCCTCCTCAACTTTAACCCAAGTCTTTCTGGATCTGAGTCTAGCTCCTATTAAGTACACCCTGTTGCCTACAGGTGAAGTTAGAGTACACACACAAGCCTACCAACAGTCACTGTTGGGGGCCAATATTGAGCTCAGGCATGTTGATTCTTGGCCCACTAACTTCATCTGCTTTTCAAGGAGCAGAAACCAATTTAACTCAACTGCTTGGTGGAGAAGAACTTGGTGAGGGAAAACTCAGATTGGGTGAACTTCATCTACCCTAAAGAAGCAACTTTGAAAAAGCCATCCTAGGTTTATTGATTGAAGTGCTAAGACAAAATTGACAGCCTTGAGGTCAAGTGGGGGCATTCCAGCAATGATAATAACTGACATTTATATGGGCTTCTAAATGTGGTAGAGTGCTTTCCATGCTTTATTGGGTTGGAACCTCCCCACTACCCCATGAGAGAGGTACTGCAGGTATCATTATCAACACTTTCTAGATAAGGAAGCTAAGATTCAAAGAACTGAAATGATTTTCTCATTGTCATTGGCCCCTCTCTGGGAGGCTCACCCCTTCCCACCATTATGTAAGGGAATCCTTTGAATTCTTCTTCTATCCTTGGAACCCAGTCAGAATCTGGAAAATGGCCTTGAAGCTTCAACAAGCCTGAAGGAGATTCAACATTTAACAACCCTGGAGAAGGTAGGGCAGAGGTAGGGACCTTTGCCTTGATTTTCTACAATGATGTCAAAGTCTCTGTTCTCTTTATAAATGTACAAGCACATTCTAGCTACTTTTCTGCCTCAGTACCTTTACTCATCATGGTTCCACCTGCTTAGACCCTTCTTCCCTTGCCTTGTGATGATCTGAATATAACTTTCACATGTCAGTTGTCCTCCCACCTCTTCCAAGGGGTCCTCCTTCAGCATGGCAGCCCATTGACCTCTCCTGCTTCTGAGTGGCTCTAGTTCTCAATGTCTCTACCATTTGTCCGACACTTAGCATATCCTGCTTCCCATTATCAATCATTTTTCATGTTTACATCTTGACTCTCTGGCTAGATTGTAAGTTTCTAGAGGGCAGGTACCATGCCCTAATCAGTCGTGAATAACCCACAGTGCCTTGCACTGAGTAGCCATTCAATAGCTACTCCTTAAATGTGGATGATTGGATAGCAAGAGACTGATACAAAGAGAGACTTATTAGCTCTATGATCCTCTCATTTCTCCTCTTTTGGTTTCATTTTGGGTAATATTATTCACCTCCTTGTGTAATTCGTATGTTGATCTTTTTGTTTCACAGTTAAAAAGGTCAGTTTGCTAACTTTAAGATGGTAACTTCCATTTTTTTGGTCTCTGTTTTTCTGCCAACTTTTGTTTTCTTTTTAAAATTAAACTTAATTCAATTCAATAATTGCCTACCTTGTTCAAAGATAACATAGAGTCCTTGCCCTCATAAAGCATACATTCTATTGTAAAGAATACACATATGAATAGTTAGAATACAAAATGATGCGCAAGTGCATTTTCTAATCCGGCCATATCAACAAGAAGCAGCAACATAAGTAAAGTGTTAGAAGTGATGGCCAGAAAGGCTTCCTGGAGGAGGTAACATCTGAATTGCACTTGGAAGGATGCATAGGAATTCAGTCTGGAGGTAGGGAGAGCAATGGAAAAAAGGAGAGAGCATTGTATGAGAGAAGGCATGTTGACTAATGCAGGGCATATACAGGGATGACTGAGGAAGTCTAGTGTGGCTGGAGCATAGAGCAAGTGGAGGAGAGAAAGATGATATAAGATAAGGCTGAGGAGATAAGGTGGTGCCTAAGTATGGAAGTCCTTGAATACTAGGCAAAGAACTTTGAAATTTACTTGGTAGGCTATTCACATGCTCTAGAGACAAAAGGGATCTTAGAGATCATTTGTTAGAACCCTTCCCCCTTACAGAGGAAGTAGCTGAAGTCCAGAATGGTTACATGATTTATTCAGTCCCTCGTCACAAAACCTGTAAGAGCCCAAAATAGGGCTCTCTCCAGATTTCAAGTTCAGTAATCTTTCCACAACTCCCACCTGCTAAGGTCTAGAATACATTTGCTCTTCCTCTGTCACTTAGCATTCTTACCTTGCCAGGTTTCTGAGAGAGGTAACCCACATAAGTCTTAGATTCCTAGATTTGGGTTTGAGTAGACAGTAACAAGTCAACTTATTGGATAAATCTTTATGGAATGTATGTTCCATATGAAGTGCCGTGTTAGGTATTGTGAGGGATGTAGTTTGCTACACCACAGCAGACTATGTACATACCAGGCCATCTTCCTAGGATGATAATAACTTATCCCTCTTTTTCTGGGGAAAGTGCCAAAAAGGAAGGCTTTTTCATAGCCTACTGGGCAAATAGTCAATTATTTCCAAGGTCATGCGACCTTGATAGTAAATGGGAGAACAGACCCATATTTAAAAACAATGTTCCTTGATTTTAACAGGTTGATTTTCTGATGGCACTTTAGCTATCCAAAGAAACTACTGAAAAGAATGAAGCTGTTTGACCTGTATGGAACAGTAGAAAGAGGACTCACTGACTCTGAAGGCAGAAGATCTGGGTGACAATATAGGAATGAAAGATTCCTGGCCAGACATGTAGCATATAAAAAAGGCTAGCACGAATGTATTTTCCAGGTGTTTTTCAGGTTTAACTAAAAGGTTTAAACTAAAAAATGTTGGGAAAAGGTAGAAACTGCTTGGGTACATCTCCAAAGGTGGATACTACAGAGCACAGCCACAGAAAAGACAGAAAAAGGATAGTGTCTGGGACACTCAGAAATTCGAAGGAGGCAAAACATAAGAAAAAAGCTAGTGGAAAATTGCATGACCTTAAATGTCTAATAATAAATGCCTGAAACTGAGACAACAAAGAACTTGAGGTTGTAATGTTGGGGTGGGGGGAAGTGTGTGCAAATTTGACCTAAAAGGTCTCACTGAGACTTGGTGGGATGAAACCCATGACTGAATTGTGGCTCTGGATAGGTATACTTTATTCGAAAGAAGAAGAAAAATTAAAACAAGGTTAGGGGTAGTCTTGTATATTAATATGATTTACTCAGGAAATCCAAGAACCAGAGGTGAAAGGATGACAAGCACTATTTGGGTGAAGATGAAAGAAAGGCGGAGGTGATTTTTTTCATCACAGTATGCTACATCCACCTGGACAGAGGGAGGAACTAGATGAAGAATTTGGGAAATAGATTACAAGCCAGGCATAGAGGCTCAGTACTACGGCGATAGGGAGCTTCAGTTTTCTAGATATCTGCTGAAGCTCTTTCTCTGTTGAAAGCTGAGCAGATAACAACCTCTTAATTCACCATAGTGATCCTTTCATCTTTCAAGAGCGAAAGGAACCAACAAGGGGCATATTTACTCTAGATATGATTCTCATGAAAAAGAAGGTACTGGTTGCTTGGGGTGGAGGTATACTTGCTAACAACCAAGGATGGTGGGAATGACTACTCTATCCTACAGCTTATGATAGAGGAGAGAAATCTGGGCATTATTTGACATGTACTTTAGACTTTGAGAAAGCAGATTTCAAAGCATTCAGAGGAAATATAGTTCAGATACAATGGATGAAAATATTTCGGGAGAAGTTTGCCAAGGTGGGATGGGAGATGTTTAAGAATGAAATTCTTAAGACACAAAAGTAAGCAATTACAATGGGGAAAATGGAGGTATCTAAAGAGATCTAGGGAGATGGACAGGGAACTAGCAAACTATCTCATTTTAATTTTGTTTTGCCATAGTTTTTTACATTTAAATTTTTATTTGTTTTGTTAAATATTTTCCAAATACATGCAAATATTTTTTGACATTCATTTTTAAAAATTTCGATTTCCAAATTCTCTCTCTTCTTCCTACTCTCCCCCTACCCTTTGAAAAGGCAAATAATATGATATCAACTATACATGAAGTTATGCAAAACATATCTCCGTATTAGCTATGTTGCAAAAGAAAACACCCACAAAACCTAAGAAAAATAATGTAGGCTTCAATCTGCCTTCAGAGTTCATCACATCTCTCTCTAGAAGTGGGTAGCATTTTTCATCATGGTCCTTTGGAATTTTCTTGGCTCACTGTCTGGATTAGAGTAGCTAAGGCTTTCCCAGATGATCATCCTTACAATATTGCTGTTACTGTATACAGTGTTCTCCTGATTCTGCACACTTCACATTGTATCAGTTCATGTAAGTCTTCCAAGGTTTTTCTGAAACCCTCCTACTCATCATTTTTTATAGCACCACAATCATATGCCACAACTTGTTTGCCATTCCCCAATTGACGGGCATCCCCTCAATTTCTAATTCTTTGCCACCACAAAAAATACTGTAAATATGATTTGTACAAACAAGTCCTTTTCCCTTTTCTGTGATCTCTTTGAGATACAGAACTACAGTTTTATAGCCCTTTGGGCATAGTTCCAAATTGTTCTCTAGAATGGTTGGACTAGTTCATTACTCTACCAACAATTCATTAGTGTCCCAAGTGTCCTTTCCAGCATTTGTCATTTTCCTTTTCTGTCATGTTAGTTGATCTGATAGGTGTGAGGTGGTAGCTCAGAGTTGTTTTCATTTGCATTTCTTTAATCAATATCCACTTTGATTTCTAAAAGAAGTATACAGAAGACAGAAGCAAGGCCAGACAAATAAGATGAATATGAGTTTGGTGCAGTGCTGTAGAAAATAGTGTCTGGAATGCTAAAGCTCAGAATGAGCTAAGGCTAATGAAAACTGAGGACAATAAACAAATTTTCTAAAGCTATTTTGGGAATAAAGAAAAAAGGAGGACCAAAGAAGGAATGGGACTTTTCTGGAGTGGATGGGACAATCTGACAACTGAAAGAAGGCAGAATGTTTTAATTTTAATTTTTCTGTGTTCTCTACAAAGGGAATATCCTTTACTGTGGAAATGACCAAGAAAAAAATGACTAACCTGGGACTGACAACCAGGATAAGTAAAGAGTCAAATTGATAAGAATTGATTAAGAGCTTACACAGTGCCAGGTACTATTCTAATCACTGGTTATACAAATACAAGCAGAAAAAATAAAAAGACTGTCCTTGCTCTCAAAGAACTTACATTCTAATGGGGAACAACAGTACATAAAAGGCAGTTTAAAATAATGGTGATAGCGTAGGGTTCGAGGTAAAGAGTCATGGGTGCAACCTGAAGAGGGATGAAGACACTGTTGTCCTGGGCCTTCTCTTTAAAATGGAAATTCTTGAGGGAACCAGCCAATCAGAAGGTGAGGTCTCAGGGGCAGGAGGATTCTTCTGGTGTGAAAAGTAGTCCAGGAAGGGAGTTACCATGCAGTGACAAAGTCTGGTGGAGATGTACTAAGGAAGTACTACTGGCTCTTAGTGAATGAACTATCCTATCCAATCCAAAAAGAACTAGTAGATACAATTGCTGAGCTACCATTAGTGAAAGGCGAAACTAGCTAATGCCCACCTGTAGGCAGGAAGACTTTTCTTCCTGAGTTCAAATCTTGCCTCAGATATTTATTAACTGCGTGACCCTGGGTAGGTCACTTAACCTTGTTTGCCTCAGTTTCCTCATCTGTAAAATGAACTGAATGGCAAAGCACTGCCAAATCTTTGCCAAGAAAACCTTAAATGGGGCCACAAAGAGTTGGACACAACTGAACAAGAACAAACTGTTAGTGATATTTGAAAAATCAAGGAAAATGGTGGAGACATTGCAGTATTGATGAAGGGCAGCTTTCTTGGTTTTCAAGAAAAGAGAACAGAATACATTACTAACTATGGGTCACTGAGCTTGACTTGGACTCCTGGGAAAATTCTAGAATGTATCATTGAAGAGATGGTTGGCAGAGATAGAGAAAGATGTAGTGATAACAAGGAACAAGCATAGCTTCATCAAGAACGGCTCATACGAGATTAACTTTGTTGCTTTTTTTGCTCTAGGAGAGGTAGACCATGAATGGGAACGAAAGGGAATGCTGGGGATGTAGTTTACCTAAATTTTTGATGAAGTGTCTCATAATTCTTGTGAAGTAGATGTAGAGAGGTGAATTAGATCATAATACAATCCTTTGGTTTTACACCTGATTGGACAGCTGGACTCAAATTTGTTAATGGTTCATTATCAAAGTGAAGGGAAGTTTCCAATGGGACACCCTAAGAATCTGTGCTTGGCTCAATGCCTTTTTATTAAGGGCTTGGTTAAAGGTATAACATAGTGCTTGGCGCATAGTAGGTGCTTAATAAATGTTTATTGACTGATAAAGGCATACATGATATCCTCTTCAGATTTGCAAATAACATAAAATGGGGAGGGATAGTGAATAAATTGGTGATAGAGTTAGTATCCAAAAGGATCCTGACAGGCTAGAGCACTGAGCCAACTTATTAAGAAAAAAATCATTAGTGATTTCTGTTAAGTTCTACATTTAGGTAGGAAAAAAAATCAACTTCACAAGTATAAGATGGGGGAAGGCATGGACAGAGAATAGAGGTTCTGAAAAAACAGCAACAGGGACTTTAGTAGACTGGAAGCTTAATACATAGAGAAGGAAATGACAAACCACTCCAGTATTTTTGCCAAGAAAACTTCAAATGGGGTTATGAAGAGTGGGACATGACTTAAAACAAATGAACAATAAAAAATCTTAATACATGAGTTAGTGATACAAAATGGTAGATGAAAAAAAGTAGATGTAATCAGTTAGTCAATAAACATTTATTATACACCTACTATGTGCTGGGTGCTTTAGGAATATCGTCTCATTTGGTCCTCATAAAAACCATGGGAAGTAGGTGCTATTGTCATCCCATTTTACAGTTGAGGAAACTGAGGCAAACAGAAGTTAAGTGACTGGCCCAGGGTCACACAGCTAAGCAGCATGAGTCTGGATGGGAACTCAGGTCTTCTTGACTGCAGCCCCAGCACTCTGCACTATAGCGCCACCTAGCTGCCTAAAAGGGGGCCAGAATGAAGACTTGTGGAATGATAATAGCTCATGTTTGCATGGTGCCTTACATGCAAATTCCATTTGATCCCCTCACCAGCTGTATGTCGGAGGTGCTACTGTGTAAATATTATTGCACTCTACAAATGAGAAAACTGAGAGTCATATATGCTTTATGTACAAAAAAACTGAGTCTTAAACAGTTCAAGTAGCTTGCTGGTGGTCACATCAGTGCCTGAGGCAGGTTTTGAATCCAGACCTCTCCTGACATCCAGTCCAGTGCTCTACATGGCAACATTTGCCTCTCTTATCTAGGTTAATTGGAAACATAAATACCTTGCAAAATTTCCATTGTCTCATGACATGTTATTTTTTCCTCATTTTATCAAACATCATAAGAAGGCGTCTTGGAGGTCATCTGATGTAACTCATTTTACAGATGAGGAAAATTAAGCCTACAAGGCTAAGAATCTTGCCTTTGGTCACCTGGGTGATAAGTACTACAGCTGGGAACTGAATGTAGGCCCTTTGACTGCTAATCTAGTACTCTCCCCCTATACCATGTTGCCTCATTTATTTAAGTACCTCGATGGATTCATGATCTCAGTGATGCGGGATCACTCCATCCCTTTCCAAAGTGCTTAATAAATACTTTTCCCTCTACATTTCTTCCTTCCTTCCTTCTTTCCTTCCTTCCTTCCTTCCTTCCTCCCTTTTTCCCTCCTTCTCTTATTCCTCCCTCCTCTTCCTCCTTCTCAGTGTCTCTCTTTAAATTCTCCATATAGGATCCATGGATCCCTCTGGGGTTTTCCTCTGTTTCTTCTAACATTCCATGGGCACAAGGAAAAACTCAGGCTATTTGTTATTCCTTGTTCGCCCTACATGAATGTCTCACTTTTTTTTTCTGGTTATACATGTCCTCAGTAATGTCATTTCTTATTCCCAAGTCCTTGTTGGCAACATAATGCAGCCTAATTATTCACATTCTCCCATTAAAAAAATCATCAATATTGAACATCCTTATGGTGTAGGGCACTGAGTTGGCCTTGCTCAGTAACCTTGGTGATGCCTCAACTCTGGGCAAGCACATGCTGCTTCCATCTCAGTTTAGTCTCAGTTGTACATAGGACTACTTATTATTCTGAATGTAACCCACAAAGATACGGACACTTCTCTAGTTTCCCAATAAAAAAAGACTCAATTAATTTTAAAAGAGCATGATCATTTTTTCCTAATTTAAAGAAATAAGCATTATTCTGGTTGAAACAGACTATCCCCTCTCATCATTTTGAAATAAATGGTCTATTGAGTATTAGACAATGGAAGATGAAATATCATACACATAATTTCCTATGTCATCAAAAGTATGTTCCTTTTGACCTTTACAAGTTAAATCCAAAAGTTAATTCAATTTTCAGTCTAAAGGCTATTAAGGTATGAGAGAAAAGGACTTAGGTAGGATTCAGAAAGATTTTAATGAGTTGGAAGTAGGTCAAAAAACATTTACTACTCATTAAAAAAATGTCTCTGATTTATCGTGACTTTGCCCTAACACTTTCATAGTCTATCTTCTAGCTGGATTAAATCCTATTAGCTGATCAACCAATATATTAATTTGAAAGTCATCAAATCTTTTTCAAGGGACTTGAAGAGACTTTCTAAAGGTTATTTGGAAAAACCTTTAAATGTCCCTCAAGGGGTATTTGCTTTTAAACTGTCTTTTTGAATAAAGAAATCTTCACAATGAAAAAAATGAATCAAAATAAAGTAAAAGTTTATTAATATGTATGCCTCTAATTTGGAATTTGTGATAACCCCAATCTGGATAAGGCTGCTATTTACCTCCTTACTCCCCTGGAAAGGAGGGTTTGATAAGCAAATTATTAGCCTTTACAAGGTGGCAAGAGGTATTTAAGCTAATTAAGTGAATAAACAGTTTTAAAGTACATTAATTGTTACTATGCAAATGGTACTGCTAATTACAGATGATTCTTATCTACATAGTAAAGCAAGGCCAGCAAAAGGCCCTTTACTTACATACACTTTTTTAGCACTTAATTTGAGTTATTTTATGCCTTGAAAGTAATAAAGCTGCATTTCTAGGAAACATTAAGACTTTTCACTAACTCAAACAGGCCTTCTGCCCCATTAGTCCTAATTAATGAGGTTTCTCAGGATCTGTTTGTAGTAACATTCATTGCCAAGCTCAATTTTATTTCTACTCTCTTTATAAACAAGAGAAGCTAGAAATGCATTTGGAAATTCACTATGTAGTCCCTAAAACAAAGGATTTAGAGTTTCAGTTCCAGATTCAGTCCTAAATCTGCTACTTGCTGCGTGATATCTCGCAAATTCAATTTACCATGTTCAAAACCAGAACTCATCGTTTTGCCCCATAAATCCACCTTCCTTCCAAACTTCCCTGTTTCTGTTGGAGACTGTTCTTGGTAGTCACCCAATTTCATTTCTTAGGAATCATCCTTGACACTTGTCTCTGCTGTCCTTCCTGCACCTCCATATTCTATCAGTTGCCAAGTTTTATTAATTCTACCTCCCCAATGTTTAGATTATGTGCTCCTTGAAGGCAATGTGCTACTTTTGGCTTTCCTTGTAACTCCAGAGTTTAGCACAGGGTCTGGCACATAGTAGGTACTTTATAAATGTTTGTTGACTTATTGACAACTCTTACATTTGTGCCCTTTTCTCTATTCACATAGTCTCTGCTGTAGATCAGACCTTCATCACCTCTTACTTGATTATTCCAACAGCCTCCTAATTGGTCTCCCAGGTTTAGTCTCTCCTCCGTCCAATGTATTCTCCACACAGACTTCACATTGAAATTCCTAACACAGAAATCTGACCATATCACCATTTTACTAAAAATAACACCCCCCAAAAAAACTTCTGTAGCTTCTTACTACCTTCATCTTAAAATACAAGTGTTGATATTTAAAGCCCTCCAAAATCTGGCTCCTACCAACCTTTTTTAGTCATTTAAAAATTTTCCCTTTCACATGCTTTCTGTCATAGCCTACTTT
This sequence comes from Trichosurus vulpecula, assembly GCF_011100635.1. Taxonomy (NCBI): domain Eukaryota; kingdom Metazoa; phylum Chordata; class Mammalia; order Diprotodontia; family Phalangeridae; genus Trichosurus; species Trichosurus vulpecula. Next base: position 105,656,700 of record NC_050578.1, on the reverse strand, counting down.
GCCTCCCAGTTGTTCCCTATACATGAAATTCTACCTCCCACCTCCATGACTCTGCACAAGTGGCCCCCTAGGTCTGGAATGTCCTCCCTCTTCCTTCCCACCTTTTGGAATTCCTAGCTTTCTTTAACACATATCTAAGGTGCTTCCAACTGAAGCCTTTCCTCATCCCCAGAGCTATTAGTATTCCACCTTTTGGAATAACTGTATGGAAGGCAGTATGGCATAATTATAGGAGGCAGCCAGGAGGCGCCATAGTGTACACACCGCTGGGCCTGGAGTCAGGAAGACTCATCTTCATGAGTTCAAATGTGACCTCAGATGCTTACTAGCTATGTGACCCTGGGCAAGTCACTTAACCCTGTGTGTCTCAGTTTCCTCACCTGTAAAATGAACTGGAGAAGGAAATGACAAACCACTTGAGTATCTTGACCAAGAAAACTCCAAAAGGGGTCACAAAGAGTTGGACATGACTGAAAAATGATTCAACAACAACAAATGGCTTAATCGACAGAGGGCAGACCTTGATATCAGGAAGACCTGGCATATGCTAACTTTATGGCTATGGGCAAATCCCCTAATATCTCAGAGCCCCAAGCAACTCTCTAAGCCTATAAATTAGAGACAATTTTTGGCTCTTCTTCAGTGGGATGAGTCTCCACACCGGAAATTCCCAACATAAATGAACTCACAGGTCTATACTCCTTTCCTTCTCAGAAAAACAAAGCATATACTTTGCATACATACTTCATATTTATTATATTCATACTTCATAGTTTATATTCATATGTAGCAGAACATACATTTCTTGAAGACTGGAAGTGTTTCTTTTTTATTTCGATGGGCATCTTCAGTGCCCATCACAGTGCTTTCCATGCTCACTGAATTGAAGTAAAGTCTTTTCCTCTCTGGGTCTCAGTTTCTTCATTCATTATATTTTATTAATTAGTAGAGATGACCTTTAATGTCCCTATCAGCTCTAAATGCTATGATCCAATGAATCTCCACTACAGCTGGTTTATGCCACTTCCAAGGTACACAGTGAAGGGACAAAACCGCCCCACATTAAAAAAAAGCCATCCATCAATAGGGCCTCCTTCTTGAGAAAACAAGGCCTGCTGTTTGGCTAACTTATTTATTTGCTAAGAGCCTCTTATTCCCTTTGACCCAATGGAGAACCTTTCTTAGGGTACAGATATTTTCCAAACCCAGAGAAGACTTTGTATGTTAGCGATCATGTTCCTTTTCTTTATAAGATGAGGCTATTTTGTTAACTTTACTAAAGTGGTAAAGTCATGATTCATATGTTTGGATTTTAGTTCAATAACACTGCAAAACTATTGTTGGTGTACTGTGCCGTGCACCTCCTTGTGCCGTGACAATTTAATTGGTCTAAAAGTTCTGTCCTGCATCTAGTCATTGTCAAGGTCAAGGTAGAATATTAGTGATTCTTGTGTTTCCTTCTTCTTGGGGGAAGGAAGAGAGGGAACAATGCCTACTTGACAATGTGCTAAGTGCTTTACAAATATAATTCGAACCTCACAACAACTGTGGGAAGTAGGTGCTATTATTAATCCCCATTTTATAGTTGAGGAAACTGAGGAGGACAGAGGTTAAGTGGCTTACCCAAGATCACAAGCTAGTAAATATCTGAAGCAGGATTTCAACAGAGATCTGCCTGACTCCAAGCCCAGTGCTCTATGTACTGCGCTACCTCTGTGCTTTTAGGGAGCGGGTGTGATGCTCTGAGCTCTTAAAAAGTTTATTTTCTGACTATCCACGACCATGAGGGAACTTTTTCTTCCTCTGCCCCTCCTCCACTGACATATAATGGAGAAAGTATTAACATTCACCAAAATCTGGAGAGATTTACATGAACTGATAAAGAGTGAAGTGAGCAGAACCAGGATTACGTTGTACACAGTAACAGTAACATTGTACAATGAACAACAGCGAATGACTTAGCTATTCTCAGCAATACAGTGATTCAAGACAATCCCAAAAGAGTCATGATGAAAAATGCTATCTATCTCCAGAGAAAACTGATGGAGTCTGAATACAGACTGAAGCATACTGTTTTCACTTTCTTCTCATTTTTTTGGTTGAGTCTTCTTCCACAAAATGACCAACATGGAAACATGTTTTACATGATTGCACATGTATAACTTCTATCAGATTGCTTACCATTTCAGGGAGGGGGAAAGGGAAAGAGGGAGAGAATTTTGAACTCAAAATTTAAAAAAATATGTTAAAAATTGTTGTTACATGCAATAGAGAAAAAAAGTAATAAATTTATTTATTTAAATTTATTTTATTTTATATTTTTAATATTTATATCATACAACATATAATATAATAAATAAAAATATTTTAAAATAAATAAATAAAAATATAAATAATAAATAAAAAACCCAAAATATCATTAAAAATAATAGCATTCACCTCTCAGGGTTGTTGTGAGGATAAAATGAGACAATATTTGAAAAGTGCTTTGTAAACCTTAAAGCGCTATATAAAAGCTATTATTAATATTATTATTTAGAAATTCATGTCACAAAATCAGCCAAAATTGCTTGCTTGATTATACCCTCTGAACCTCACACACTGAAGGCAGTATGACTTAATACATAGGGCACTAGACTTGGAGTCAGGAAAATCTTGGTCCAAACCCTTTCTCAGAAACTTACCAGCTATGTGTCTGGGGTGTGGGGTAGAATTACAGTCTTTCTAGGCCTCAGTTACTCCATCTGGAAAAATGAGGGGTTTGGGCTTGATATCTAAGGTCTCTTCCAGTCTTAAATCTGTGATCTTCTTGGCCTTTCCAATTCTTTCTGGTATGTGTGTATCAGAGGTTTTGATCTCTTTTAGTAAGTGACTATGGGACTCCATAAAGGTATTTCAGGCCTCATTTTTGTTTCTTTTTTGGTCTTGCCTTTATCTGTGCCTGGTAGAATTCTTTCTTTCCTTAAGGCCCAACTCAGATGCCACTTCTTCCAGAGTCTTATTGGATGCTCCCAAATAAGAGTGGTCAGATTTCTACCCAAATTTCTCTTAGCACATCATTCTAATGTCTCCTTTACATATATCACATTCTGCTTCATATCATAGTAATTTGTTTTTTAATTTTAATTTTTGAATTTTTTACCTTTAATAATATTTTATTTTTTCCCCAATTTTTGTCATTCATTTTTTAAAAAAAATTTGAGTTCCAAATTTTCTCCCTCCCTCTCTCCCCTCCATTCTTCCTGAGATGATAAGTAATTTGATATAGATTATACATGTTCAATTATACAAAACATATTACCATATTAGTCATGTTGTGAAAGAAGACACAGACCCAAAGGGAAAAAAGACACAAAAAATATAGAAAGTGAAAAATAGTATTCTTTGCTCAGCATTCAGGTTCCATCAGTTCCTTCTCTAGAGGTAGGTAGCATTTTTTCATCATGAACCTTTGGAATTATCTTGGATTATTGTATTGCTGAGAGTGGTTGTTATTCACAGGTGATCATCATACAATATTGCTGTCACTGTATACAGTGTTCTCTTTGTTCTGCTCAGTTCACTTTGCATCAGTTTATATAAGCCTTTCCAGGTTTTTTCTGAAATTTGCCTGCTTATCATTTCTTATAGTGCAGTAATATTCCATTACAATCATATATCACAACTTGTTCAGCCATTCCCCAATTGATGGGCATCCCCTCAATTTCTCATTCTTTGCCACTACAAAATGCTGCTACAATTATTTTTGTAAAAATAGGTGCTTTCCCCTTTTCATTATAATTTGTACATTCTTTATTGCCCAACTGTATGTTATTTGAAGTTAACAAATATGCCTTATTTCTTTTTTTAAAATAATGTCCAAGGTTTAACATAGTGTCTTTATTAGTAGGCAACTAATAAATATTTGTTGAATGGAACTCCTACTCTTTTCCCACTCCCAAGTAGTATTTTCCTTCTCACTTTCAACAGCCAAATTTTTGTAATTCATTGCTAATTTTCAAGAGAAGTAAAGCTTTCCAAAAAAAAAAATTAAGACTTTTATTTTCCTGATTTCTAAGAGGAATTGAGGAAGCTTACAGGCTTAAGAATTCAAAATAAGACATAAGAATAGAGGCCATGAACCTTAAATCTGGAAGGAACCTCATATTACTTCTTTCATAGATGAAGTCGCTGAAGGTCAGAAAGGCTAAGGCATTTACTTATGTGACCATGAGTTAGTGGCAGGGTCATGACAACAGAGCTCAGGTTTCCTGATTCTTAATCCAACATTCCTGTCAGTAGGTACCTGTATTACTACATTTAGACACTGAATTTATCTCTAAGCTAATTGGAAGTTAAGGCAGAAAGGGAAAGACATCTGGCTTACAGAATTTTCGTTTCCTTACTAGGGAAAGCACACAGTTTCATCTCCAGACATTAAGTTTTCTAGAGAATTCCTTAGCTACTACAAGCTATGAGTCAAGTGACCCGAGTCAGGGGAGGTTCAGACAAAGCAACCAAGAAAATGCAGATGACTTTGGCTTTGTTTTTATTTTCTCCCTACTTGCCCTCAGTGTTGAATACTTGGACCCAGCAAATCCAGCAAGAAATTCCCAGGATGTGGAGCCAATGGGTAGAACTCAACCCTGCTTGCTCCTGCCGACTCTTTCCTTTTTTCTTTCGAAATTCTAGCAAACTTCTCACCACCAATCTCTTCCTAACCCTTTCTATTCTACTCAGTTTTTAAGTTGGACCAGAGTGGTGACGAACTGATGGGATCCAGGAAAACCTGTGGAGGAATGTTTAGATCACAGATGAAATGTAACTGGTCTGCTAAAATACTTACAACAGCATTTTTTTTTTTTGGTGTGTGTGTGATAGAAAAGGATTAAAAAAGGATAAAGTAGATGTCCATAGATTGGAGAAGGATTAATTAAATTATGGTACATGAATGTAATGGAATATTATTCTGCTGTAAGAAATGATGAATATGAATACAGAGAAGCATGGAAAGGATATTCATGAACTGATGCAAAGTTAAGTAACCAGGATCAGAACAATATGTACAATAACCATCTACCCAATGAGAATGGAAAAAACAGCCATAGGGGGAAAAAGAATCAGTGTTTCAAAATTATAAAGAATTGTTGCTGTTGTTACTTGTTCTTCGTTCTTGAAGAGTAACATGACATCAGGGAGGTGATGCTATGACTTGTAAGTGAATTGGATTTAAGTGAGGGAGGGCTGTGGAAAGTCACCAGTCTCACTTTCTCCTCTGGAGTCATCTGGGTCCAGTGACCAAGATATAGATCAGGATGACTGGAGATATCCCTGGATGCAGTGGGAGTCCTGCGCCTTTTTAAGCTAAGGTCTCTCAGAGTTCTCACTTTGACTGAGGCAATGTCCACTCAGTGATTAAGGCTAGGTAGGAAAAGTGCCAAGGAATGGCCCCTTCTACCTAATTAAAAAAATACATTTGGGAGGCGGAGACCTTCAGGCTTTCTGGCCAAAGCAGAAACAAGTACTATTTACATTCACTCTCAGTCACTAGGGCCAGACCAATGACCACTAAGTGGGGCTTGGGGTGAGACCTCTTGTTGGCCAATCAATGAGAGCCAGAGTAAATCCAGTTTAAGGCATGGTGTTTAAGAAAGAAATCTAGCCCATAAATCCCAAGATATCTTGCTAGGTTTCAGCCATCAAAATCTACATTCCTTTGGACAGAGCACCTAAAGGTAAGGGTATGATACCCTATATGGACAAAGGGAGAGGGAAAGGGAAGGGGAAGGAAAAAGGGAATGGGAAGGGGAAGGGGAAGGAGAAGGGAAAGGGAGCATAAAGGATTAAGAAGACTCAAAGGAAGAAATATCAGAAGATACTTTCAGCCCTTTCCTTTGCAGAGATGGGAGGTTCACAAGTATGGTACATCAGATTTTTAAAAATTTATTGATCAATTTTAGGCTAATTATCTTTTACTCTTCTTTTCCTTTTTTAAAAAATACTACTTGTTATATTGGATGCCTCTCAGAGAGGGAGAGGGAGAGCGATGGGGGAAACGATAATGATATGAAAATAAAAGACAACCTACCTAAAAAAGCAAAAAGCAAAAAAAACCAAAAGAAACACAAATAGTCTATAAAGGAAGCAAACAGACTTGAAGTCATTTTAGTTCTCTAGACAATTCACTAGGCAACCTGTCTTTGTGTCATTTATAGTTGGCTAGATTGTATTTTCCATAAGGGTAGAGCCTATGTAAACTTAGAATCTCCTTTAGAACCCAATACAAGTGCTCCACACTTCTGTTCAGTCAATTTTTCAGTTGTGTCCAACACTTTGTGACCCCATTTGGGGTTTTCTTGGCAAAGATATTGGAGTGGTTTGCCATTTCCTTTTTCAGCTCACTTTACAGATGAGGAGAATGGTTATTGATCAGAGGTCTTACATCTTTCAAAGTTGTTTTACTTTACAACGTCAAGGTAATTATATAGATAGTTCTCCTGATTCTGATCACACAGCACACTGCATCGATTCATATGTGTCTTTGCAGATTTCTCTGAATCGATTGCTTTCATAATTTCTTTTGGCATAACTATTCCATTACATTCCTATAACATAATTAATTCCCCAACTGATGGACTTGTTTCCAGTTCTTTGCTACAACAAAAGGTGTTGCTATAAATATTTTTGCACATAGGAGTCATTTCCTTCTCTCTTTGAATTCTTTGGGGGTATGTGCCTAGGAGAACTATCATTGTGTTAAAAGTTATATACAGTTTAGTGACTTTTTGAGTATAATTTCGAATTGTTTTCCAGAATGTTTGAAACAATTTGTCCCATGAGAAGTGCAATATTGCTTTTATCCTCCTATATGCCCTCCAATAATTGTAATTTCCCCTTTGTGTTATACTTACTAGTTTGTTGTGTATAAGGTAGAATCTCAGGATTATTTTAAATATGTAGTTCTTTTATTTGTGATTTGGGAGTTTTGTTATATGGTTGTTGATAGCTTAGATCTCTTTCCTTAAGAATATTTATAACCCTGTAGGATTATACTGTGTGTGTGTGTGTGTGTGTGTGTGTGTGTGTATGTGTGTGTGTGTGTGTAAGGGTAAGTTATTTTTGATTATGAACATTTTTCTTTTTCTTTTTGGAATGTCACATTCCAAGATTTTCTCTCTTTATAGTAGTTGTAGCATAGCCTTGTATAATCCTCATTATGACTCTTTGGTACTTCAATTCTTTCTGTCTGTTTGCAATATATTTCCTTTGAATAGGAAGCTCTGGATTTGAATCAGGGGTTTCTTTCAGGAGGTAACAGTTGATTCTTTCTACTTTTACTTTTCCCTCCAGTTCTAATCTGGACATTTGAAAAAAAAATGAATTCTAAAGACATGATACTAGGATTTTTGTTTTGTTTTGTTTGTTAAAGTTTTGAGGTGATCTAATGATTTTAAAATTATTTTTCCATCAACCTATTTTCCAGGTCAGTTGTCTTTTACAGTATATACTTTACATTTTCTTCAACCTTTCAAATCTTTTTACATTGTTCTAATAATTCTTGCTATTCTATGTTTCTAATATTTCATAGCAACATTGAGTACTGTTTGCTCCATTTTATTGTTCAATTGTCCATTACTTGAGTAAGGTTTTCCACCTTTTATTCTAAGCTATTTATTCTTCCAATTCTTTGCCCCCCTCAAGAGCTCTAACCTATAATTTTCTTCATTTCCTTCTAGCCACTCTTGGAATAATTTTTGCCCAACCATCCTTTTCTGGAAGGCTCCAATTGATTTTAGTGCAGAATTATTCTCTACCTCTGAGTTTCCTTCATGGACTTGTCTTAATCCAAGGTATTTTTTTAAAAAAAAATTGTGCCTAGTATTTTCTACTATTTATTCATATCTTCTGTCTCAGTTTCTGGGTTGGGATTTTGTGAAGGCTCTTTCTCCCACTCTCTCCCACATTCTCTCCCACACTCTTGGATGAGGTATATAGACCTGCTTGGTTCTGTTCCCTCTGTGGTCAGGATGCCTCCACCTCTGCAAATCTGGATTAGGCAGCAAGATCCCACACTCTGCCAGAATCCCTGGCTTCTGACTGTATCTCCTTCTGGGCCAACATGGGTTTTGCCCCAGCCATTCTTTGTCTTCTCCTTCCACAAATCATAAAAAGAAATTGGTTCCATTCATTGCTAAGGTTCTGACAGACCAATTCTATTGTGCTGATTGTAGCACTTGCACAAAGCCTTTGGTACTGGCACAGCCCAATCGCTGCCCTGGTTGCAAGGCTCTTGTGGGTTCCCTGATGCTAGGGCTGTCTAGGTGCCACTCTGGCTCACTTTCACTTGTAGCTCTACTGAGAGTTGCTTGGGTGCTGGCTTCCGGCCTCTTGGAATGCCCCAGGTGAGCACAATGCCTTGCCCTGTCTTTTTTGTGCTATAGGGACTGGCTCTGTCCCCTGTTTCTCTGACAAGCCAGGGCTGAGAGCCCTCTGGCTTTAGTCCCTTGTTCCTAGCACTGGCTTCTGTCTACCCTCTCTTGTCTCTGCTCAACATGCCTTCAGGATTCTGGCAATCTTTTTGTGCAGTCCCAGACTAGATGGGAGAGTTTATTCTTATTTCTCCATCTCTCTTTTTTATTCTTCCTTCTGGTGCATTTTAATTGCTTGCTGGAGTATTTGTGGGAGAGCTGGGCTCCTCTAGGACCTTTCTTGTTGCCATCTTACCCAGAAATGTTTTATTGATTTTTTTACATTACAATAATTTCCCCCCCCCCCCCGCAACTACTGCTTCCTTCCTCATAACCATTAAAAAAGAAAGCATTTAAGCAAAGGCAACTAATATAATGTAGGCATCTGCCAGTGTATGCTTCATTCTACATCCATAGCCCCCATCTCTCTACTGAAATTTCCACATCCACTTATTTTGAGGTTTTTGTAATTACATCTGCTGGGCCTGCCATATGCCTTACATAAAGTAAGTACTTAATAAATATTTATTGAATTAAATGGAAATGAAGTACTGGGATGGGATTGCTTTGAAATCCATGGAAGAACAGTAATTTACAAATTCTAGCTTTTATTATAGGATCCTATGATCCTATGACTTAGATTTGAAAAAGATCTTAGTTGGGGCTTATCTAATTCAACTCCATCATTTTACAGAGGAGAAAACTTAGACCCATAGTTGTTAAGAGGCTTGCTCAAGTTTACACAGGTAGTAAGTCTCTGAGCCAAGATTTAAATGCAGGTTCTCTGATTTTGGATCCAGTGATCTTCCTTCTTCTTTTTACCTTATGTAAACACTTAGGACAACACACCAGGCTTTATCTACACCAACAGCAACCCAACCCCACTCACAAAATAACAACAAACTCCACAAAAGATGTACCCAAGTCAAGTACTCAAGGGTTAAGACACCTCTTTTTCACTCTGTGGTGATTAAGTTCCTCCAAGGAAGATTCTACTGTTTTTCAGACACACAGGTCCAGTGCGCTCTTTCCAGTGGTCAACAAGGTATTTCTTCTTCTTTTTCTTCTTCTTTCTTCTTCTTCTTCTTCTTCTTCTTCTTCTTCTTCTTCTTCTTCTTCTTCTTCTTCTTCTTCTTCTTCTTCTTCTTCTTCTTCTTCTTCTTCTTCTTCTCCTCCTCCTCCTCCTCCTCCTCCTCCTCCTCCTCCTTCTTCTTCTTCTTCTCTTCCTCCTCTTCCTCCTTCTCCTTCTCTTTTCCTTCTTTCTCTTTCTTTTATTTAACTTATTTTCAAATAAACTTCATTAGTGCAAGACTAATCCTTCGTATATTCCATAGGGTATGGGATCAGACATCCAGAGCTGAAGGGAATATAGAGATAACAGTTACATCTCCTCAGTTTACAGATGAGGAAGCTGAGGCCCAGAGAGATGCAGTGGTTTGGTCAGATCACACGAGTTGTAAGTAGCAGAGTCAACATTTGAACACAGTCCTTCTGACACTAACTCCATCACTCCCACTGAACTATGCTGCCCCCACCATTTATAGAATTTCAATAACCTTTGATGATGAAAAGATCTAAGAAGTCTGTTGCTCTGCCCACCCCTCCCTCTCTATGTTCGGCTAGAATTCCCTGTGGGGAGCTTGGCACCACCATCCGTTTTCCTGTTCTGTTCAGAGACCTCACAATGAGCACGACCCCCACCCCCATGCCTCATTTAGGGACCGCCAGCATCACTTTTCTTTCCTTACCTCCCTCTCCCACGCCATGGAAAGCTAGAGCTAAAGGGTTAATTTGGAGGAAATATACAAGTGGTGGTCCCTTTCAAAAAGTTTCGGGACCCCTTAACTTATAGAAGAGGAATCTGATACTTAGAGGAGTAAAGTCACTTGCTCAGTGTCACCCTGTTATCTGGCAGCCATGTAGGGAACTAGAATCTGGATCTGCTGGGCTCTGGCTGTTTTTAGGATTCCTTGCTACCCTCTTGCCTGGGTTTGATTTTGCGTGTGAGATTCTGAGGACATAGCTACATATAAGTAGGAAAGGACAGGTTTTATGTTATAATATAATTCTACATTATAAGGAGCAAACCATTTCCATTATAATTCTTCCCTTTGAGTTGCTCAAACCTTCTTAAATAATTCCATTTAGATTTAAATTGTCCATGCTTGAAAAATGTGTGGTCTCAGCCCAGAGGTGATTTTCTTTTGCAAAATTTGACAGAATCTTTTCAGCTGCTTTGGATTAGTGTGAAGTTAAGAAAAAAAATATCTGGTGGAAAACCTATTTCTGCAGCTTTCTCTTAGCCCTTATTTAACTCCAAATCTGCTGAATTTAAAACATCAAAATTTGGCTAAATTAAATCTATCATTTGTTGAAAGAATATCGGGAAACAGTTAAGTACTTCAAGATGTGAGCCATTGCACTATGTCTATGGACAGGCACAGGAGAAGAAGGTTTTCTATAGGACTGCAGGGGAAAAGAAACCAAAAAACTCCCAAAAAATCCCAAACACAACCATTTTTTGCAGTAGCAATAACCAGAACTGTTTCACTGGGGTGGACACAGCTGGAACTGTATCCTCAGGTGCTAACATCTGGGTTGAGTGTGTGAGTAAGAGTGTGGTGCATGTGTGTGTGTGTGTGTGTGTGTGTGTGTGTGTGCGCGCGCGCGTGCTCGCATGAGAGATCAAGGGAGAGAGAGATCGAGAGAGAGAGAGAAAGGGAGAGAGAGAAAGGGAGAGAGAGAGAGAGAGAGAGAGAGAGAGAGAGAGCGAGAGAGAGAGCGCACTTCTTTGTGGTGGTCCCTTTCTCCCTCACCTGGCTCCAGAATACCACCCCTGGGATTTTGCCGCCATTGTACTCATCATCTGGGACTCTTCTCTCCTTCTCCATTGTTTTCTTCTACCTCCTCCTGTGGGAGGGAATTAGGGACAATTAGATGTGGTGAGAGGGCATGACCTAGACTCTCACAGGAATAGGCCACCTCCATTCTGCAGAATGTAGCACTTGTGTTGCACTGTTCCCTGGTCTATCCAACATCAAATTTATTTCTAGTGCAAGAATTCAATTCCACCAGAATTTATTCAGTACTTACCGTATGACAGGCACTGTGCTAAGGACTGATGATGCAAAGACAAAAATGAAGCCATCCTTTCCTTCAAACATTTTGCATTCTTAGTTATGGACAGCTAGGTAGTACAATGGATAGCATGCTGGGCCAGGAGTAAGGAAGACCTGAGTTCAAATCCAGCCTCAGACATATACTAGTTATATGACCTTGTGGAAGTCACTTAACCTCTGTCTGCTTCAGTTTCTTCAACTCTAAAATGGTTATAATAGTAGGGTTGTTGTGAGGATCAGATAATATTTAGAAAGCACTTAGCACAGTGTCTGGTACATAGTAGCTGCCTCTGGTAACCAGTAAAATGGCCTGTTGTTATCATCAAGTCAGTTTGATCCTCTTTGGTGAAAGACATTGGTTATTCTTTTTTTCCCAACACATACACACATATGGGTTGGACTACTCTAGCAAGGGAAGCCTAAAATTTTTACGTTTGCCTCTTTTGTGTTAAATTTGCACTTCAAAGCAGTTACATATTTAACCAAGACTGTGATATATTAGAAAGTGCAGGTAGAGTTAAGATGATGGATTAGAGGCAACCCATCTAAACTCTTCCAATATCCCCCTACAAACAACTTTGAAATCATGCTTCAAATCAAATTTTGAAGTAGCAGAGCTAACAAAAGGTCAGGGTAAGACTTTTTTCTGGCCTATGAACACTTAGGGGGATGGCAGAAGTTTGTAACATCAGAATGGAAGCCTGTCTGGGAACCATACATATTGTGGCAGCCATAGTAGCTGTCACAGCAGCAGCAGAATCAGGGGATCTCAACCCAGAAAGGGTAAGGGGGTCGGACAACTGGTCAGAAAGAGATTACAGGGGAGCCTTTGGTGGCACTGCATGCAACTTGCACTGACTGGCAATTCTATTGCCTATATGCAGACATCCTGATTGCAGTTCCAGGGTGGAGAGGTCCCCTAATAGTCAGTCACAAGGAAGCAGGAGGCATAGTCACAGTCCCATGGCAAAGAGAGCACTAGCATTTGTGGTTGCAGGGGATCAGGGGCCCTTCCTGGGGAAAGACCAGAATGTAGATCAGGAGAGCAGTGACCATACCTCTCCCAGGATACTAGAAAGCACCAAAAATCTGCAGACCCCCAGATCTAGCTCTGAAAACAGTAGCACAAAAAAGCCTGAAGTTTGAGACAATGCCCCCCCATCCTAAGGTGAACAGCGCCCAACTTTAGCATAAAGTTTGAAGTCCAGGAAGTCCTGGAAAAATGAGCAAACAACAACAACAACAACAAAAGAACTTGACCATAAAAAGCAACAATGTCAGTAAATACCAAGACACAACCTCAGAAGAAGACAACAATGTGAAAACAGCTACAAAAAAAGCCCCAAAGAAAAATGCCAATTGTACTCAACCCAACAAGAATTCTTGGAAGGATTAAAGAAAGAGGTAAGAATGGTAGAGGAAAAATTGGGAAAAGAAATGAGAATAATGCAAAAAAATTATGAAAGAGAATTAATAGCTTGGTAAAAGAGGCACAAAAATACTGAAGAAAATAACATCTCAAAAATGCAATTGGTCTAATGCTAAAAATGGCACAAAAAGTAACTGAAGAAAAGAACTCTTCAAAAAGCAGAATAAGCCACGTAGAAAAGGAGGTACAAAAATTCACCAAAGAGCTCCTTAAAAAACAGAATTGGCCAAATGGAAAAAGAGCTACAAAAGTTCACTGAAGAAAACAATTCCTTAAAAATTAGAATTGAGAAAATGGAACTAAATAATTCCAAGAGACCTCAAGAAACAATAAAACAAAGTCAAAAGAATGAAAAAAAATAGAAGAAAGTGTGAAATACTTCAGTTTCCACATAACTGAGCAGGAAAATACATCAAGAAGAGATAATTTAAGAATTATTGTATGACCTGAAAGCTATGATCAAAGAAAGAGCCCAATCACCATATTTCAAGAAATTATTGAGCAAAACTATTCCAATATCTTAGATCCAGAGGGCAAATTAGAAATTGAAAGCAATCAGCTCCAAAACGAGATTCCAAAAATGAAAACTCCCAGGAATTTTGTATTCAAAATCTAGAATTCCTATGTCAAAGAGGAAATACTGGAAACAGTCAGAAAGAAACAATTCAAATATCATGGAGGCACCATTAGGATCATACAAAATTCAGTGGTTTCTACATTAAAGGAGTGGAGAGCTTAGAATATGCTATTACAGAGGGCAAAAGAGCTAGGATTACAGCCAAGAATCATCTACCCAGCAAAAATGAGTATAATCCTTCAGGGGATAAATGGATATTTAACAAAATAGAGGACTTTCAAGCATTCCTGATGAAAAGACCAGAGCTGAATAGAAAATCTGACATTCAAACGCAAGATTCAAGAGAAGCATAAAAAGTTAAACCTGAAAGAGTAATCACAAGGGTCTCAATAAAGTTAAACTGTTTACACACCTTTTGGGGAAAGATGATGCATATTAATCCCCAAGAAATGTTTCACTATCAGGGAAGTTTGAAGGAGCACACATAGAAAGAAGGCACAAGTATGAGTTGCATATGATGAGATATCTGAAAAAAAATTAAGGAGTGAGAAAGAGGAATGCACTGGGAGAAGGGGAAGGAGAGAGGTAGAATGGGGGTAAATTATCTCAGAAAATAAATATGCAAGGAAGAGCCTTCAGAGGGGATAATGGGGGGGGTGACAGTCAATGCTTGAACTTCACTCATCAGAATTGGTTCAGAGAGGTAAGAATACACACACACACACACACACACACACACACACACACACACTTATATACCCACTCAGTTGTATATAGAAATGTAATTTACCCAATAGAGAAATAAGAAGGGAAGGGGATAACAGAAAGAGAGGGGGGCATAATAAAAGGGAGAACAGATTAAGGTTAGGAGCAAAATTGACTTTTGAGAAGGAACAGGATAAAAAGAGAGAAGAAGAAACAGAATAAAATGGAAGAGAGGGAAATATACAGAAAGTAATTAAAAATGTGAATATGAATGGGATGAGCTCACCCATAAAATGGAACTGGACAGTAGAATGGATTACAAACCAGAATTTAACAATATGTTGTTTATAAGAGACATACTTGAAACAGAAAGACATGCAGATTTAAAATAAAGGGCTGGAGCAGAATTTAATATGCTCCAGTTGAACTAAAAAAAAGACAGGGGTAGCAGTCATGATCTTAGACAAAGCAAAAGCAAAAATAAACCTAATTAAAAGGGATAATCAGGGAAACTACATTTTGCTAAAAGTAACCATAGACAATGAAGTAATATCAAAAAATTATATAGTAAGTTTCTCTGATAAAGGCCTCATTTCTCAAATATATACTGAATATAGCACCAAGTCAAAAATATAAATAAAGATCCATTCCCCAGTTGATAAATGCTTAAAGGATGTAGTCGGTTTTCGGAAGAAGAAATCAAAGCTATCTATGTTCATATAAAATGTAAATCACTATTGATTAGAGAAGGTCAAATTAAAACACTACTACCTCACACTGATCAGAAATGATGAATGCTGGAGGAGATGAAAGAAAATCAGTACGCTAATGAATTGTTGATGGAGAAGTAAACTGGTCCAACCATTCTGGTGAACATTTTGGAACTAGGCCCAAAGGGATGTAAAGTTTTGCAGACTCTTTGACCCAGCAATACCACTAGTAGGTTTATATCCCAAAGAAATCAAAGAAAAAGGAAAAAGATCTAAATGTACAAAATATTTATGGCAGCTCTTTTTGTGGTGGCAAAAAAAATTGGAAATCCAAGTGATGCTCATCAATTGTGGAATGACTGAACAAGTTGTGGCATTTGATTAGATGAAGTACTATTGAACTGTGGTAAATGACAAGGGTAGTGGTTTCAGAAAAAAACAAAAACATGGCAAGACGTATATGAACTGACACAAAGAGAGATGAGAAGAACTGGGAGATCACGGTACACGATAACAAGGTTGTAATGATGATCAGCTGTAAAAGGCTTGGCTACTCTGATTAATAGAATTATCCAAGACAATTCTAAAGGACACCTGATTTTAAAAAATGCTCTCCATCTCCAGAAAGAGAGCTGATGAACTCTGAGTGCAAATTGAAGTATAGTTTTCTCACTTAATTTTTCTTGCTTTTTTGTGATTTGGCTAATACGGAAACGTTTCACATCATTTCACTTGTATAATTGATACCACACTGCTTGCCTTCTCAGTGGATGTGGGAGGGAATAATGAGAGGGAGGGAGGGAGTTTGGAATTCAAAATTTCAAAAGAAAAGAATGTTGAAAATAAATAATAAATTAGAGAATTAAAAAAAAAATAAAAGAAACCCTTCCTAAATAGCATCATGACTTGTCTGGGGAATTTTCCCACCAGTGCAGGAGTCTGGGAAACTATATTCCTTTGTATAAGAGGGTTGGGAAATGATTCTACTCCTTGAGTTTCCTTTATTATTCACTTAGCTATTCCTACTTTTTAAAGTGATTTGCTATTTAAAAAAAAAGAAAAGAAAATGCATTGACTTGGAGTCAGGAGATCAAGGCATGTTTATACTGTGCAGGACTGTGGGTATGCTATTTTATGCACCAGACTCAGTTTCTCATCTCTCCAATGGGGTTAATAATACCAACCCTAAATACGCATGCATGTATACTCTTACATATAATTCACAGGTTTGCAAAGCACTTTATATGTTATGCCACTTGATCCTCACTACAATCCTCTGAGGTGGGTACTATTATACTCCTATTTTGTACGTGAAGAGACTGAGGGAAGTTACATGGCTTACCCAGGCTTGCCCGGCTAGTAAGTGATATATGCAGGATTTGAATTCAGGTTCAATTCAATTCAGTTTAATAAACATGTATTAAGTTCCTATTATGTGCCATGCACTATGCAAAGCACTGGGGATACAAAGAGGCAAAAGATGATCCCTGCCCTCAAGGAGCTTGTTATCAAATGGGGAAGAGGTTGTTCTTACTTGATCCAGTGTTCTATCTGCATATATTTGTATGTATGTCTACATGTATGTAAATGTATATGTATGTATATAATATGTGCGTATACATATATAAATAAAGACATACATATGTACATATATGTGTATATGTGTTTATCTATCTATCTATCTATCTATCTATCTATCTATCTATATGCCGCCTAGCTGTCTCTGGCCCTTTCTGTCTAGATTTCTTTTCATTATAACAGGTTGCCTGCACAAATCAATGTTATTTATATAATTACTAAATTAATCCACAATAATTATTATCACACATTCTTGAAGGACCTCATTATGCTACCAATTGACCTTTAATCCGGGTTCACAACATAGAATCCAAAGATAAAGTCGGAGTGAGGATTCAATTCATTTACTATATATTACTTCCAGATTGTGGTAACTGCTTTTATAGTTACTAATGCAAGTAGTATTAGCTCTATTCTGCCAATATCCCCCCCCAAAATGACTGAGTGTAATGAATGGGTAAAAAGAGCTGGATAGGGAAGCAGAAGATCTGGGTTTTATTTATATATGTATATATAGATAAACAGGTATATATGTATATGTACATATGTATATATATGTATGTGTGTATGTATCATATATGTATATATGTGTGTATATACATACACACTTTTTTTTCTGTGTGATGTTGGACTTCACTTCTCTTGGTTTCTCTAATTCAATTTAATTCAATTCAGTTCCATCTAGTTCAAGTCTATTCAACGCAAGTCACCAAAGCATTTATTAAATACTTCTCAGCTCTCAGGCACAGTGCTAGGTGCTTAGGACATACAACCAAAAATGAAAACAGACCTGCCATCAACAAGCTGTGTGTATGTGTGTGTGTTAGAATCACAACCTGTGTACGAATGAACATATACGATGTATAGGCAAGGAAGGTGACATTGAGACTAAAAACAGCATAGAGAGAGAGCCTTCCTGGGTTAGAGAGGTAGCTAGGTGGCAGTGGTTAGAGCACAGGACTTGGAGGCAGGAAGGTCTAAGCTAAAGTCCCATCTCTGAAATGAACCAGCTGTGAGACTGTGGGGAAATCATTTAACATCTCTCAGCCTCAGTTTCCTCATTTGTAAAATGAAAAGGGAATAATAGCACTTCCCTTACTGGTTGTTGTAATGGCTGAGTATGTAAAAGGCTTTGCAAACCTTAAAGCACTATATAAAAGCTATTTGGAATTATTATCATCATTATTATAATGGTGACTGAGCTGAATCTTGAAGGATATTAGAGAATTCAACAGGTGGAGGTGAGAGGGGAAAGCTATAGCCTTTGCAAAGTCACAGGAGCAGGAAATAGGATGCTACATGGGGAATGAAGGGCATGAAAGGGGAGAAATGTGAAGTCACTTTGAAAAGACAGGCTAGAGGCAAATTCTGAAAGGCCTTAAATGCCAAACTTTGTATTTATCCTGGAGGCAACAGAGAGTCCCTGAAGCTCCTTGGGCTGGTAAGATTTCAGCTTTAGGAATATCAATTTGGCTGTTGTGTGGAGGAGAAATGGTTGAGGGTAGAGACTGGAAGCAACCTGACCAGTGAGATGTCCAGGGAGAAATAAAATGGCTCAATGATTACTCCCTACCCCATAGTTTGTTGTGAGGTAAGCTCTTTGTAAACCTTAAAATAATTTGGAAATGTGACTATTTATCATTATTAATAAATCGAGATGAGATAGAATAGAGAGGAGTAAAAGGCCAAGTGAACCAATCTTCAGATGTTTGGGTCATTTGACCAATGAATATACACAGAGAGTAACCATCATGGTGCAGTTTTCCTGCTGGACTCTGGGGGTTGAGGCTCCTCCACACACCCCTGGTAATTTATGTTTACCATTCTGTTCCACAAGCTGCCTTTTGAGACTGAGTTGCTAGGAGCAGGCAGGCAATAGGACCTGGGAAAGCAGGGATTGCAGGGTTTAGGAGGTGGGATCCTCTTAGCAGCTGTCTTGCCACCCCTCACTCACTCCATCCCAGGCACCTGCCGTCATGCAGACTCAAAGCTCTGTTGGCTGTTGGCCAGGGAAGCTGGGTATGCAGGCAGCTGTTGGGAGAATCTGGCTTTCATGCCCAGTTCTACCTTGGACTCTGCTCTCCAATGCCAGGTAGGAATTAACAGTTGTGAGGAGCATGTTCCTCTGTTTGCTTGCCCATTTCCTGAGGTCCTTTTCTTTTACAGAATTAATTACAGAAAATCTTTTACAGAATTAATTTTGAAAAAAAATTCTTTACTGATGCCTTTTGTTTTATATCACATCATTTCTGTATTTATGCCCACTCCTCACAGCGACCCCTTCTTTGGTACAAAGAAAAACTATTAGGTAAACCCAACCAACCCTGGGTGAGTGTGGTGGCAATGGATAGAGTGCTGGGCCTTGAGTCAGGAAGACTCAACTTCCTGAGTTCAAATCTGGCCTCAGACACTAACTGTGTAACCTTGGGCAAGTCACTTAACCCTGTTTGCCTTGGTTTTCTCATCTGTAAAATGAGCTGGAGAAGAAAATGGCTAACCATTCCTTTGGCTAACCAAACTCTGCCAAAAATTCCCAAATGGGGTCATGAAGAGTTGAACACAACTGTAAGATGCCTGACTAAACCCAGCCAACACAGAAACCTAATTACTTAGCTAACGTGCTAAACTCCTACCTCTTAACTTTTCAGTAAAATGTTTATAGTGTAGCCACGAAAGCTCTTGGGATTCTTATCTCAGCACCTACTCCCACTGATGAGTTGGGTTCCCAGAGCTTGGTTATGTCTCACCCGCAGGAGGGGCCGGGGATGATTCTCCAATGCCACTGATTGAAAGTCTCACTGGTGTGCTTTCTCCAATCTTCTCAGCTGAGACTCATTTAGTCCGCCAGTCCTAAGAAGCCTTTTAAAAAGGGAGTATTGAATAAGGTGGCACAATAAACACAAACGGTAGAAACACGTCCCACCAAATCTGTGACACAATCTCCCACAAGTCCAGGGGAAAGCGGGCTCAAGTTTAGGGACTGCATGTGGGAAAGACGTGACTCACATTTCTTGGTTACTGAAAGTCCTTTTCTCCCATTTATGCATTCTCCCATTAAGGAGCTCTTAAGCTTGACATCAACCCCTTGCCGAGCAACTTTTGTAATTGTGAGTCCAGTCTATCCTTGGTTTGATGATGTAGACATTGCCACCAGCTGATCTGGGGACCCTGCTTAGGATGCCAGTGAGAAGAGGTAAGGGCCAATGAACTCAGACTCTGAAGAACTTTGAAGGATCTCTGCCAGTCAAAGAAAGAAGGGGTAGAAGAAGGCTTGACTGAAGCCTCCCCTCAGACAGCTCTTCCTCTCGGATGTGCTACAAAAGCCCCACTTGCTCCAATTTTGGGAGAAGCTTCTCACTTCAGCTAACTTGATGCATTTATACAGGACCATAGTTCATTGGAACAGATTTCTTATTGAGTGTCATTTCACTTGGAATGACTTTTGAAACTTTTGAAAGGTACCTATTCTAAAGTTTCTGATTGACTGAGACTTATTTTCATTTAGTCAAGGTATCAGACTCCAATGGGGTGGGGGTGATTTTGACCCCACCTTTATGACAGGATCTTAGATCAAGAGCTGGAAGGGACCTCAAGACATTTTGGTCCAATCCCTATGTTTTATAGATGAGGAAAGTGAGGTCAAGTGCCTGGAAAAAGTCACACATGTGTCAGAGGCAGGACTGGAAGTCAGTTTCTCAGATTCTAGAACTAGGGAGGTACATTTCTTATTTCTTCTCCTGGCTAAGATTTTTCACTCTAATTGCACAGTCCCCCTAGAATCTTCAGCTTCCTTCAGGCTCAGCTCAGGTGCCATCACCTACAGGGCCCTTCTTAGCCCTGTAAGCAGCTACTGCCTCTCCCTGGAAATTAATTCACATTTGCTTTAAGACTTAAGTTCAAATCTGACCTCAGATACTTACTGGCTGTGTGTCTCGGGGCAAGTCACTTAACTTCTGTTTGCTTTAGTTTCCTCCTCTGTAAGACAGGGATAACAATAGCACCCACCCTCCCAGATTATTGTAAGGATCAAGTGAGATAATATTTGTGTACCGCTTAGCACAGTATCTGGCACAGGGTAAGTGCCGTGCAAATGTTATGGTTGTTGTTATGTTTACTATTATTGCCCTTATCAGCTAGTGCTTCTCCCTGGAAATTAATTCACATTTGCTTTAAGACTTAAGTTCAAATCTGGCCTCAGATACTTACTGGTGTGTGTCTCGGGGCAAGTCACTTAACTTCTGTTTGCTTTAGTTTCCTCCTCTGTAAGACGGGGATAACAGTAACACCCAGCCTCCCAGATTATTGTAAGGATCAAGTGAGATAATATTTGTGTACCGCTTAGCACAGTATCTGGCACAGGGTAAGTGCCGTGCAAATGTTATGGTTGTTGTTATGTTTACTATTATTGCCCTTATCAGCTAGTGCTTCTCCCTGGAAATTATTTCACATTTACTTTGTATATATCATATATTTACTTATATGTACACATGTTTCCCTTAATAGAATGTAAGGTTTTCAGGGACAGGAGCTGTACCAATTTTTTTCTCTACATCCCTGAAATCTGGCACATAGTAGATGCTGAGAAATGCTTGTTAATTGATTATAATGAATGATTACAATAATGATAGGGGAGGGGCCTTTAATGGTCTAGAATCTTCTGGAACTCTCTTTGGAGGAGTCCTTGATTCACTAAAAGGATAATTTAATTTTTCAAAAGGTAGAGAATGATCACAATATAAGAATGTGATGGAATACTATTGTGCTGTTGTTGTCTGTCCTTCATTCTCAAAGAGAAACATGACATCAGGAAGGTGAGGCCATAACTTGCAAGTGAATTGGATTTAAATGAGGCAAGACCGTGCAAAGTCACCAGCCTCACTTTCTGCTCTGGAGCCATCTGGGTCCAGTGGCAAGAGATAAATCAGGATGACTGGAGGTGGCTGGGATTCAGTGGGAGACCCTGGCCTTTTTAAGCTAAGGTCTTTCAGAGTTCTCACTTTGATTGAGGCAATGCCCATTCAGTTATTAAGCCTAGGTAAGAAATGAGTCAAGGAATGGCCCCTTTTACCTAATCAAAAAAAAAATCAATTTGGGAGGGGAAGACTCTCAGGATTTCTGGCCAAAACAGAAATAATTACTGTTTATGTTTGATCTGAGCCATCATGGCCCAAATGATGACCACTAAGTGGGGTTTGGGCTGGGACTTATTGTTGGCCAATCAATGAGAGCCAGAGCAAAATGGGTTTAAGCCATGATCTTTAAGAAAGAATTCTAGCCCATAAACCCCAAGATATCTTTCGAGGTTTCAGTGATCTCATTTGAGTCTCACAACAATCCTGAGGAGGTACGATATTATTTTAGCAACTTGAAGACCAAAACAATTTTATTGAGGAGAAAATTGGGGAGCTGTTTAGGGAGGGAATTTGTCAAGTTGGATTTTAAAAAAGATACAGATAGATATGCATATACATTATCTATCTACCTACCTATCTATGGCAATTAACAAAGGATGAATACAGAAGTATCATATGGATCCATAATACTGTCTTGAATACTAAAGCTCAGAATGAACTGAAGGTGGTTACAGTAGTAGTGGGGGTAGCAGATAAGGCATTTATTAAATACTTATAAAGACTAAAGAACTTTGATCAACTAAATGTTCATCATGATTTCAGAGCTCTGGTAAAGAAGACGGCTCCTCACTCCATAGAAGATGGACTAAAATGAAGAATAAGAAATGGATTTTTAGATATGATGAATGTGAAAATATCTTTTGCTTAACCATGTTTCTGTGATACTTATATACATGTATTTTTCCTTCCTTTCTTCCTTCCTTCCTTCATTCCTTCCTTTCTCTCCCTCTCCCTCTCTCCCTCTCTCCCTCTCTCTCTCTCTGTCTCTCTCTCTCTCTCTCTCTCTGTCTCTCTCTCTCTCTCTCTCTCTCTTTCTCTCTCTTTCTCTCTCTTTCTCTCTTTCAGTCCTGCTTCTGACACACTAGCCATGTAACGCTGGGCAAGTCACTTAACCTCACTATTCTAGGCTAGGGGTATCACAGTCAGATAGGCAGGGGGATCACTAATCCATATCTAAGACCACATAGTAACATTATCTATTCTCTCTTGTATTTTTATTTATTTTGCTAAATATTTCCCAATTTACATTTTAATGTGGCTCCCCTGCAATGCTGTCTTTTGCACCTCTGTATCTAGGCCACTGTCTAGGCCTAGAAGTTGCAGAGAAAGTGCTGAGTTGCCTCCCCCTGGAGTTCTCGCGTCAATAAAATCAGAGGTCTAGTACCTATTCCTGTCTATTAACCTGGGAGAGATAACATAATGACAAAGGGTGCAAAAGATATTGACAGGTAGAATAATGGGCTACAGTTAATATAGTGAAATGTAATAGAGATTAATGCAAAATCTTATACTTGGGTTAAAAAAAGTCAATCATGTAAGTACAACAAGGGAGATATATAGCCAGAGATGCAGCATGGCACAGCAGATTCAATGCTAAAATTGTAATCAGGGATAGTTGGGTTTGAATGTTGCCTCTGACAACCAGGAATAATTAATCTCTCTGAGACTCAATTTTCTCATCTGCAAAATGGAAATAATAATGCCTGTAATACTGAGCTCAAAAGATTGTAAGAAAAATGAGATGATGTATACAAAGGGCTTTGCAAACTTTACATTTGAGTTATTGTATCATTACTGAAAACATTTTGTGTGACAAAGATCTAGGAAATTTACTCTTCCACAGGCTCCATACAGGTTGACAGCATAAAATGGAAATCAAATCAAATCAAACCAAAGCAAAAATGAAAAAAAAAACAGCATCTTGGATTGCATTGAGAGGCAGTGTTCAGAAGGGAAGCTATAGTCCTATTGTACCAATCATAGATAATAGTCCTGTGAATGAAGGAATGGATGAAAAAGCATTTATTTAGCACTTGCTGTATGCCAACTACTCAGGATATAAATATTTTTGATAGAGTCCTACCCTTAAGGGAATTACATTTGGATAAAGGAAGACAACAGGAAATTGTATGAGAAGTAAGGATCAGAGAAGTGTTCTTGAAGGCAAGGGGAAAAGAGAAGTGTACTTAAATTGGTTATGAAGGCACTGCCTAATGTATTTACCTAGGACTGACTGGACTGGACTGGACTACGCCCATGGTCATTGAGCTGGAACTTGAATTTCTGCTAAGTTTATAGTTGGTTCTATTATAACTCTCCAGGACCTCAATATTTATATTCTGCTGCTGATGTTTTTCTTTCTGCCAATAGGGAAACTCTGATGGAGATTCTGTTTGATTGATGTAAAGGTGATAGAAATCTGGAATCGCTAAATTTTCACTGGGCTTATATTAGATAATATTTTCAGTCTAGAATCTTTCAAGGATTCTAGAAGGAGCTAGGGAAAATATCCTTGGCTGGTATGGTGTAACAACAATGCTACTTGCCACTACTGTGGCTGTGTAAGGCCAATAGCACCAGCACACAGGAGGGCTACTAGCACAGATTCTTTGATGTGGTTTTTTAAGGACAGCAACTTTGAGGGGTTAACAATCTTACTTTAATTAAACATGTATGTATCATTCACTTAGTTCAAGGGAAAAAGTCAGCACCTGAACTTCAGAGAAAACACAAACAGAAATTACAAGAAGAAATTATATAAACAGAGCAAAATAACACAAGTCAACAGACCGGCTTCTAGCTATCTGACTAAGACATTACATACATAATTACCACAGAGAAAAGCACCAACATCTGGGTTTTTCAAAGCCGGGTTCTCCTTAATGGCTACACAGAATCTCATCTGGTCAAATCACATGACACTCTTCCAGTGAGTGAGCCCCAAAACAAAATGCTAACCTCAGAATATATATATATATATATATATATATATATATATATATATATATATATATATACATATACACATACACTTCTTTAGGGTCAGAGAGTGTCACAACCATGTGACTCAAGCCCCTGTGACCTAGGCCTTCCTGTGACTTAAGCAGGTCATCAAAGACTCCCAATTCAATCAAAGACTCTTGGTTGAAACAAAGGCAAGACTCAAAGGCACTTGATTGCCTTAGTGATGAAAAGCACTAGAAAACAAAAGACAACAAAAAGTCCCACTTTATTTGCCATTACATATGGTAAGAGTTTTTTTTCTTTTTTGAGAGAATTAATACTCTAAATACTCTAAAACATGAAGACTGAAGTGGGAATTAGTTTATCACAGTGTGGTAATAGCAGAAGGAAAATTGGCTTTGGAGTCAGGTGAACTGAGTTCGAATTCTGCCTCTTCTGTTTATTATGTGACCTTGGGTAAATTACTCAAGTTCTTTGGGCCTTAGTTTCTTCATCTGTAAAATAAAGGAGTTGGATTACATTATCTCTGAGGTTTCTTTCTTCTGGGGGGAGTCTTCACATGCTTGGGATAGACATCCCCCTAATTCACTGATGGGTTTGAGGACTTTTGGTTACCCTCAACTCATGTCATTGACCCTCTTTGAAAATGAAGGGTGAACAACAACAACCTTGGGTTTCTTTCAGCCTTAAATCCTATATAAAATAATGAAGTTTCAAGGGACTTTAGAGATCACCTAATGTGATCTAAAGAGAAGCTGAGACACAGAAATATTAAGGGACTTTCTCAAGGACATGCTGTCATCTAGGTCTCTTGGAACCCGGATCAGTGGTTTTTTTTTCCCTACTCCATCTTGATTCCAATAAGGCTCTGTATATTTGTACAACATATAGTAGTTATGATGCAAATTATGAAATTTCAGAGTATTAAAGTCTAAATGAAACACTGATTTAATATTTGTCCAGATTTGGATCAAGTCTTGAAATTCTCTACAAAACTTCTGAAATATTTAGAATTTTGTCTCGAACATATTTTCTTATAGGGAGGGGTATATGTGCATAATGGATAGAACACTTCTCAGTTATACCATTATGAGGTGTCTGCCCCAGATAGATTAAAGAAAAAGAAAAAAGCTTCATACATACACAAATAGTTATAGAAATTCCTATTGTTGTGGCAAAGAATTTGGGGTACTAAAGAACTAAAGGGGACACCATCAATTGAAGAATGGCTGAACAAGTTATGGTATGTGAATGTGGTGGAATACTATATGAGAAATGATGAAGGGGATGATTTTCAGAGAAACCTGGGAAGACTTGTATGAACTGATACAAAGAGAAGTAAGAAGCACCAAGAGAACAATTTAAGCAGTATTAATAATATTGTAAAGACAATTACCTTTAAAGGTCTTGGGAACACTGACCAGCCACAATTCCAGAGGATTCATGACAACGCATGACTCCACTTCCTGTGGAGAGGTGATGGCCCTAGAGTGCAGAATGAGACATATATACATATACACATTCATATACATATTCACATACAATTTCATATTCATTTACATTTACATACACATAGTAACATATATACACATATGTATATACATGTGTGTGCATGTATGTGTGTGTGTTTGTGTGTCTACCTACTGTCTGTCTCTATTTGGATACGGCCAACATGGGAATTTGTTTTGCTTTACTATGCATGTTGGTAATGGGGTTTTTATTTTAGCTTTCTCAATGAAAGGTAGGAAGAAGAGAAGGCAGATCTTCCTTTGAAAAAAAGTTTAATTAAAAAAAAGACAACTGAAATCCTGCCTTCTGCACGAAGCCTTTGCTGGT
Organism: Trichosurus vulpecula; assembly: GCF_011100635.1. NCBI lineage: Eukaryota > Metazoa > Chordata > Mammalia > Diprotodontia > Phalangeridae > Trichosurus > Trichosurus vulpecula. The sequence goes on along the minus strand of NC_050578.1, from coordinate 105,630,422 downwards.
CCCTCCTAATTACTAGTGAGGTTATCCATTTCCTCTGTACTTGGTTATTTACATGTTATTTCCCTGACTAGAATATAAATTTCTTGAGGACAAAGATTGTTTTTGCCTTTCTTTGTATTCCCAATGCTTAGCACAGTGCCTCACACATAGTAAGCACCTAATAAATGCTTGTTTACTGACAAAAAAAAAGTGTATTTGGAATCTAATGGTTTGGATTCTGATCCTGGCTTTGGCCTACTATCCAGTGGCCTTAATCGAGTTTTTGAGCCTCATCTTAAGTCCTCATCTTAAAGGAGGATATAACTATGTACTTAACTCATGGGCAATGCCTTGCACATCGTAGTGCTGGATGAATGTCTGATGAATTGAATTGATTGATTTATGGAAGGATGCTTTTATTCTCTGACAGAGTATAAGACCATTGGCTCAGCCTCTTCATATAGGAACCTAGAAGCAGCTCATTTCAAAGGAATTCTGGGGAAATAAAAACATCCAAATCCCCCTCAGATACACTTCTACATCAAGCGAGCCTAAAAAGAATGCCTGCTTTGTCTGGGAATTCTGTATGGCTGGGAGGAGAGAGTTGCTCAATGCATCATCTCACAGAGAGAACAATATTCTTTTAATGGCTGTATTAATTTCCGAAGCACCCCTTGAGGAATTTTTCATTGTTTTATGTACAGTAGGAGGGTGAACAACTGAATTTCTGTAGCAAACGTGTTAATCCATCACACAGCAGATCCTGGGCTTGACAGGTGGAGAGTCTATTGCAATTTTTCCATTCAATAAACGGAAAGTTCATTCTTTCCGTTGAAAGGTTCTGACACACAGACATTTGAAAGGGCGCAATTCCTGTGTCTGTGCAGGTTGATGGTCCAAACAGGAGTTCACATGAGCAGCCCAGACTAAGAAGGGCAGCATTTTGTATTGCGTCTAGAGACTGCTCTACAGGGAATCAATTACGTGAAAACATCCGTGCAGCCAGGAAAAGGGTGAGGCTATTGTTTGACTTGCAATTATGTTAAACTTTATTTTTTAGCAGCTGTTATGCTTGCTGGGATGGGCAAAGATAGCCATTGTTTGGGAAGGGTCACGATGAGGGAAAGCCTTATGTTATGGTTCTCTAAGGAGATTCTTGACCCAGTTCCAGTGAGTGCCTTTAGACCTTTGGCTGCTGTGACCCCTTCTTAACAAATTCCAATCCTGCCTCTGATGCTTGCTACCTGTGTGACCTTGGGCAACCTCATTTCCTCATCTGGGAAAGGAGGGGGCTGGATTAGGTCATGCCTTCTAACTCATTGATGATCCCGTGATCTCTAGTGAGTCAGTGAAGGTTTCTCAGTCACATGGACTATGCAATCCTCTTTTAGGGCATAGTGGGCTGGGGGAAGACCTTTTTAGACTATTTGGATCCCTTTTACTCTGTCCCTTCTCTTTTGGAAGCTGCTGGGGCTTGGTGTGTAGAGGCAGGCTGTGTTGTTTCCTGGAATGGCTTGTGGGTGTCCTTCACTATACTGAGGGGTTCTGTTCCCCGCAGTGGTTCTAGATTGTGGTGGGGGAAGGGAGGAGGGAGATATTTCAGGGTTTCTCTTCATCACCAATCCCATAAGCCCTCTCCCCCAGTAGATTTTTTCTCCTTTCTTTCCTCAATAAAAATACTTTTAAAAACTATACACATCCACTAAAAGTACCATACTCTATTAAAATACACATATATCACACACTTGTAAAAATGTATTAATATAGGCATGTGTGTGTGTGTGTGTGTGTGTGTGTGTGTGTGTGTGTGTGACTCTGCTTCTGTCGAAACCTAGGAAAGTTTTACGGAGTATCATCCTTGAGCTTCTTGCTGTTCATCCAGAGGGAGACCTGACTTCTCTTTGACTTTAAGACTACTGAGTTTGATGCTGTGCTTATTATATGTAAGACACTTACTTCAATTTGTTGCAGAGACTTGGGGAAAAGTCTTCAGAGACACATACAGAAAGAGGAACACCAGCAAGACCATATGCTCACAGCTTCATATTGGCCTGGGTGGGAAGGTAGGCCAAAGGTCCTGGGTTTTTATTTCTATCTAGAGACTTACAGCTATACTTCCCTCAATTCTCCCTTTCTCTTTTCTGTCTGATTGCTTTTCGAGTAAGGAGAAAAGAACTACATTGATAGCTAGGAGACATAGTGGATCGATCACTGGGCCTGAAGTCAGGAAGACTTGAGTTCAAAACCAGGCATTTCTTAGCTGTAGGATCTCAAGCTTACCTGTAAAAATGAGCACCTGCCTCTTCTAGTTGCTACGAGAATCAAATGAGATGATATTTGTAAAGGGCTTAGCACAGTGCCTGACACATATAGGACTGATTAAGCACTTAGTATTATGGTTCTCTAAGGAGATTCTCGACTTAATTCCAGTGAGTCCCTTTAAACCTCTGGCTGCTGTGACTCCTTCTTAACAAATTCCAATCCTGCCTCTGATGCTCGCTACCTGTGTGACCTTGGGCAGCCTCGTTTCCTTATCTGTGAAAGGTGGAGGTTGGATTAGGTCATGCCTTCCGACTCGTAGATGATCTCATGATCTCTAAGGAGTCCATGGGTTTCTCCAGTTACAGAAGCTCCATTTACTGTATTTTTATATTCATTTTTGTATTTGTATTCACACTGATTGGCATTTAAGCACTTAATAATAAATGCATATTCCCTTCTTTTTTTCCCTTCTCTTCCCTCTCTGGGTGAGGGGAAAGACCTAGCACCAGCAAACTATTCTGCTCACCAAGTTAGACATAAAACCATGAGCACATGGTCCTGTTGGTACTCCTCTCTTCGAAAGTGAGAAGTCTTTCTTCCAAGTCTTTGCAACAAACTGGAGTCCCTTCTGCAGATTGCCATTAGGAGTCATGCTTCCCTCCAGGTAAACAGCAGTAAGAAGTCCAGGGCTGTCCCTCTTCCAACTTCCCCAGGCTTGGGCTGAAGCAGGATTACATATAAATTAGAGGGATAAAAGCAGTACATTTAAAATAGAGTCATGGAATTTCAGAGTTGAAAAGGACTTCAGAAATCATCTAGTCTAATTCATGCTTCAGGAAGAATCCTCATTACAACATAACACCCTAGAATTGGTTATTCTGTTTCTGTTTGAAGATTTCCAGTGAGGGTAGGTGAGGTCAGGTGGCTTGTCCTTTTCCCTTGTGTTGCCCCAGTTCTTTTTTGTGTTTTAATCCTGAATTAACACTAAATTCAGATTAATTCATTTGAATTCTGTCCCCAGGGTTGAGTCCCTGCTGAATAAAGGAAACTTAAATAGTCCTCTATGTCTATCAGGAAACAGACCACCTGACCACACCGTACTTCCATCTTGACAACCTCCCTGACCTTCAAGTCATCCATCCTGTTTTTAGCATATATACTAACTCCCTCTCCACTCCCACCTTTTGCTTTGGGCTCAGTAATCAAATCAATACTACCATACTATCATCGTTCCTAGAAAAGGTATATCAATTGATTGCCCTATGGATCAACTCAACACCCCTGTGAGTCTTTAGGCATGTCTTTCTATGACCACCAAGTCTCTCTCTCTCTCTGTCTCTGTCTCTCTCTCTCTCTCTCTCTATCTCTGTGTCTCTCTGTCTCTCTCTGTCTCTGTCTCTCTCTCTCTCTCTCTCTCTGTGTCTCTCTGTCTCTCTCTCTCCCTCCCTCCCTCCCTCCCCCCGACTCCTCTCTTTTCGCCCCTCTCACTATCTTGGATCTACTTACTAAAATGCATAAATCCTTGAAGGTAGTGACTGTCTCATTTTTGTATTTGTATCTACATTGTTTGGCATTCATTAAGTGCTTAATAAATCTTGTATCCATTCATTCACCCATTCGAGTCAACAAGCATGTTTTTAAGCACCTACTGTGTGCCAGACACCTTGCTAGGCTTTGTAAATGCAAAGATAAAAATGACAACAACAAGAAGCTTCCATTCTATAGGGGAGCCAGTGGTTCAGTTCATCTTCCTGTTCTGGCTGTCTCCTTCTCCCAGACATCTTAGAAGACTGAGTGGTCTTTGTGTTTGGTGAAGAGCCATTCAAACCACTGCAGAGGCAGTAGAGGGATCCTTTCCCTTTAAATAGAAGAAGAGAAGGCTATTAAGGTGAGACTTACTATCCAGATGATTTCACAGTAAAATTGTTAAGTTGCCCATGGTAGGCTTTGTTTCTACTGTAATTTCACTATTGGACTCATCACCCTATCATATTTATGGTTATTTAAGAGCCCAAGCAAATGAATTTATTTAGAGGCACTTTGGCAAAGTGGAAAGTGCTCTGAGTTTCAAGTCAGAAGATATGGATTCAAGTTTCACTTACAACCTGTGTGACCTTGGGTAAGTCATAACCCCTCTGGTGCTTTCCTCATCTGTAAAACAAAGAGATTAGACTAGATGACCTCTTCAGTTTGAAATATCCCTTCAGTCATTTTTCAGTCTGTCTGGCTCTTTTTGGGTTATCTGGGCAAAGATACTGCAGTGGTTTGTCATCTTTTTCTCCAGCTCATTTTACAGATGAGGAAACTGAGACAAGCAGGGTTAAGTGACTTGCCCAGGGTCACACAGCTAGTAAGTGTCTGGGAGCAGATTTGAACATAGGTCTTCCTGACTCTAGGCCCAGTGCTGTACCCAATAAGCCATCTAGCTGCTCCTTAAATATATCATGCTATTATCCTAAATCAGGGTTATAATCATCTGGCCATTGGGCAGAAGGGATAATTGCAATTCTATTTTCCCCTTTGGCCTTTCTTCCTCTTTGCTCCTGCCGGGGGATCTATACCCTGGGGTCCCTAGACTCCATCCTAACTGAATGTCCTCAGTAAACTGTCTTCTTTCACTTTCCCCACACAAAGGGACCCATTAGTTCACAGACCATCCAGACTCCTAAGCAGGGGAGTTTTCTGTGTCATCCCTTCGCTATTTGTGCTTGGCTCGTACACTGACACTTTACCAACAAGGAGAGCTCAAGAAAGCAATGTACTTAGGCCTGCTTATCTATCAATACAAATCTTTAGGATTATAACCATACTGTAGTGTCAACACACTTTGAAAGTGACCTCATAAAATAAAAACACAGAGTCAAAGCTGTCTTTTCTGACTTCAACCAAGTGGAATAAACCTTGAGAATAAAATAAAACCTTTTTACAGAAGTTCATACGCAGAACAGAGACCTTTAGGAGTTCATGAGGAGCTACAGGTCTTTTAAAAAGTGAAGTTTAATTAGAATTATAGGAAGCTAGAGGTTGTTCTGGGGGGAAAAACAAACCAACGAGACTAATGGAAAGTGCTTATTAAGACAATCAGACTTAGAAAGGTAGTAACAGAAATGCCAGTCAGTCAACAAGCATTAATTAAATGCTGACCATATGCCAGTCAGTCACTGTGCTAAGTGCTGGGGACACAAAAAAAGGCAAAAGTCATCGTTCCTGCCCTTTAGTAGCTCACATTCCAATGGGAGACAATACATGTGAATAGCTACGTGAGTTCAAGATATATACGTACATGGGTATATGTAACTGCATGCACATATATGTATGTGCGTGTATGTATATGATGCAGGTATATTGTATGTATGTAATGCAGGTATATATGTATATAATGCAGGTGTATATTATGTATGCAAATTACATAAACATAGGCCTACACAGACACGTGCACCTATATATACACATGGTATAGATAGATATATGTACACACGTGCCCATACGTTTGTACAATATATTTATATGTATCTGCCTACAAATGTGTGCCTTGTGTAGTACGTGTGTGTATAAACTATTCATATGTATATATGGGCACCATTTGTATATGTTTATACATATGCATAGGTATATTATGTGTATGTGTATTTATATGTATATGTATAGATGTGGGCAGCTAAGTGGCACAGTGTAGAAAGTGCCAAAGCTGGAATCAGGAGGACCTGAGTTCAAATTCGGCCTCAGATACTTTCTAGCTGTGTGACACTGGGCAAGTCACTTAACCCTGTTTGCCTCAGTTTCCTCATCTGTAAAAGGAGTTGGAGAAGGAGATGGCAAACTACTGCAGTATCTTTGCTAAGAAAACCTCAGATAGGGTCACAAAGAGTCAGACATGACTGAATGACTCAAGAACAACAAAAATGACAATTTTAGTCTGGTATGACATTCTATTTTTTAGACTGAACTGTGAGCTTTCTGTATATTTATTGCACAGGCCCAAAGTCAAAATCAGGAGTTACTATCCTTGAACTTGAACTCTATCTTGGTTCTAGCTTATTCCCTCAGGATCCTTGCTAAGTAGACCTTGATTTCTGGTTATCCTAGGGTCATAAGGGACCATAGAAGTCTAGGCTCTTCCTGTCCCTGATTTCACAAATGAGAAGACTGAGGCCCAGAGAAACCAAGGGTTTTCTTTGACATCTCACAGGTAGGTAGTAGAGCTGAGATTCTAATGCATCTCTTCTGAATCCAAGTCTAGTACTCATTCCATGACATCTTGCCATCTTCTGACTAAGGACTTGGACCAACTTTGGGAGGTTTATGTAACAACAATGCGGCTAGCAGCTGCTGTGGAGGTGAAAGACCCAACAAGACCAACAAGGAGAGCACACAGAAGAGTTGCCAGCACAGGTTCTTTGATCTGCTTTTCTAAGGAAAGCAACTTTAAGGGGTTAACAATCTTACTTTAATTAAACATACATATACCATTCACTTAGTTCAGGGGGAAAAGCCAGCACCCTGAACTTCAGAGAGAATGCAAACAGAAATTACAAGCATACGTTATATAAACAGAGCAAATAAACACAAATAAGCAGACAGGCTTCCAGCTGTCTGTCCAAGCAATACACCAACAGTTACCAGAGAGAGAAGCACCAACATCTGGTTTTTCAAAGCTGGAGGGCTATTAACAACTAACAATGGCTGATAGCCCCAAAACAAAACACCAACCTCAGATCTTATATACCCTTCTCAGGGTCAGAGGGCATCACAACCATGAGACTCAAACCTCTGTGAACTAGGTTTTCTTGTTTCTTAAGCAGGTCAAAGTCTCTTGATTCAATCAAAGAAACAAAAGGTAACAAAAAGTCGACTTACCAATACACTTGAAAGGCAAGACTCATCAAAGGTACTTGATTACCTAAGCATTCTAAAAGAGAAAACAAAAAAGTCCCACCCTAATTACCATAACAGTTTAGGGGTTTAAATTTTCCTTGAACTGGCCTAGGTCTTGACATTACTGACATACAATGGTCCATTTTCACCATACAGCTAGGCCATCGATTGGAAAAGAAACTTGAGTAGGGTTGGACGAAATGGAAATGGTTATTTCATTATGCAAATTTAATATTTGATTCTTTTTTTCCTTTTCAATTGGAAGACACATTTACCCAAGAAACAGAGGGGAAGAGTGATGGCCTGCTGAAAGGTCCAACTACTTATGTCAAGTCTGAGAACTAGAAAGAAGAAAGGATAATTTTCCCCAAGGAAATAAATGCTAAAGAAAAGCTGAAATATTATTTGTTTGTTTTTATTTTTGTAACCTCCAGAGTTTTTATTTTTTCATGTTAAATGTGATTAATTTCCTTCCCTCTTTTTTATTCCTATCGATTTATTTTTGGTTTTAAACATTCACTTCCACAAGATTTTGAGTTCCAAATTTTCTCCCTGTCTCTCCCCCTCCCCTCATGTGCATTCTGTTGACCCCTTCCTCCAGTCTGCCCTCTGGTTTATCACCACCCTCTTATTTGTTTATTTTTAAAAGGGGGGAGAACACAACAGGATTTTAGAACTAAAAGGACCCTTGAGATCATCTTATCTAATCCCCTTATTTGGATTTCCCTAGCACTGCAGGGAGTAGAAAAGCTACTTTTTTCTTTCTTCAGACAAAAAATAAGATAAGTAAAAGGGGATGGTTGTGTTTGGAGTGTTCTCTGAAATGCAATCATTTTGACATTGTAGAGGCAGATGATAGAACACAGAAAAGGGAGGGGAATCCCCAAATTGATTTTTTCCTCCCTATCTGTGATTTCAGAGAATTTCTAGAATCTTAAGAGTTGGAAGGATCTTAAGAGGTCATCCAGTTCAATATTAACATTTTGTAATTCAAATACAGGACCCTGACCCTTCTTCCCTTGCATTGATTTGGTGCTAATGTTAAACTATACTCATTTAGGGTCAGACTAATAGTAAAGGAAAACTCAAGATTCTTTCCATTTGAAAGAAGCTTATGTTTTACTCTGAGAATATATGGCGAATGAGTCATGATTGAGGTGGCAATGTGGTACAGTGGAAAGCGTATTGGATTTGGACTCTGGGGGCCTGAGTTAAATTCTTAGCCCTGCCATGTAAAAGTTGTATGACCTTGGTCAAGTCACTTAGTCTCTCCAAGCCTCTATTTTGTTACCTGTAGTCCTTGGGAATTGCCCGAGTCACAGAAAGATTAAGCATTGTCCAGGAGAAGCTGTTGCTGTTGTTGTTCAGTCATTTCACTAGAGTTGAACTCTTTGTGCCCCCATTTGGGGTTTTCTTGGCAAAGACAATGGAGTGGTTTGCCGTTTCCTTCTCCAGCTCATTTTACAGATGAGGAAACTGAGGCAAACAGGGTTAAGTGATTTGTCCAGGGTCACAGGGATAGGAAGTATCTGAGGCCTGGTTGAACTCAGGAAGACTAATCTTCCTTACTTCCTGACTTCAGGCCCAGTACTCTATCCATTGCTTTACCTAGGACCAAATGTATAGTTAATTAAAGTTTTGAGTAAAAATTTGAACCTTGGTATTTTGAAATACAAATCTGGCCCTTTGTCTATTGTAACCGAGTTGCTTCTTTATTCGTTTATTATACTATCAATTGGTTAATGCATCTTCTGCATAGTGCCGAGTACACAGTAGGCATTTAATAAACATTTTCTCAATTGAATGGAATTTGACCTTGGAGCATGGTGGCCTTGCTTCTCCATGAGAGTAACTCAGAAAAGTAAAAGAACCATGGACCATTTCTATCCAGCAATGCCTAAATGTTCCTAGAAAGACTTAAAACCAGGCTCAAGTCAAATTTTAAAAAATGTGTTCTAGATTTTCTATTATCCTATTCCAGAATTTATGTTGTAAGAATAATATAAAGTAGGTACCACTTCCAGGGCCCATTTTTCAGGGTGTTGATGCTGGGTCAACTATAGAATATATATATATAGAATATATATATATAGAATATATATAGAATATAGCCTCCTATCACCACTACTGCTTGCATTGTTCTTGGTCCTCTAGTCATCCCCAATGGACCCAGATGGCTCTGGAGGAAAAAGTGAGTCTGGTGACCTTGCACAGCCCTCCCTCCCTCAAATCAAAGTCAAAAGCAAGTCATGTCATCATTTCCCTGATGCCATGGTCCTCTTTGAAAACGAAGGACAAACACAAGCCTATTTTTGTATCTGCTTCTTTGTCTTGCTTTGAACCTTTTCTGGATCCAGGTGGCCCCCAAGTGTTTCTCCCTGGCCTTCTTTGCCCTTATATTCTACTCCTTCTCAGTTTTTTTCCTTCTCATTCAATGTCTCATAGTCTCTGCCTTTAATGTTGTCTTGCACTGTGTGCCTCCAATTCTAGACAGATGAGACTGGTAGAATGTCTTGTATTGGATGGATGCTGAAGTGCACAAGGAAGAGGAAGTTATTTAACATTTAGCTTTTGAGGGAATTGAGGGGCTTAGGAAAGTAAGTGGTCAATTGTAGGACTTGAGGGAACCACACCGACTCCATATTGTGACTCAATTCTGAAGCTAGCTCAGTTCCATTTCTATTCAATTCTGGGTCTAGTCCAATTTCTGTCTTGTGAGCAAACTTTATTCAACTGTGGGAATTGGGAGAAAACCTTATTGTATCGTTTGAACCTAGTCCTGCATGGCTAAGAAGGTGGACCACCTCTACCTGCTGCTTAGAGACCCTTAACCAGGGACCTAAGTTATACTGACCAGAAACTTAGTTATATCCAAAGATTGATGCAAGGAGTTTTCTCATGATTGTATATCCCAAGCAACCCATGTGTTTTATTTGAAAACTGGCCCCACAGTAATCAGCCAGTTTTTGTTTCCATGTTCCTTTGATTGTTAACACACACTTGGGGGGAGTGGGCCACCTCTTTTTCAGATTTCATGGAATTGCACCTGTTTGTTCTCCCCCTCCCAACTTGGAAAGTCCTTAATCTTTCCTCCAATTAGAAATCATAGCACCTAAAGTTGCTTCCTTTAATTAATTATATTGTTTTCTTTACTTTATTAGTCTTATTTGATAAATTGTTTTTAATGTATAAAAGTTTGTTTCTCCCTGTATTTAGGGTCCAGTGCCAGGCTGGGGAAGTCTGGTCCTGCTTTGTTAGACAATTGGCACACATTGCTTTATAAATTGATATGCTCAGAAGATCAAACCTTTGTTTCCTCAGTCATTTCATCTTTCACCCACCACATTTTTCTCATGCTCATTTCTTCAATACCCAGTGGTATGGAGAAGGTTGTGGTTAGTTCACCACTTCATAAGTTAAATAAGAATTCATCCCCTCTTCACCCTGACTTCATAGACTCCCTCTTTGTTCAAGGTATAGTTTATGTACCATGTTTTAAATGAAGCCTTTCCCAATACCCCCAGCAGCTAGGATCCTCCATCCCAAACCACCATATTTATTATGTTTATATAATACACTATTAGAGAGTAAGCTCCTCATGACTAAAGATTGTCTCCTTATTTCATTTCACTGCTTGTACTTGTATCCCTAGCATAGGACCTGGCAAACACATTTATTCAGTAGCTGTAACTCATTAAGGTTTGCAAAGCACTTTATACATGTTATCTCATTCAATCCTCACAATAACCCTGTGAGGTTGGCCATTTTATCCCTATTTTATGGATGAGGAAACTGAGGCACAGAGAAATTAAGTGACTTGTCCAGGGTCACACAGGGAGTGATTGCCTGAGACATCACTCGAACTCATCTTCTTGGCTCTGAGTCCCACACTCTATCCACTCCACCACCTCCCCGCTTAAAGAAGTGTGTGCTAATTGATTCACAGCTGGCTCAGCTATAAATTATGAAGGAGACTTCAAGGACATGTATTTTCCTTCATGTGGATATTCCTTCCATTGACTCAGATTAAGAAACTTAGTGGATGGTCTTTTTTGTTCCAGTGACTGAAAAATTAATCATAATGAAACCAACCTGGCTATGAAGCTCTCTGGACTTAGCTAGGCATGTTTTCAGATGGCAGATAGATACATCATCAATTTCTGGGCCCATACTTAGAGACTTTGCAGCCTAGTATGTTGGGCCAAAACTTTGGTTCTGCTGGTACAGCTTTCAAGAACTCCCCTTTCCATCATGATAAGGCATCAGAGGAAGAGTTTAGTGAATGAATTGGTTATAGTATAAAGGTAAAACAAAAACAAAAGAGGTCAGTAAGAGAGGTCTCCAATGGTAAAAAAAAAAAAAAAGCAAAAACAAAAACAAACACACCTAGGCATCATGGATGGGACAATAAGAATGAATTATTTCATTCCATGGAATGCAGAAGATGCAAAGAATTCACAGGAACCATTTGGCTGTTATGGGAAACATATATAGCACTCAAGTAGCTATAAACTCTTCCAAGAAGGCAGAGCTGTTGAAAAAACAATACTGCTTTCAGTTGGACGCTGGCTGTCTGAATTGCTTCCTGAATTAGGGAAAGGCGGTAAGATCAAGATCCCAAGTCCGCTCACCCTTGGATCTTTCTGCTGACTCTCCTGTCTTAGGGTCCTACGAGTGAGCCTCTTCTTTTTCCCAGAGTCAACGGTGCTCAGAAAATTCCTTTTTCTCTCTATAAAATAAAGAGGTTGGACTCCATGACCTATAAGAATCCCTCCAGTTCTAAATCTATGATCTTGTGGTTTTCTCAGAGAGTAAATACCTGCAGCAGGAATTCTCTCCATGGTATCAGTTCATAACCCATCTATGAATTAGAAGGCCTGACACCCAAACTCTTGTACCTGGCAACCTCAAAGGCTAGTTGCCCATCTAATCTCCCTTCTCTGGCTAAAAGGTTGGATTCTGGGATCTCAGTATCTAACGAAATTATTGTTCCTGATCTTCCACACAGGAGGTTGGAGTTTGTAGGATATAGCTGAAAAGGCCTTCACAGACCATCCTAGTCCAACATCCTCATTTGTACAGATGAGGAAAGTGAGACCTAAGGCAGTTAAAGTGACTTGAACAAGACGACGTGTATTAAGGTTTGAGGTGGGAGTCAAAGGCCACATACTTCGGCAGGAACTCTATTACTGCCCCAACTGCAGCTGTCTCTTGGACTCAGACAGTCTATTCTAAGGAACTCTCCTCTCAGGTTGAGTGACTGAAAAAGTTGTGGGCCTTGACACCCTTTTTTCCTCCCAAGGTAACCATTGCCAGTTCTTGGAAAGAAGAAACTTTGAGAATGCACAGCCCTCCTTTTCCTTTCCTAGAACTCAGGAATGATTTACTGCCCTTTCTGTCTTATGAGCATAGAAAAGAAGGAAAGAAGTCTCTAGGGTTGATGACAAGCTGTTGTCCCTCCCTTCTGTAAGGCAGCACAAACAGCCCATTGCTTAGCCCCTACACTAAGAATTCATGCTGATTCTCAGACATTTAACCATCTTGGGGGCAGCCCTAGTCCCTGGAAACTAATCAGGAGCCATCAATTGTCCTTTTAACAAGGTGCAAATGTGCACACTCATTCTCTGGGAGGGAGAGAGATGCTCAAGTTGATCAGGGTGGTGGGCCATTCATCCGCATTCCCTCACTCTAGGACTTGGATCATATTTTCTTAACTTGTAGAGTCGGTCTGTCTTTGGGCAGCTTTGGATTTGTGTGTTATCTCCAGTTCTCCCCAAAAATAAAGATCACTTTTAGAGACTCTCTGAGCTCAGCTGTGAAAACAGCCGCTAATGAGGTGAAGGACAAAAAAAAAATATTAGGCTGTGACTCAGGCAATTTTGGTTTTATTCCTGTCCTGATTCCATCACTACTCCTATGACCTTGGGAAAATAGAGCACTTCACTTCTGGGTGCCTCAGTCAATCCAGCTGTAAAATGGAGCTAATTGCATCTGTCCCAACCTACCTTACGGGGACTTGTAATTATAAAAACTGATAGCAACTATAAAAATATCATATGAATGCAGGGCAGTATTAACTCAGTTACGACTTCACTCCAGTACTCAATCTGGGCATGGCCTGAAGTTTATAGTGGTAGCTCCTACCATTGACCTTAGGTGGGGCACTCCCAGCTGGCAAATGTAAAATTCCTTTCAGCTTTCTAACCTGTAGCCTTGGATAGCCTTCTTCCTGTTCGATCCTTATGCCCCTCTCTGCCAATGCCTCTTCTCCTCACTCTGTGTTCTCAAGGAGCTGTTTGTGGATATTACAGTATACATGGTTCCATAAGTAGTAGCAGATAGGATGTAGCCAGGTGAACTGTGCCACCTCCTTAGAGGCTGAGTATGTGGCCTCCATCCTTGATCAGTCTAGTAACCGGGAAGTCTTTCCAGAAGCTTGGACTCCAGGGCAACTCAGAGCCAATGACTGAGCTGCCTCGACAACAGCCAATAGGCTTTTTGCTCTGTCACTTTGCTTTACTATATGGGTTAATGTTGCCATGAGTCCTTTTATAGCTATTCAGATCCTGCCCTTCCTCCCCCAGGGCTTTATTTACCCCAGAACCTTCTCCAGCTAGTCCCTCCAGCTAGACCCTCCCTTCCTGTTTCTTCAACCTGGCTCACTGGGGAATGCTACCTTTTACTTCCTGACAAAACTCTACTGGGCCATGTCCCTGCTTGGTCCTTTCTTCTATGAGATGGGCTTTCCAGGTCCTCAGAGGACACAGTATCATCACCTGCCAACAACAACCACAAAAAAGCTAACATCTATCTATCTATCTATCTATCTATCTATCTATCTATCTATCTATCTATCTATCTGTCTGTCTGTCTGTCTGTCTGTCTGTCTGTCTATCTATCTATCTATCTATCTATCTATCTATCTATCTATCTATCTATCTATCTTCCTATCTGTCTGCCTCTCTATCTGTCTGTCTATCTATCTATCTTCCTATCTGTCTGCCTCTCTATCTATCTGTCTACCTCTCTCTGTCTACCTGCACTTAACCATGCTAGCTGCCTCTTGACATATGCACTTTGTCTTTTTGTCCAACTAAATTCAGAGGAACTTCTCACCACGTTGGCTAGAAGGTGACAATTTTTTTTTTTGATCCTAACGACTCATGAAGATCATCTGAGGAGATGAGGTTGCAGTTTTCACCATCAGAGAGGGCATTCACACATCTGAAATCTATCTATCTGTCTGTCTGTCTACCTCTCTCTCTCTCTATCTGTCTGTCTATCTATCTGTCTATCTATCTATCTATCTATCTATCTATCTATCTATCTATCTATCTATCTATCTTCCTATCTGTCTGCCTCTTTATCTGTCTACCTCTCTATCTATCTGTCTGTCTGTCTACCTCTCTCTCTCTCTATCTGTCTGTCTATCTATCTGTCTATCTATCTATCTATCTATCTATCTATCTATCTATCTATCTATCTTCCTATCTGTCTGCCTCTCTATCTATCTGTCTGTCTACCTCTCTATCTATCTATCTTCCTATCTGTCTGACTGTCTGTCTGTCTATCTATCTACCTATCTATCCACTTACCTATCTATGACTACTATGTGCCATATACTATGCTAGCACTTTACAAATGTTATCTCATTTCATCCTCACAACCCTGGGAGGTAGGTGCTATTATTATGCCATGAGGTCCTGACCTTGCCAAATTCCAACCTTAGATTACTTCTACCACTATCATTCTCTCTGTGTCTGTCTCTCCTTCCCACTTTTCCTTTCATCTCTCTCTCTCTCTCTCTCTCTCTCTCTCTCTCTCTCTCTCTCTCTCTCTTCCTCTCCCTCTCTCTCCTTCCCTCCTTCCCTCCCTCCCTCCCTCCTCTTGTTGCCCCTCTCTTCCACTGTTTCTGTCTCTCCTTCCTGGCTTCCTTTAAGCCTCAATTAAAATCTCATCCCCTAGAGGAATCCTTCCCCAAGTCCTCTTAATTATGGTGCCTTCCCTCTATTAATTATTTCCTATTTGTTCTTTACATAGCTTGTTTTGAATATATTTGTTTGTCTGTTGTCTCCCCCATCAGATCGTAATCTCCTTGAGAGCAGGGACTGTCTTTGGTCTCTTTTTGTATACCCAGCACTTAGCATAGTGCCTAGTGGGCACTTAAATGTTTCTCTCCCTGTCTCTGTCTCTGTCTCTGTCCCTCTCTCTCTTTCTCTCTCTCTCCATCCATCTCCCTAATTGATTGTTGCAGACTTCAATAAACATCATAACACAATTAAATAGATGATAAAAACAAGACATAAATAATTATTTACAGCCGATTAGCTGTGGGAAACAACATAACCAGAGTCCCAGCTAACCAGCATGGTTACTGCTGACTTCTCCATTCTGGAAACACCAATCTATCATTTAGCTCTTGGGATGCTAATTAAAGTTTCTTCTCAAGAATTCTCTCTATAATGTTTCTTTGCAAGATCAGAGTTAAAACAAGAGTTATCTTAGTCCTTTTTCTTTGTTCTCTCCCAGTCTCTCTAGATTGACAGGTAAACTTATAGTCTCTCCAGATTTGATTCTCTCTTAAACACACTATCCGTAATCTGTCTCTCTGTCTCTCTCTGTTTCTCTGTCTCTCTCTCTGTCTCCCTTTCTCTCTCTCTGTCTCCGTTTCTCTCTCTGTCTCTGTCTCTGTTTTTCTCTCTCTTTGTCTCTCTCTGTCTCTGTTTCTCTCTCTCTCTGTCTCTCTCTGCCTCTGTCTCTCTGTCTCTCTGTCTCTCTCTCTTTCAGATGCATGTGTAGAAAAGATTCTGTTGAAGCTAGTATTACGTTGTGGAAACTCCCTTCATTGATGCAATTTGTTTGTACACAATCTTAGATAGTTCCCTGGGCTACTGAGTTGTTAAATGAATTGCCCATGGTCATACACAGCTAATTTCCATCAGACTTAGGACTCCAAGGCTGCCTTACTACCCTTTCAGTACCATACTACCTTTCCAGACTAAATAGAGTTGGTCTAAACACATGACAATTTGACTGCAATGCTACATGGATTACACTGAGTTGTCCAAGTCTGTGCTGGGGCACATAACCTCTGGCAGGTCCAAGAATGGGCCTGGTCAATCAAATCAATCAACAAATATTTATTAGGCACCTACTATGGGCCAGACACTGCTCTGATATGTACTGAGGATACAAGTACAAAGAATGAAATGAGCTTGTTTCCTAATGGTCATAGAATTATAGATGTAGAATGAGAAGGGTATGCTGTGAATTTCTAGCCTAACCCCCTCATTTTCAAGCTGAAGAAATTGACTCCCAGAAAAGACACTTGTCCAAGGTCACACAGGTAGTGAGTAGCAGAGTGGATTCCAACTCATATCTTCTGAATCTTTGCACTTAACCATGCTAGCTGCCTCTTGACATATGCACTTTGTCTTTTTGTCCAACTAAATTCAGAGGAACTTCTCACCATGTTGGCTAGAAGGTGACAATTTTTTTTTTTTGATCCTAACGACTCATGAAGATCATCTGAGGAGATGAGGTTGCAGTTTTCACCATCAGAGAGGGCATTCACACATCTGAAATTAGGAATTTTTCAAGGCTTGAAGTAGGTTAAACATAGATAATTTTTGATGGATAGAAATATAACAATCTCAACGATCTTGACTAAAATACATTTGTATTAACTTGGCTGGTTTTGAATGTGATGTCATTGATACAACAATCAACATGGATGAGATAATACATGTATCTCTAAGTAGAACTGCTCTAGGAATCCAAATGGCTTCCAAGTCTAAGATTCCTTCCATCCTTCTCCTGTCCCTGTGGGCCTGTGGCCATTCATAGGATAATAGATGTAGAGATGGAAGGCATCTTAGAGGTCACCCAGTTGGACTCCATCATTTTACTGATGAATGAAAATTTTAGAATAAAGTTTATGTTAGTGACTTCTTCCAAGTGTGACAATAATTTCTAAAAGGAAATGATAATGAGTATTTCTATGGAAGGATGTCCAGATATGTGAAATGCCTGGATTCCATAAATATCTCTGAACTGTGAGAGGGCTGTTCCAGGGTAAACCAAGCAAAACTCATGCCTTTCAGTGAAGTCATAGATGAAGAAAGAGGTTAATGGACACTGACAACTAATTTGCTTTTTTTTCATTATTAACAAACGTGGTTGTTGAAGAGGAGAACAGTAAATGAACCTCCTTTATTGAAATAGATATATGAATGGATTGGATTATTATGTTTTCCAAAACTGTATCAATTTCACTTAAACAATTCTGACTCCAACCTACCCTTCCAGACTGATGTTATATTATTCTGTCATACACTCTTTATGTCCTTACCAAAAAAAGAATTCTTGTTACTCCCAGTACATGCCATCCCATCTCTCCCCTCTGTGTCTTTGTCTAGTCAGTCCCTCACATCTGGAATGTACTCTCTCCTCCTATGCCTTTTAGATCTCCTTGTTCCCTTCAAAACTGAGCTGTGGTGATGCCTTCTACACAAATCCTTTCCAGATCACTTCCTATTCCACTTTTCCCACTGCCCTAGAAATTAGTGCTCCCCTCACCTCGAATCCACTTCCTATTTACCTGTGTACATTTGCACTTCCTCATCCTCTTAATAGAATGGAAGTTCCTTGAGGAGGGGAGCTCTCTATGTCTTTCCCTTTGCATCCTCAATGTGCAGCATCTTACACATAAAGGTACTTTTTACGTGGATTTGAATGACGTAAATGCAGTAAACTGAGCATCATAAAGCTGAAGGGATCCTTATAATGATGTTTTGTGGTAGTAATTGTTACCTCCCATTTAACTAAGAGAGTTTTTTTTTTCCTTGCCCTGCCTTAGAGCAAATGAGGACAGCTGCGGTACCCAGCATTGAGGGAGGGAATGCTTATTTAGGGACCTTTTTCCTGGTGTGGTAAAGTATGAGTGTCCTATTTCAACAATAGACACACATTGCTCCCTCCTAGCTTTCAGGCCCAGAGAAATTACCAAAGTGCACCATTGACCTCAGGTCAAAAGAATTCTGAAACCAAAGCAAAAGGATATTTTTAAAAAAGCGATGGGTTCTTTTTAGAAGTCACTCCACTTATCTCCCAGTTTCTCCCATGATATTCAGGCTGACCTCTGTGTGGCATAGTGGGTAGAGGGCTGGAATGAGGAAGGCCTGCATTTCTTGAACACAGCCTTAGAATCGACTAGTTGTATGACCTTGTTCAAAGGTCACTTAGTCTTTCCGTGTTTACATTTCTTCATCTGTAATAAAGGGGACAATGAGAGTCTCTCTCTGAGAAGCTATGCTTCCTAATGGATATACAGATGCAGACTTAGAACCAAGATAGATCTGGGTTCAAGTCCTTCCTAAGATACATCCTGGATCTGTGACCCTGGGCAAGTTACTTAAGCCCTCAGAGGCCCAGACAATTCTTTAAACTATAAGAAGCAGAACATGTGATAATCTGCCTTGTTTAGAGGAAGTTCCCTTGCTGGGAATCCCCTAAGCTTAAACTATGAAATCACAAGTTCAGTATGTAAAACAGTAACCCCTTCCTCAGGTTCTTTTAAAAGTCAAATGAAATAATGTATGTAAAGCATTTTACAGACCTTAACCATTCAATGAATGTTATCATTGTTATCCTAAGTATTTGAGGCAGTGCAGGAAAGATGGCTTTCTTTTACCATTATATAAGGTAGAATTTACTCCTCAGGGCGAACCTTGGTTTGAAGTCCACCATAAGAAGATTCTAGGCTAGAAGAGACACATTTTATATTCTGTTGTCTCAACACAATCTTGCTTGTCTCAGAGAGACTAAGTTCAATTTCATTCAATTTAACAAACGTTTATTAAACAGCTATGTCAAGGCATGGTGATATAAACCTGTAATCTGTGTTCCTGGGGAGGCTGAGGCTGGTGGTTCACTTGAGCTTGGGAATTCTGAATTTTATGTAAGGCTAACTTGATTGGGTGTCTGAACTAAATTTGGCACCAATATGGTGAGTCCTCTGAAGCACAGGGCCACCAGGCTACTTAAGGAGGAGCAAATGGTTCAGGTCAGAAAGAGAGTAGGACAAAGCTTTCATGCCAATTAGTGGGGCCATGAGTGGTGGCCATTGAGTGTCTAATCTGGATGAGAGAGATCCAAGCTCACAAGGAAACAAAAAAAACCCCAAACAAACAAAAAAAAGAGAAACTACTACATGCAAGAGATACTTTATTAGATGTTGGGGATAAAAAGACATAAAGAAGTCCCTCCCCTCAAGGTGCTTATGTTCTATAGCGGGATACAAAATATGCAAACAATATCAGATTGAAAAGTATATATGAAATAAAAAAGTAAAGGTTGATTCCAGGAAATGAGTTGTTTTTTTTTTTTCTGGTCAGGCATAGTAACTCTGAAAGGTCATCTAGTAAGTCATAATAGAATCATGAGCTTTGTCAGTGGGAGAACCTATGTTGATGAAGTTATAGACTCTTGAAATATCGATGTGAATTATGGGAAGATCCACTTTATGGGCCTCTAAACTGAAGTGTTAATGTGCTGTGTGTCCACATCATCCATCAGACATGAGGGAACATATGTTGCATACAGAGACCCAGCATGAGTGGTTCATATGGCATGGAATCTGTGCTGCATATATATCTCATATGTGCCCTGTCCCTCCAGTGCAACGTGACCTTTCACTCATTGAACAGTCAAGGTTTTACTAAGAGACATTAACCCCTCCCTCCCAAGCAATAGAGCTTAAGTTGCTTATCCCCTGGCCCAGGAGCTATGCCAGAGAACTTTCCCTGGGATAACTCCTAGGCTCATCAGGGACTCTTAAAGTTCCACTCCCTTGCATGCAAAAGATTCCCCCCTAAATCTGACAGATGGTGAGACTTTTCACTGCCTGTCACAGATCAGGGACATTGGGACAGCAGCCAATATCCAGCTTTAAATCTACGATACTATGAATATATTTTGCTTAAGGCCAAAATGCTCTCCCTAATAATGCATGTCTGAAATTCTAAATCTATAGATACATGGCCTGCTTCACAAAAACTTCTTTTAAATACATTTTTCTTAGGAAAATCTCTTTGTTAATTGAGGTATAGTTCTTCATAGTACACGATATGGTAGTATGCTTAACAACTGAATAAAAATAAGGAAAATTTGGTTACTAGACTGATTACCCAGTTTGTAGGTTTTCCTTTCTTTTTCTTCCTCCCCACCTGTTTTTGATCATTTCATGACTATTATCACTTCTGCCAGAGAGAAGATGAGAAAAATGAAAGGAAGATTTCAAACTAGTTCAGTTTACAAATGAATTCCATCCAACATTAAAAAAAATGATTAGTACCTCTGCTACAAAGAAATTATTTTCTATAGTTGAGAAAGAAAGCATTCATCAAACTCTTTTCATAAGACAAATATTGTTTTGCTAGTCCAACCAGAGAGGAATAAAGCAGAGAACCACAGACCAATTTCACTTATGACTATTAATACACTAATATAAAATAAAATCTTAGCAAAAGACTATAGCATTGAAAAATATTATTTACAACGGCCAATATGAAGTTCTATCATGGTTCCAAAAATGGATCAACTAACTAGTTCAGTTCCCTATTTGTTTTTCGCTTGCTTAAAATGATTGGAGGAACTTAAATTCAGTGGTGAAGAGGGAAGTTAGCAGAGCCAAGAAAACAATATACATACTGACTATGACAGCGTTAAAGGAAAGAACAACCATCACAAAACAACTGAAAATGAATTTACAGAATTACTCTGAACAAGCCCCAAAGAAGAAATGTGAGAATATACTTTCATTCCTTTGCAGAAATGGGAATTCCATGGGCGTAGAACTTTGCATCTATTTTGAGATTATTTCAATGCATTATTTTTTTCTGAATTTTTTTCTCTTTTAAAAAAATTCTTTATTATATGGATGATTATTTGGGAGGTGGAAGGAGAAAGATAGTGAGAGAAATTTGGGAAATAGAAAAACAAAAGATATCACTAAAATGGATTTAAATTTTTAAAAAGGATTAAAAGACTATTGGGAAGGAAGTTAAAACTTGCACTAAATTAGATCTAGAAAAAAAAGATACAATGAAACATAATGGCATAAATATTTCTAAAGTTCTTACTATGTATAAGATACAACCTTGTCCCTGACCTCAAGGAGATTATATAGATTACATTTTACAGGGGGATACAGTATTTACATAAATAATCAAATACAAAATAATTTGAAAGAGAAAAACAGCTTCAAGAAGTAGGAGGAAAATGACAATTTTCTAAGATGGCGGCTGAGCCCTGCAGGAAACTAAAGATTCTAAAGGAGAGAGGGCATACATTGTAGGCACAGGGGTTAGCCTAAGTTAAGTAGCAAAGATGGGAGATGGGGTATTAAATTAAATAAATAGCAAGTGGCACAGTTTAGTCAGAATATAGAATCTGTTAAAGGAAGTAATATGAAATAATTCTTCCAAGGTAGAATGAGCCAGACTGAGCGAAGCTCTAAATGTCAAATATCCGTATTTTGTCCTTAAGGCAACAGAAAGCCACCACAGGTTTTTGAAGAAGGGAATGACACGGTCAGACCTATGTTTTAGGGAGATTATTGTAGTAGCTATGGGGGGATAGGTTGGATAAGAGAGAGTGGCAACAAGGGGACCAGTTAGAAACTGTTGGAATAGCCCAAGTGAGAGGTGATGAGGCATCCATGAGGATATTTGCTGAGTGGAGAAGGGGCCAGATGCCATAGATGTTGTGCAGGTAAAATCAGCAGGACTTTGTATCTCTGATTGGATAAAGAGAGGTGAAAGAGCGTTTGGGGGATGAGTAATGTTGTTGCTAACAGTTATGCCCATATTTCTCCTAGTTTTCAGTGTTCCTGTTTTGTCATCCTCCAGGTGCAAATGTCCCAGGTAATGCCTCATCACTCAGTTAATGTTGTGTGGATTTGGGGACCTTCTCATGCTACAGCTCTGCTGTTTGGAAAGCCTTTTTCTTCACCTGTATTCAGAGTGATGCCTTTTCCCCTCCCCCCACTCCTTTATATCCCTCAAAAGCAAGAAATCCAGGACCTCATTGCTTAGCCTGGCAGGTATGAATCTTTCAATTCCAGCCACGTCTATTGAGTGATCAAACAACACCCACTTAAACCTGTGGTTTCTTGAGGAATCCCAATGAAGGTGTTTTTAAATTCCCCTTGGTTTAGCAGTACCCGGGTCCTCGGATAGCGCTCATTGTTATCCATTCATTTCTTTTATTTTGGTGTGGGAGAACCACAGAATTCTTGCATTTATTTCCAGTTTTGCCAATTAGCTGAAGTTGTTAGTGCAAATTTATATGTCCTGGTTCGACTAAGTCCTTGCCAATTACTTTGGAACATTGCACGCGTAACTGAGTCTGCTCTGGGGGTACTAGCAATGAAACAGTAATTAAGGAAGATAGCTGCACTTTTCCTTAAAAGCTCGAAAATGGGATTAGACTCTTTAGATAAACTAATAGGCTTAAAGCAATTTTGTGGTAACTCTTTTGATAACAAGGCCTTAATCATAGTTTACATATAATCCTGATTCCCTTCCCCAATCCCGCCCCCGCCCCCTTACTTTAGTTAAATGCTACTAAAATGAAAGAAAGAAAACAAATCAAATTAAGGTTGTTGGATGTAGTAAAATGGTAGCAGCTTTTGCTCTATGATGCATCACAATTTATAGGATGGTTTAAATGGTTCATGAGATGTTAATCAAGCAAATATCTTGATTCAATTCAGACATCTAGAGCTGATGTTTTTTTTTTTTTGTGACCCCTTAAGGCCTGCCGAGGGCTTTTACATCTGTAATATCATTTGATCCCCCAAACAGCCCTACAGGGATTCTTATCCCTTATACACAAATGAGGAAACAAAGTCTCAGAGAAGTTGAATTCCTTGACCATAGTCGTTTGCTGTCACTCCTTCATTTTTGAAGAGGACCAAGGGTGATGTCTTGACTTGCATGTGAATAGGATTTAAGTCAGGCAGAGTAGCATAAAGGCATCAGCTTCACTATTCTCTTCCAAAGTCATCAAAGTCCAGTGGCAGGACAAAAGTCAGGATGGCTGGTGATGGCCCAGGATGCAGTGGATGACCTTGGTATCTTTGATGCCTGACTATGCGAAGCTCTCCACAGCTCCTGCTTCATCTACCTTCGTGGCCATTGGAACAAATTGTTCTCATCTACACATTTCACCATGGGAAGTCTTGACATGCTTGAGGCAGATACCCCCTAACTCACTGACAGATTTGAGTCCCGTAGGTTACCCTCAACCTGGACTAGTGTCAGAGATAGGATATGAACACAGGTTTCATCTGGTTTCAAGTCCAGCACCTGATGCCACGCCCATCTTCTAATAACCTGGACTGAGGGAGGGGGGAAGACTTAGAACTCACAATCTCATAAAAGTGAATGTTGAAAATGAAAAATAAATAAATGAATAAAAATTTTTTATTGAAAAAATAATATTCTGGACCAAACAATAATAATAACTGCCATTAATAATGATCATAAAAACGATAATGACTAGCATTTATATAGTGCTTTTTGTTCTAAGTAGATTTCATCTGATTTATGGTTAAATTTTGCAAAGAGTTTTACACATACTATCTTGTTTCAGCCTCATGGCAAGCCTGTAAGGTAGGCATTGGTATTATTACCCTCCTTTTACAGACGAGGAAGGTAAAGTTTGGAAAGGTTCTGACTGGCCCACAGTCACATGGCTAGGAAGTATCAGAGGCAGCACTCGAAGTGGAAACAGCATCACCTGCCGTAAGGTTGGTTTCCAGATGACCCATACAACATTGCCATGCCCTGGCACCTGATGAAACTGCCTGCGATCTCTTAATTGCCATATCTAACAGCCTCTTCTCGGTCTTCACCTTTCTTGACCTCTTTGTAGCAGTTAACCTTACTGACCCTCTTATCCTCCAATATAGTTTCTCCTCTTTGGATTTTCTTGACACCAATCTCCTGGTTCTCTTACTGCCCCTTCTTTGTATCTATAGCACTCAGGGCAGTATCTGGCACACAATTGGTATATAAAAACTTTATATTGACCAACTGACTGACTAATCAATCCTTCTCAGTCTCCTTTGCTGGGTCTTCATCCATATCACTCCTGCATGTATATGCCAAAAATCAATCATGGATCCACTCCTCTTTTCTCTTTATGCTCTTTTGCCTGCTAATCTCCTCAGTTCCCATGGGTTCAGATATCATCTCTATGCAGATGACTCCCAGATCTATATATTCAACTGTAGTCCCTTTCTGAGGGACATTTGGACATTTCAAATTAGATGCCTTATAAACATCTCAAACTCAGGATGTTCAAAACAGAACTCATTATCTTTCCTCCTAACTCAGCCTCTCTTCTGAACTTCTGTATATGGTTGAAAGTGTTACCATCCTCCCAGTCACCCCATTTCATAATCTAAGTGTCATCTTGGACTCCTGTAATGGCAATCAGGGCAGGACTTTTTTGTTTTCTCTTTTAGAGTGCTAAGGTAATCAAGTACTTCTGGCGAGTCTTGCCTTTCAAATGTAAAGACAAGCAAAAGTGGGATCCTTTCGTTTTGGAGTGTTGCTCAGCACTAAGGCAATCAGGAGTCTTCTCACTTAGCCCATATGTACAATCAGTTGCCAAATCTCCTCATTTCTTTCTCAACCTTTCTCAGATATGTTCCTTTCTCTCTATTCCCAGAGTCACCACCTTACTTAGGCTTTCATCGTCTCTCACTAGCATTATAGCAATAACCTTGCATTAACTTCTCCCTGACCTTAACCCTATCTTCACTTCAGTTCATTCATCCACTCAGATGCCAAAGTGATTTTTCAATGGCTCCTTATTATCTTTACTCGGCATTTAAAGCTCCCCACAACCTGGCACCTTCCTATCTTTCCAATCTTTCTTCACCTTACTTCCCTCCACATTCTCTACAATCCAGCCATACTGGCATACTTGCAGATCCTGACACACCATAGACCCCATCTCCCATGTCTGTGCTTTTTCACTGGTTGTCCTGTGTGCTTGAATTGCTTTCTTCTCTCCTAAGTCTTCTAGAATCCCAGGCTTCCTGCAAGATTCAGCTCAAGCTCTCCGTTCTGCAGGAGGTCTTCCCTCTAAATTTGCCTTCTATGTAGTCTGTATGTATCTTGCATATGTGTCTATCTATTAATATCAACATCAGCATCAACAACTATATAACATCTATCTTCACCTCTATCTCTGTCTCTATATCTATATGGCCTTTGTTTCTCCTATTAGAATGTAAGCCTCTAGAGGGCAGGGACTGTTTTTGCTTTTTTCTTTGAAACCCTAGTGCTTATCACAGTTCTTGGTACATAGCAGGTAATTAATAAGAGCTTGCTGATGGATTCCTGAGTCCAGGCCCATCAGTATTAACTACACCATGATTAGGCTACTTTACTGTATGGAATCACATTTTCTTTTCTTAATTTAATACATTTTTCAACTTTTGTTGGATTCTGATGCTTATTGAGAAATAGATAAGACCCACTCCTATACATCTAGCTTCTTCACTCACATTTCCAACAGTCCATTCTTCCCTTTTCAAGAAAATGCTATGGGAATTGGGGAAGAAATGACCCTAACTTCTTACATACAATTCAAGAATGTTTTTTTTTCTTCTGAGGGCTGAAGATAATCACTGGAACTCTTTGGGACACTTAATTGTCAAATATTTATTTAGGATGATTGGGCCCTCCAATGCACCTAGCACAGAGGTATGTATTATGGGTCATAAAAAATGAAAGATATGGTCTCTGCTCATAGTAACAATGTAATACCAATTACTAGCCTTGATAGAATTCTTTAAGTTTGCAAAACTCTTTTATATGTTATCTCATTTGATTCTTGTAACAATCCTGTGAGGTAGTGGCTATTTTTATCCCCCTTTTTTGCAGATGGAGAAACTGAGGCTCAGAGAGGTTAAGTGACTTACTTAATAAGTGTCTGAGGAAGGATCTGAGCTGGGGGATGCCTCATTTCAAGTCCACTACGCAACTAGATGCCTCATATATGCCCAATTTGTGCACAGGACAGATGCGCTGTCTGAGATTTCCTTCATCAAGTGAAATTTTAGGAATACTTTTGAAGTTGGGAGCTCGAAGACTTTACTGTAGATATGCCTAGTCATTAGGGGCTGCATTTGACTGACTGGAGTAAGGAAGATGGTGAGAGAAGAGAATAGAAAGAAAACTTGTCTCTAGAGTCAGAGGAATAGAGTTAAAATCTGCCTCTGACATTTACTAGAGGTATGCTGTTGGTCAAATCATAGGATCTCTTAGCATTGATTTCCTCATCTGCAAAATGGGGTTCAAGAAATCTGGATTACTTTCATATCCCATCAAGGTAGTAGAGGGGAATTCTTTCCACTGTCTCCCCTTAAAATCAGCCCTCCTCCCATCTTTCAAATCCAGTCTCTCATGACTGGAGCTGTGCACAATCATGTATACAACATAGTGGAGGTGATGGTCTGACTGATGGACATTGCGCTCTCTGTCTGTCTGTCTCTCTGTCTGTCTGTCTCTCTATGTCTCTCTTCTCTGTCTTTCTGTGTCTCTCTTCTCTCTCTGTCTCTCTGTCTCTGTCTCTCTCATCTATTTGTGGGGACATGTCTCTAATTGTAAAATAATGAATAGAAATATAATTTTCTTTATAGATACTCATTTTACAATTAACTTTGCTAAGATACTCCTGCTATCTTTTCATACAGGGAGGAATTCCTAAGAGGTTATTTTAATTTACTCCCTTCCTCTCCTACATTCAAAAGTACTGGCTTCAAGGCAGGTGGCATTGTGGTTTTGCCCATTGCCCAAATTCCCTCAGGTCTGGCTTAATTTCTTTCAGGATCTGGGCCTTTAGGTCAATGTGAATTTATATGACTGCATTAGGAAAAGCACTTTGCTCTAATTCATTGCGTATCCCAGAAGAAAGCTCAGTTTTTTTTTTTCTGGTTGTAGAATGTTCCCAAATGCTTTATAGCCCTTATTCCTTAAAGATCTAAGTGCCCATTTAGAATGAAGTTCATTACATCTTTGCAAGGAGAGCCTACTATACCTCACTATTCCTATAAGTAAGATCTAGGACTAGTTAGAAAGCTTTTAACCTAATTCTTATCAAGTTCTAAGATGTAAGCTCAGAGCACTGTACTAGGTGGTGGTAGATAAGGCATAGTTCTTGTCCTCCTGTACCTTATAGGTTACAAGTAGATTGACACATAAGCAAATAATTGTAGTTATCCCTTCTACATCATGACTTTCCCCATCTTGGCTTTGATATATTCTGGGTAGGCATAAGAAATTAAATGGGGATTTTTTGGGAATTTTGCAGAAGCCATAGAGGACATGCGAAGGCCAGCAGACAATCCAGAGCCTATGACCAAATATTTAACCCAAATTTTACAATAACACAGTCTATTTACAAAATAAATTTTACAATTTCACAATACTGTAAACATCCATAAAAGAAAAAAAAAGGAAAAAAAAATAGACTTGTCTGGTATGAAAGGAAGGCCAAAAAATTTTACTCAGATTTTGCAGATCGCTGGAAGGTGGGGGTAGGGGTGGGGTATCACCCCTGTAACCCTCGTGATATGGAAGAGATAACTGTGCAAAAATACATAACAGCATTAGAAGAGCAAAACAGAATCCTCAGTGACGTCTGGGGTGGAGTGGGGAGGGAAGGTGGTTACCCAGGTTACTGGTAAGGAGGGTCAGGGAAGATTTCATCAAGAACTTTGTGTATGGGATGGTATTTAAATGATGGAGAAGAATTCAACAGGTGGAAGAGAGGGAGGAAGGAAGAATGTTCTAGAGATAGTGAGAACAAAGTCCTGGAGGCAGGAAAGTTTAGGACATGTTTGGCGGATGTGAGAAGAGAAAGAGATCCATTTTAGGTGGGGTTTAGAGTGTGAAGAGTGATGCCAGATAAGGCTGTCTGTCCCCTGTGCCTCAAACACTCCCTTCCCACCTTTGCTTCTTAGATTCCTTCCAAGTACAACTCATTTTCCATGAACACTTTTGCATGAAGACTTCCTTGATCCCTCCAGTTGTTAGTACTCAAACTCTTGATATGACTTTGGGTTTGTTTCCATGTACTTTTCATTTACTTACCTGCAGGTGTGCCTGTTTAATAACCAGCAATCTGAAAAAATAACATATTCATATCACACTTTAAAGTTTAATCTGCACTATGAATATTTTCCCCATCTTTCTTAAGTCTAGATGATCAACAAAACAACAAATCAAGTCCTGATTTATGGAATTCGCTGATTTTTGAGGTATGATTGCTCATACTGAAAATCTAACAATCAGCTCAGTGAGTCAGTTCAATCTGGCTCCAGCACACCTTGCTTACCTGTAGATGTAAGCTTCTTGAGGGCAGGGATTCTTTCCATTTTTCTCTGTGGACAAGAGCAGGACAGGCAGTTATGAGTGGGTTGTGATTTGCATTGTTGCAGGGGATACTCATATCAATGAGGTCTCACATTCATTGTTATTGGTGTAATCCCCAAGACCCAGCATAATGCCTTGTACGCACACAGCAGATGTTTAACATGTTTGTTGAAATGTATTTTATCATAGAGTGTCTTGAATGTTGGGCAAAATAATTTTGCCTTTTTTGGTAGAAAATAAAACCAGAGATGTAAATTATAGCAAAATCTAGTTATTTTACAGATGAAAGGATTGAAGCTTGTAGGGATTAAGTGATTTACCCAAAGTCACACATTTGGATAGCAATATTACCTCCACTTTAAAACAGATTTTGCTTTTTGGTCTACTGAATGTAGTGAAAGTATGAAAAATTGGCTCATATAGCCTAGTAGAAATGACTAACTTCAAACTCAGTGCCCTGATTTCACAGCCAGTGAGCCATGCTCTAGCTTAAGCTCTTACACATGGACCATCCATAATAGAACAGAATTTGACTAGACAAGTGGCACTTTGTTCCCCTAATCCTTGGAGTTTGCTTAACGAATAGGATGATCCCGAATAGACATTCATATCTATTTTAGGATAAACTCAAACTTCTAGGCCAACTGTAACCCTGGGTTCACTTTAAAGTGGCTAATAAGCTGTTGAACTAGCCATATGTTCTGAGGTAAGTTGGAATTCCATGAAAAATGCATATGAATTCTCCCCTCAAATGTCTTTCTTAAGTATACTTATAGGAAAATCAACATTTCAGAAATGAGGAATGGTATGAGGTTTTTTTAATCTGATTAAGAACATAAATTATATCTCTAGATTAAATTTGAATGATAAAATCAAACACGCTTAACATGATCATTGAATCAAATGAAACTAGTGAATGTGGTTATTTCTTCATAGGGAAAGGCAGCTGAGAAAAGGTGTGATTCATTAATATTCCAAAAAAGTCAATACTTTATTTTTATCTCTCTGATCCCCTGAAATTATTCTATCAAATTTTGCCAATTCATAATGTCTTAAACGGGCCAGGCCAAAACCAATGTTTTTTGTTTTTGTTTTTCCTGTCCTCATCCTTATTGTCAACTTTGCAGTATTTGATTCTGTTGACCAGCCCCTCTTTCATTGCTATCCTCTCATGAATTGACTTCAGAGATGCCATAATATAATTCTACCCTCCCAAATTCTCCTTCTACCTTATTTTCTGGAACCTGGTCCTCTTTCAAATCCTCTGAGGCCACACAGAGCAAGTCTAAGGCCACTTCTCCATGGCAACCCTTCAAATGATTGAAGAAGGCTATCATGTCCTCACTGTCTTCTCTTCTCCAAGCTAAATATACACAATTCATAAAACAAGCAAAGGGAGGAGACAAAGATAACCCCAAGATTACAAGCATGGGAGACCAAGTGAATGGTGTTGCCACATAAATGATTTAGAAGAGAAATCATTAGCTCAGTTTTGAATGTGCTGAATTTGAGGTGTTGATAAGATACCTCGAGATTGGGGCTTGGCTCTGAAGAAGATTGACTCTTTTCTCTTAGGATTCTTCAGATCAGGGACAACCCAGGGTCCCAATCGATATTCCAGGGTCATCCTATTTGCTAAGCAGACTCCTAGGATTAGAGGAACAAGGTGTCCTTTGTCTTGTTGAATTCTGACCACTATGGACTTCTTGGTATATAAGAATACGACATAAACAAAGCACTGTTGGTTACCTCCTTTCTCTTTTTTGTCACAAGATATTATATAAAGAACTACATGATTTATCTTAAAAATTGTATGAATAGATGTCCAAAATAATAAAAAAAGTGTAACTACTGCTTCATTTTGTCATGAAAGACCAGATTTAATTTGTTTAGTTAAATTAAAATAATCCTCCTCAAAATGGATCTCAATAAAATCCTACCCTAATGTCTCATTGTGGTTTAGATATTATGGATTTTTAATGGCTATGCCAAGAAAGGCAAGCTTTAGCAGCTTTGAATATGATCTTGGCAGCAATCAGTGTCTATTTTCCAGGTACTTGCTTAGCTTAGTATGGAGAGGTCCATCACCAGCAGTCCAGCCAGTTGGTGATAAATTATTTCATTGTGTTAACCCATGAAACAAAGAAAAAATAAAAAATGATGTTCAATAATGTACCATCTTCTTTTACTCACATAATGATGTTGGAAACAAAAAGTGGCGCTAAAAAATGAGAAGTTTTTTTTGACAATTAATCAACATTAACATCTATTGGTACTATAAATATGAGAACCTTGTCCAACATTGAATGAATGGGCGTAATAGTAAAGAAACAGAATCATATCTATCTTGGCATTCTAGCTCTTGTCTAAAGGAAAATAGAATGCAAAAAAGAACTTATATCTAAATGGAAAGGTGGCTTATATGTTATCCTTGAACATGTAAATAGTGGAATTGAAAGAGTTAGTTTTATTGTGAGGCCAAGGCAACAGGAAATGTTGTTTCATAGGCTATTTGGCTAACTTGTCTTGCAGTGCACATTTTGAGCATTTGCAAAAAAAAGAAAAGACCCACCATGAAGATAATTATAGCTTATGTCTAACATCTGTTATGGAAGACAAGGAAGTAGAGAACTTCTATGTAGAACTTTAAAAAAAAAACCCCTACAAATTAAATAAACTTCATTTTGAAAAACTTTATTTTGAAAAAAAATTATAAATGTTTGGTTGGCATATTTGATTTACATCATAGACATTTCCTCCTCCCCATTCCCAAGAGAACACTTACTCCTAAGAAAGAAAAACATTTAAATAAAACAAATATCAGTCCTATCTGACAGCATATGCAAAAGGCATATGCATACTTGCCTTGTACCATCTCTTTACTAAGGAGAAGTGTTTCATCTCTGATGGAATCAAGATTGGACATTACATTTCATCTAATTTCTTATGTTTTTATTTATATTATTATTATTGTAATGGCTTCTCCTTGATCTGCTTGATAAATTTTGTATTAGTATGTATGGGTTTTCCCATGTTTTTATTAATTCCTCAAGTTCATCATTCTTTATGGTTAATAATATTTTGTTACACTCACACATCACATTTTGTTCAACTATTTTCCAGTCAGTGAGTACCTAAATATCCCAGATTTTTGTTAATTCAAATAGAAATGCGCTGGATGCTTTGGTGTTTGGGGTATATGCTTAGCAGGGGGACCACAGTATGAAAAAGTAGAAACGGTTTATTAATTTTCCTCACAAATTTTAAATTGTTTTCAAGAATTGTTTGAGTAATTCATAGCTTCACCAACAAGGTATTTGTGTGTTCAAATTTCCACAACTCCTCCAATATTGACTATTTATACTTTTATTATCTTTTCCAATTTTATGAGTGTGAGATGAAACCTCAGAGCTTTTTAAAATTATGTTTCATTTACTATTAGTGACATGGATAACTTTTTCATATGATTGTGAATAGTTTATACATCTTCAAAAACTATTCATTTCATTTTACCACTTATCTATTGGTTCTGTCACACATTTAAATCAATTATCTCTATGTTTTGAATATTAGACTTTTATTTGAGGTGTTTGATGGATTTCACCCCCTTAAATTCTTCCTGCTTATTTTATATTTATTCATTTCACTCATAAAAAGGTTTTTAATTTCATGGAATTGAAATCAAAACATATCTCTCTCATTTTTATATGTATGTGTATGTGTGTGTGTGTATGTGTGTGTGTGTGTGTGTGTGTGTGTGTGTGTGTGTGTGAACACTCCATCTTGACTGAGCATGTTCACCAGCTTCTTCCATTCATGGAATGTTCTCCCTTCTTGTCAACTCCTCATCTCCCTGGCTTCCTTTAAGTCTCAGCTAAAGTCTTACCATCTACAAGAAGGCTTTCCTAGGCCTCATTAATATCAGTTCTTTGTGAGATTACCCCAAATTTATCCCACATATATCTTGTTGTACATAGCTATTTGCATGTTGTCTCCTCCATTAGGATGTGAGCTGCTTGAGGGCAGGAACTGTTTTTGCCTTTCTTTGTACACCAGTGTTTAGTGCAATGCCTGGGACACAGTAAGTGCTTAGTAAATGCTTGTTTATGTGACTTGAATTGAATTCAAGACTGGATGGGAATTGGGGAGGACAGAAGAATATGTTGGAAAATATAGTTTAGGAGAAAGAAATGAAAGAAGTCAAAGGGTTTTAGACTATATAGAAACCTCACACCTATCTATCATGAATAAAATCAAGAAGAATGTTAAGCAGTGTAAGACATGGTGAGTGCCACATCCCATCCCATCCCATCCCATCCCATGAACTTGATTATTTTCTAAAGGACTAATTACTGAATTAGCTATCTTTATTCTATAATATCATTAAGCTGTTTGAACAAAAAATAATACTCAATATCAAAATGTAAATTTAGGGAGCTGGAGTAGAAAACCTCCAAAGTCTCTTTGAACTTGAAATATTGATCCAACACTCTTAGAAGAAAGAATAAAGGTGAGAAGGACACATACTGTGCAATTGAAACAAATCCAATCTGACCTATCTGTATAAACTTTGCACGCAGCAGAAATTTTTATAAATGTTTGTTTTACTGAATTGATGATAAAAATGGGAAGTGGATGAAAGAAAACAACACACACTGTCATCATGTACTAAGGAAATTTAACCAAGTAAATCAATCACCAGAATGAGAAGAACAAAAGATCTCAAAAATCACTTCTACCAGCAAAGCTTGATCTTCTTGCCAAGTGCTGATATATGACAGCCAGAGGCAATACTAGTTTAGAACAAATTTAGAATATAAACACTTTGGTCAAATCTTATTAAGAAGAATAGTTAGAGATCATGGGAAGTTTCCCCCCCCCAAAAAAAAAAGAGTGAGAAGCAGGGGAGTGAGGGAGAAGTTTACCAAAAGCTTGATGAGAGATACCCTTAAGTCAGAGCATTTCACCATAGATACTGGAAGTGGGTAGATGCACATGAAAAATGGAAAAGATTTGTGAAGAACTCCGTAGCAAACTGTTTTCTATCAATCATGGTAAATTCACTGCCTTTGGACTCACATTCCTGATGACTCATATGAGGAAAGAAGATGGTACTGAAGATAACAAAGATGGGAAAAGCAGTGGGACCAAGCTAAGCCCACACAGAGAAAGTCTGGACTAGAAGTAACTCAGTAATGGGCCATGAATGGATTGATTCCCAAGACATCTGAAAAGGAGGGAGGTGCCGTTGTTTTTGACAGCGTAATTGTTGAAAAATAACTGAGAAAGTATTAATAACTAGCAACTTTAAGCCTCTTCCCTTTCTATATACAATCTTTATGAGAATATCTATTTATTTGTAGGCATCTTTTATTGGTATATGACAAAGGAACATGCAGCTTTTCACAAATCATGTTACATAGCTGATCATGTCTTAACATCCACATGGTTAACAGAAAAGTTCAGAGAATACAAGATTATACTATGCTCATTATTTGCTTATGGCAAGACAGTATTTGATCAGCATAAGTTATGTCAAAATTGTACAAAATTCTTTGAAAGACATAACAGCAGAGAACTTTGTTGGACAACTCTCTTATTAGGAACATCAAGTAAGGCATAAAAAGGGGAAGAAATATGTTGACTAAGGGTGTTATGGATGGATTTATTTCACATGGAAGAAGAATTCATTATGGAGGCAAAAGCCTCCAGATTTTCTTATTTGTGTATAAATTTGTGCTTGATTACATTAAGCCTCAGAATATCATGATGCTCCCCTAATATATCAACCAATAGGTATTTATTAAGCAGATCAATCAATTCATAAATTATTAATGATTGAAAAATTGAGAAATATAATTATGTTCTGAGGATTAAAAGAAATATTATAAAAACAATCTTGCCTTCAAGGAAGGGGAGATATAAATAACTAATTATATATGTATATATATGTACATTGCATAATGAGTATATTTTTACTATTTCATTTGGGGATATCCAGACATGAGCCAAAACCTATTAACGAATAAACAAACGTTTATTAAACACCAGTTGCCAGGCACTGTGGAAGATGCTGGGGATACAAACAGAATGAATGAAAAAACTCTTGCTCTCAAGGAGCTTACATTATGTTGGTAGAGACAACATGTGTGTATATACACACACACGTATGAATATGTATGTACATATATGCACATATATGCATATATATATGTGTGTGCATGTACATACACATGCTGTGTTGTTGTTCAGTCAGTCATGTCCAACTCTTTGTGACTCCATGGACCTTAGCATTATAGGCCCTTCTAGTCTCCACTCTCTTTCAAAGTCTGTCCAACTTCATGTTCGTTGTTTCCATGATACTATCTCTCCATCTCATCTTCTGTATTACCCTTTTCCTTTTTCCTTCAATCTATCCCAACATCAGGATCTTTTCCAGTGAGTCCCACCTTCTCATTATGTGGCCAAAGTACTTAAGATTCAGCTTCAGTATTTGACCTTCCAATGAATAGCCTGAATTAATTTTTTATGTCTTGACTGATTTGATCTCCTTGCTGTCCAAGAGGACTGTCAAAAGTCTTCCCCAGCACCACAGTTCAAAAGAATCTATTCTGTGGCACTCAGCTTTCCTTATAGTCCAACTCTCACAATCTTACATTGCTACTAGAAAAATCATAGCTTTGACTATAGGAATTTTTGTCGGCAAGGTGATGTCTCTGTTTTTTAGCATGCTGTCCAAATTTGCCACAGCTTTCCTTCTAAGGAGCATCTTTTAATTTCATGGCTGTAATTGGTGTCTTCAGTGATCTTTGAGCTTAAGAATATGGGATATATATATATATATATATATACATATATATATATACATATATATATATGAACATCATAACCAATAAATGAATAAATAAAAATATATACAAAGTAATTAATTAGAAAGTTGTTTGAAAGACAGGACACTGTCCATTGAGGGGTGGGGTTATCAGAAAAGGTATAAGCCTTAAGAAAATTTTTTTCCGGGAGTGCCCGGGATGGGGGACTTAAGCTGTAGCATGTGAGAAAAGGGTGCCTGACCCCACTCTCAGACTAAATCCAGTCTGGATTGAATGCAGGAGTCCAGAGTAGAGGTGCCCTTTAGGGAAGGGAGTGAGTGCCATGCCCACAGCCCCTTGGAGCCTAGCAACATTTCTTAATGTTAGACTGAAATGTATTTCCAGTGTAACTTAGAATTTGAATGCACCATAAAGTCTACTTTGGACTTCAAATGACCAGATGTCAGGACCCAGCTGGATGTCAGAGTTTGGCCTGGTTAAGAACCAGGAGCAACAGGGCAATAAGTGAGGCCTTTGAAGTTTTGCTGGCCCTGAGAAGAATCACTCTAGGTATCAATTGTCTCTGATTTCTCCCACCTCCATGGCTTCTTGTTTCAGCCTGTTCCATAGTTACTTATGACCTACTTCCCTGGACTTCTCCATTTTCAAACTTCAGATCCCTTTCCTTCAGAAACATTCTTGCATAGGATCCAGGGAGCTAGACTTATAGTCAAGGTGGCCTGGATTTAAATCTTGCTTCAGACACTAATGAAGTCACATCATCTTTGTGAGCCTTGCTGTACTCATTTGTATGACAGGTCTAGTAATATCCTAGGTAGCAGCTACAAGGCTGTTAGGAAGCTCAAATGAAATTATTCAACTCCATTCAATTCAATCCTATAAATATTTATTAAGTGACCATTATGTTCAAGGGATCTCTCTATGACAAAGTTGCAGGATTATAGATTCAGAGCCAGAAGGAACCTTAGGGGTCATCTAGACCAGGGCTTCTTAAACATTTCCCACTTATGACCCCTTTCCATGCTTTAGCAGCATTGGCTGGGGTTGCATGGCCTGAGGGTGTGTGCAATGCAAAGTGCACATGCTTCGTGTTCAGAATCTAGGCTGCAGTGAACTTGCCTGATGCAACACAGGCAAGTGCTGCCAGAAACACCTCGGATTCATTATGCGTTTGATTTTGAATTAATTTTTGGTCGTCACACATTCAGAAACCTTTTACTGTTGCCAAATTTTTCACAATCCCATATGTGGCCATGACCTACAGTTTAAGAAGTGATGATCTAGACCAGCAGTGTCAAACTCAAGTAGAAATGAGAACAATTAAACTAATGATCCCTGTGGGCCTCATATTAACTTAGAAAACTACATATTAAAATTATCGATGTTCTATTGTATTTTTATCTATTTTGTTAACTATTTACCAATTACATTTAGATCTGGTTCTGATTAAATTAGTCCAACCCCCTCATTTTACAGTGGGGAAGCTTAGGTTGAGAGTTGGGGTAATGACTGTACCAGCCCCAGTAGGGAGATTTCCCTGTAACACTGAATCACAGATTGGATCCAAAAAACTTCTTATTTGGGAAGGAGCCAAGAGTCCAGTGTCACTGAATCATTATTAATGATTGAAAAATTGAGAAATATAATTATGTTCTAAGGATTAAAAGAAATATTATAAAAATAATTCTTGCCTTCAAGGAGCTTACATTTGAATGAGGGGAGACATCATGTAAATAACTATGAATATGTGTATATAGATGCATAAATATGTATGTATATTGAGTATACTTTTACTATTTCATTTGGGGATATCTAGACATGAGGCAAAAACCATGAATGAATGAATGAATGAATGAATAAACATTTATTAAACACCAGATGCCAGGCACTATGGTAGGTCCTGGGGATACAAACAGAATGAATGAAAAAATGGTAGGGGGAAGGGGAGTGTAAGGTGTGAGAAGATTGGAGAGGGCAAGTTGCAAAGGGCTTTGAATGCTTTGGAGAACATTCTGGAGGTGACAGGGAGCCACTGGAGTTTATTTTGTAAGGAGATGACATGGTCAGATCTGCATTTTAGGAAGATCACTGAGTGGAGCATAGTTTGGAATAGAGAGAAATTTGTGGCACACAGAGCAAACAGCAGGTTATTGCAGTATCCAAGGTAAGAGGTGATGAGGGCTCATATCAGAGTCGTGGTAGTGTCAGAGGCAAGAATGAAGTGGATATGAGAAATGTTACAGAGATAAAATTGACACATCTTTTCAGTAGTATGGATATAGGGGTAAGACATAGTGAGGAGCTGAGGATGACACCTAGCTCTGAGCTTGAGTGACTGTGATGATGGTAATATCATTAAGAATAATAGCAAGGTGGGGGCGGAGCCAAGATGGCGGCTGGTAAGCAGGAACTAGAGTGAGCTCCATTACCGAGTCCCTCCAAAAACCTATAAAAAATGGCTCTGAACCAATTCTAGAACGGCAGAACCCACAGAACAGCAGAGGGAAGCAGGGCTCCAGCCCAGGACAGCCTGGATGGTCTCTGGGTGAGGTCTATTCCACACGGAGCTGGGAGCTGGGAGCTGGGAACAGAGTGGAGCAGAGCCCAGCCTGAGCAGCGTGGACCATCCAGACCAGAAGCCGGGAGGAGGGGGCCCTAGTGCCCTGATTTAGTGAGCTGCGGCAGTTACCAGACCCCTCGACCCACAAACACCAAAGACTGCGGAGAAGGTCAGTGGGAAAAGCTGCGGGAGTTCCCGGTTCGGCTTCCAGCCCCGGGGGCAGCGGAGGTGGGGCAGCTACAGCTGTTGTTACTTCCGGCTCCAGGCCCACCTGGTGGGAGGAATTAAGTGGCGGATCAGAGCAGGGGTGCACAGCCTGCCGAAGATCTAAGCCCAGTTCGGGTTGGGGGTTCTTGGGGAAGGAGCAGTGCGGGTCTGACAGAGCTGGCACCTCCCCCCCAAACGTGGAACATAGAACTCGTTAGTCTACAAGCAGTCATACCCCACTGAAAAACTCAAGGGTCAAGTTAGTTGGTTGGGAATATGGCCAGGCAGCGAAAAGGCGCCCAGATTCAGTCTCAGACTTTGGATTCTTTCTTTGCTGACAAAGAAGACCAAAACATACAGCCTAAAGAAGACAACAAAGTCATAGAGCCTACAATAAAAGCCTCCAAGAAAAACATGAACTGGCCCCAGGCCATAGAAGAACTCAAAAAGGATTTGGAAAAGCAAGTTAGAGAAGTAGAGGAAAAATTGGGAAGAGAAATGAGAAGGATGCGAGAAAACCATGAAAAACAAGTCAATGACCTGCTAAAGGAGACCCCCAAAAATACTGAAAAATACACTGAAGAAAACACCTTAAAAAATAGACTAACTCAAATGGCAAAAGAGCTCCAAAAAGCCAATGAGGAGAAGAATGCCTTGAAAGGCAGAATTAGCCAAATGGAAAAGGAGGTCCAAAAGACCACTGAAGAAAATACTACTTTAAAAATTAGATTGGAGCAAGTGGAAGCTAGTGACTTTATGAGGAATCAGGATATTATAAAACAGAACCAAAGGAATGAAAAAATGGAAGACAATGTGAAATATCTCCTTGGAAAAACCACTGATCTGGAAAATAGATCCAGGAGAGATAATTTAAAAATTATTGGACTACCTGAAAGCCATGATCAAAAAAAGAGCCTAGATACCATCTTTCAAGAAATTATCAAGGAGAACTGCCCTGATATTCTAGAGCCACAGGGCAAAATAGAAATTGAAAGAATCCATCGATCGCCTCCTCAAATAGATCCCCAAAAGAAATCTCCTAGGAATATTGTTGCCAAATTCCAGAGCTCCCAGATCAAGGAGAAAATACTGCAAGCAGCCAGAAAGAAACAATTTGAGTATTGTGGAAACCCAATCAGAATAACCCAAGACCTGGCAGCTTCTACATTAAGAGATCGAAGGGCTTGGAATACGATATTCCGAAGGTCAATGGAGCTAGGATTAAAACCTAGAATCACCTACCCAGCAAAACTGAGTATCATGTTCCAAGGCAAAATATGGATTTTCAATAAAATAGAGGACTTTCAAGCTTTCTCAATGAAAAGACCAGAACTGAATAGAAAATTTGACTTTCAAACACAAGAATCAAGAGAAGCATGAAAAGGTAATCAAGAAACGGAAATTGCAAGGGACTTACTAAAGTTGAACTGTTTTGTTTACATTCCTAC
Source organism: Trichosurus vulpecula (assembly GCF_011100635.1). NCBI lineage: Eukaryota > Metazoa > Chordata > Mammalia > Diprotodontia > Phalangeridae > Trichosurus > Trichosurus vulpecula. The sequence continues at coordinate 105,590,806 of NC_050578.1, read as the reverse complement.
ATGGAAAGATGATGTGTATGATTCATGAGACCTCAGTATTAGGGTAGTTGAAGGGAATATGCATATATATATATATATATGTATATGTTTATGTATATATATATGAGAATGTGTATGTATGTATATATCTATGTGTATATGTATGTATGTGTATATATATGCATATATATATATATGTCTGTTTGTATGTGTATATATATATGTAAAAGAGAGAGAGCAGACACAGGGTGAGTTGAAGATGAAGGGAAGATATCTAAAAGAAATAAAATGAAATTAAGGGATGAGAGAGCAACATACTGAGAGAGGGAGATAGGGAGAGATAGAATGGGGTGGATTATCTCGCATAAAGGTGGCAAGAGGAAGAAGTTCTGTGGGAGGAGGGGAGAGGGCAGGTGAGGGGGGAATGAGTGAACTTTGCTCTCATCAGATTTGGCCTGAGGGGGAATACCATACATACTCAGTTGGGTATCTTACCCCACAGGAAAGAAGAGGGAGGAAGATAAAAAAAATAAAAGGGGGGGGATGATGGAGGGGAGGGCAGATGGGGGTGGAGGTAATCAAAACAAACACTTTTGAAAGGGGACAGGGTCAAGGGAGAAAATTCAATAAAGCAGGATGGGTTGAAAAGGAGCAAAATGTAGTTAGCCTTTCACAACATGAATATTGTGGAAGGGTTATACATAATGATACATGTGTGGCCTAGGTTGAATTGCTCGACTTCTTAGGGAGGGTGGGTAGGAAGGGAAGAGGGGAGAGAATTTGGAACTCAAAGTTTTAAAATCAGATGTTCAAAAAAAAGTTTTTGCATGCAACTAAAAAATAAGATACACAGGCAATGGGGCGTAGAAATTTATCTTGCCCTACAAGAAAGGAAGGGAAAAGGGGATTAGAGGGGAGGGGGTGATAGAGGGGAGGGCTGATTGGGGAACAGGGCAACCAGAATATAAGCCATCTTGGAGTGGGGGGGAGGGTAGAAATGGGGAGAAAATTTGTAATTCAAACTGTTGTGAAAATCAATGCTGAAAACCAAATATGTTAAATAAATAAATTTAAATTTACACACTAAAAAAAAAAAGAATAATAGCAAGGTTCAGGAGAGGAGAGGGTTTTGGGGAAAAATAATGAATTTAATTTTGGACATGTAGAGCTTAAGATGTCTAAGGGACACCCAGTTCAAGATGGAAAAAAAAAAAAACTTTTACGTGTGAGAGATAAGACTTGACCTGAGGCATCTTCCTGACTCCAAGATTGGTTCTCTACCCATTATCCCATAGTGCCTCTTAGGCACTGGGGAGATAACTACAAAATGAATGAGTCTCTTCCCTGTATACTTTATGTGTATACAAAGCACCTTGCACAGTGCAATATAAATATCACTTATAATTATTTTCTTTGTTCATTGATTTCCTATCCACTTCCCCCCCTCCAAATTTTGACTTCTCAAGTGTTCCCACATAAGTATCTGATAATCAGTTTCACTTCCTATCTGGAAGAAGTGGTAGTAACCCTATATGAAGCCTTCAGCTGATCACTCTCAGCTAGGTCCCCTTATTTGCAGCTCCTCTGACAATAGGTCCTTAATTGTCCAATTTTCACTTATAACTTCTGGACTTGTTTTTAATATATTTTTATTTATTTCATTAGATATTTCCCAATTACATATAAAAATTTTTAATGATCATTTTCAAAAAAATTGAGTTTTGAATTCACTCCGTCCTGTTTTTTCTTCCTTCTTGAGAAGGCAAACAATTTGATATTGATTACTCATGTGAAGTCATGCAAAACATATTTCCAAACTAGCCATGTCACAAAAGAAAACAAAAAAGAAAAAATAATGTTAAAAATGTTTGTTTTAATCTGCATTCACAGCTCATCAGTTCTCCCTCTGGAGATGGATATCAACTTTCATCATGGGTCCTTTGGAATTGTCTTAGATCATTGTCTTGATTACAGTAATTAAATCTTTTGCAGTTGATCATCATTTTGATATTTGTTACAGTGTACAATGGTCTCCTGGTTTTGCTTATTTCACTCTGCATCAGTGCATATAAATTGCCCCAGATTTTTCTGAAACCATCTTGCTCATCATTTCTTATAGCACAATAATATTCAATCAAAATCACATACCCACAACTGCCATTTCCCAATGGATGGACATCCCCTCAATTTCCAATACTTTCTCATCACTAAAAAGCAGTGCTATATATTTTTTTTGTAGAAATAGGCCTTTTCCTTTCTCTTTTTTATGGGGGTGGGGATCTCTTTGGGATACAGACCTGGTAATGGTATTGATGGGTTAAAGAACATGCAAAATTTTGTGGCCCTTTTGGTGTAGTTCCAAATTGTTCTCCAGAATGGTTGGAGCAGTTCACAACTTCACAAACAGTGTGTTAGTGTTCCATTTTTTCACATCCCTCCAGCATTTGTCATTTTCCTTTTCTGTCGTGTTAGACAATCTTATAGATGTGAGGTACCTCAGTTGTTTTCATTTGTAATTTTCTAATCAGTAGTGATTTGGAACATTTTTCATGTTACTACTGATAGTTTTGACTTCTCCTGAAAATTTTCTGTTTATATCCTTTGACCATTTATCAACTGGGGAATGGTTCTTATTTTTTTTAAAATAAATTTGGCTCAGTTCCCTATATATTTGAGAAATGAAGCCTTTATAAGAGAAACTTGCTACAAAATTTCCCCCCAGTTTCTGTTTTCCTTCTAATTTGGGCTGTTTTTGTTTGGTTGTACAACAGTTTTTAAATTTTGTGTAGTAAAAATTATCCATATTTCTTCCTGTGATCCTCTCTAGCTCTTGTTTGGTCATAAACTCTTACCTCATCTATAGAGCTGGCAGGTACATTTTTCCATGCTTCCTTAATTTGTTTATGTACCACTATTTGTGTCTAAATCACTTATCCCTTTTTATTTTGTCTTGTTATATGGTGTGAGATGTTTGTCCATGCCCAGTTTTGCCAAATTGATCTCCAGCTTTCCCAGCAATTTTTGTCGGATGGTGAATGCTTACCATATTTCACCTCATAATCATCGCAGATTTTATGCTAAGATTTTTTTTGCAAAAAGTGGGATACAAACATTACGTAAAGCTTTAAAATAAAACATGGTGCTGGTATTAATTAAAAATCATTCATTACTAAACTGTATCACTGGCAGATGAACTTTACAGTTTAGCTAGCACAGGAAGATGCAAGTCTTGCTATATCATATGACCTACTCATGGCAGCTTCTCCTGCCCACCCGCTTTCACAGAGTGACAATATAGTTAGTACTGCAGCACTCTAAACAAACCTTGCAAGTCAGCTTTCAAAATGCACGTTCACTGAGAATTCTAGGCTCACAACTTGCAATGCACAAGAGACAAATGCATATCCATACACCACTGGTGAATACATTGCTACTCTGTTTACTTTTTAAGCAGCTTGAGGAACAGAATTATACCATGCAATAATTATGCGATTGAAGGTCATAAACCAATTTTTGGACTGAAAAAACAGGCTAGGATGATTATGCAGTGAAATACAGTATCACCAAATCTTGGATCTTTGGGTTTTATGGAACACTAGATTACTACGGAAATTTACTACTGACCCACCTCTCTATTTCTTAACCAGTCCCAGATTGTTTTGATGATTAAACTTTTGTAATGCAGCTGAAATTTGGTACTGCTGGTCTGCCTTTCTTCCCATTTAAAAGAATGGATTCCCTTGATATTCTTGACCTTTTGTTCTCCAAGATGAATTTTGTTATGATTTTTTTCTACCTTTATAAAATAATTGTTGATAATTTGATTGTTATGGCATTGAATAGGTAAACTAAAAGAATTGTCATTTTTTTATTGACTCAGCTTATCCATGAGCAATTAATATTTCTCCAATTGTTCAGATCTGTTTTTATTTGTGTAAAAAGTATTTTGTAATTGTGTTCATAAAGTCTCTGGGTTTTTCTTGGCAGGGAGACTCCCAAGTATTTTGTTCTGTCAGCAGTTATTTTAAATGGAATTTCTCTTTCTATCTTTTGCTTTGGGTTTTTTTAGTAGTATAGAGAATGCTGGTGAAATATATGAGTTTATTTTATATTGTGCAACTTTGCTAAAGTTATTAATTGTTTCAACTAGGTTTTAGCTGATTTTCTAGGGTTTGGTAAATATACCATCACATCATCTACAAAGAGTTATAGTTTTTCCCTGTTGACTATTTTTATTCCTTCAATTTAGTTTTTATTATTTTATTGCTAGTGCTAACATTTCTAGTACAATGCCGAATAATGGTGGTGATAATGGACATACTTGCTTCACCCCTGATTTTATTGGGAAGGCCTCACATTTATCTCTATTACAGATGTGGGATCTTGATTTTAGATACATATTATTTGTCATTTTAAGAAAGGTTCCATTGCTTCCTATGACTTCCAGGAATTTAATTGGAGTGGATAGTTCTTTTTTGTCAAAGGCCATTTCCTGTATCTACTGCTAGATTCAAATGATTTTTATTGTTTCATTACTGATATGGTCAATTATACAGGTAGTTTTCCTAACACTGATTCTGCATTTTCTGGTATAAATCTCACCTGGTCATTATCTATGATCATTCTGATATATTGCTGCAATTTCTTTGCTAATGTTTTATTTGAAAATTTTACATTGATATTCATTAGGGAAATTATCTAGTTTTCATTGTTTTTTTTCCTGGTTTAAGTATCAAAACCATATTTGTGACATAAAAGGACTTTGAAAGAACTCCTTATTTTTTTTCAAATAGCTCATATAGTATTAGGATTCATTTTCTCTTAAATATTTGGTAGAATTCACTTGTAAATCCATCTGTCCTGGGGTTTTTTTCCTTGGGGAAATCACTGATGACTTGTTGGATAATTGAGGGATGAGGAAGAGGAGTATGCTGGTTGAAGAAAGAAGGGAAAGGTAGAATGGGATAAATTATTTCACATGAAGGGGTGAGAAAAACCTATTACAATGAAGGGGAAGATGTGAGGGTGGGTGATGGGCATCTTTTGAACCTTACTCTCCCCAGTATTGGCTCAAAGAGGGAATAATAGACATGATCAGTTGAATATAGAAATCTCTCTTACCCAACAGGAAAGTAGGAGGGGAGGACATTAAGGGAAGCAGCAGGGGGTGGGGGTAAGGGAACTGAGAGGGCAGACAGGGGGGCTATAGACAGAAGCAAAACACTGTTGGAGAGGGAAAGGGTGAAAGGAGAGAGGGGACAAACAGGAGGAAAAATAGGATGGAGGGAAATACACAGTTAGCAATCATAACTGTAAATATGAATGGCATTGACTCTCCCATAAAACAGAAATGAATAGCAGAGTGGAACAAAAACCAGAATCCTACAAAATATGTTGTTTACAAGAAACGCACTTGAAGCAGAGAGACATACACAGAGTAAAGGTAAGGGTCTGGAGAAGAATCTATTATGTTTTAGCTGAAGTTAAAAAAAAAAGCAGGGGTAGCAATCCCGATCTCAGACAAAGCAAAAGCAAAATAGACCTAACTATAAGGAAGGAAACTACATCTGACTGAAAGGTACCATAGACAATGAAGTACTAAACATGTGTGTACCAAGAAGTATAGCACCCAGATTCTTAAAGGAGAAGTTAAATAAGTTATAGGCTCGTGACCAAACAAGAGACAGAGAGCATTACGAAATGTAAAATAGATAATTTTGATTACATTAAATTAAAAAGCTTTTGCATAAACAAAACCAATGCAATCAAGGTTAGAAGGAAAGTGGAAAGCTGGGAAACATTGTTTACAGCAAGTGTCTCTGATAAAGGCCTCATTTCTAAAATATGTAGATAACTCAGTCAAATTCATGACTGTAAGCCATTCTCCTATTGATAAATGGTTAAAGAATATGAACAGGCAGTTTTCAGATGAAGAGATTAAAGCTATCTATAGGTATATGAAGAAGTGCTCTAAATCACTTTCGATTAAAGAAACACAAATTAAAACAACTCTGAGGTACTACATCACATCTATCAGATTGGTTATTTGACAAAAAAGGAAAATGATAAATGTTGGAGAGGATGTGGGAAAATTGGGATACTAGTGAATTGTTGGTGAAGTTGTGAACTGATTCAACCATTCTGGAGAGCAATTTGGAATTATGCCCAAAAGGCTATAAAACTGTGTATACCCTTTGATCCAGCAATACCACTGCTAGGCCTGTATGCCAAAAAGATCATAAAAAAGGGGAAAGGACCTACTCCAGCAAAAATCTTTATAGCAGCTCTTTTTATGGTGGCAAAATACCAGAAACCTAGGGGACGCCTATCAGTTGGGAAATGGCTGAACAAAATGTGGTATATGAATGTAATGGAATACTATTGTGCAATAAGAAATGATGAACAGGCAGATTTCAGAAAAACCTGGAAAGACATGTATGAACTGATGCAAAGTGAAATGAATAGAACAAGGAAAACGTTGTACACACTATTAGCAACATTGTGTGATGATCTACTATGAATGACTCAGCTCTTCTTAGCAATACAATCATCCAAGATAAGAACAAGGGACTCAGTAAGGAAAATGACATCCACATTCAGATAAAGAACTGATGGGCTCTGAATGCAAATCAAAGCATACTTTTTTTTTATTTGCTTTATTCATTTTCATGTTTTTTTTTCTTTTGATCTATTTCTTCTTTCACAACTAGTTGGCACAAAAACATCCCCTTAGAGCCCCTCCCCCCAATCTAAAATTGCACAATTACACAGAGAGTCTATGGGAAAAGTGGACTCAAATTCAGAGTACAATAGCAGTGAGAAATACAGGTAAGGAATGCAAACAACTGAGGTCTTATAGTGCCTGGAAGTTCTGTATTTCTTTGTAGACTTCTCATGTAACTCTTGGTGCACATATGTTTAGTACTGATATTACTTCATTGTCTATGGTACCTTTCAGTCAGATGTAGTTTCCTTCCTTATAGTTAGGTCTATTTTTGCTTTTGCTTTGTCTGAGATCAGGATTGCTACCCCTGCTTTTTTTTTTTTTTTACTTCGGCTAAAACATAATAGATTCTTTTCCAGCCCCTTACCTTTACTCTGTGTGTGTCTCTCTGCTTCAAGTGTGTTTCTTGTGAACAACATATTTTGTTGGATTCTGGTTTTTGTTCCACTCTGCTATTCATTTCTGTTTTATGGGAGAGTGCTTGCCATTCATATACACAGTTACAACTAATTTGGAAATATATTTTACGTTATAGCACATACATTACCTATATCAAATTGCCTACCATTTTAGGAAGAGGGGAGGGGAGGGAGAAAAACTTGGAACTCAAAATCATGTAAAAATGAATGCTAAAAATGTCTTAATATGTAATTGGGAAAAAATAAAATACTATTAAAAAACAAAAAAAGAAAATCAAATGAATCAAAGGTTTGTCTGTTTTATTACTTTTTACATAAAATTAGTTCCTAATTTAATTTATTAGCTCAATAATTTTTTAAATTTCATTTTTATTAATCTTTGCTTTGATTTTCAAAATTTCCACTTTGATGTTTAATTTGGGATCTTTAATTTCTTCTTTTTCTAGTTTTTTTAGTTACACACCCAATTAATTGATCTGTACTTTCTCTTTTATTGATGCAGACATTTTCCTCCAAGTACTGTGATGGCCACATCTCACAAATTTGTACCCCCAAATTTTGTAATCTGTTATAAATAATAAAAATACAAAGAATGAATGATAGAATTTCAAAGCTGGAAGGGATGTTAGAGATCTTTCTTTTGTTTTTTTCCTTATATGGGGATTGGTTGGGGAGGTGAACAGGAAATGTGTGGTGCTAAGCCTGGCTGATTGTCAAATTATCAGTGCAAGCATTTACACCTCAGAAGTGTCAAATTCTACACTCCAGGGCTTGAATGATTATTTTGTTGATTGCCTAG